>NC_044062.1:1068881-1071381 GCF_902167405.1 Gadus morhua
AAAGGGAGATGGGTGAGAGACTGGAGCGAGAGCGCCAGCTTGAATATGTGTGCGTATGAGGATGAGAGAGAGAATAGAGGGGGGGGGGGGGGGGGGGGGGGGTGTTCAACTCACAGCCAGTTCTATTTTTACCATTTAG
Source organism: Gadus morhua (assembly GCF_902167405.1). Lineage (NCBI taxonomy): Eukaryota > Metazoa > Chordata > Actinopteri > Gadiformes > Gadidae > Gadus > Gadus morhua. The sequence continues at coordinate 1,069,021 of NC_044062.1, forward strand.
TCCGAACAAAGGACGTGATTGCTCCACCGCACCATGTTAGAACAGATCACTGCCATTTTATTGCTGAAGCATTCTCCACTTCAGATTGGAAGCTTTGTTGGAATGAAATCCAGTGTGTGGACAACGACATGTTGTCCACAACATGTCGGTGTAATACCATTACACCGATACGACACGTTTATATAGACCCCATGAACATGGGCAGGCAGACATCTTGTTACATCACAGATTCCCATCTACCATGTTTTAATGGATACCTGCACTTACGCACATAAGAACAAATTATTGTTGGAAATACAGTTCTGAAAATAAATAGACGTTCTGGTAGGGGGATGAAGTGACATTTTCAGGATTCATCACAAGTAAAATACAGACGTAAGGGAGAGGGGAGTAAAGTGTGTGTTATGGGAGAATATGAAAAGTAGGACTGTTCACATGCTGCTATCACAAAGGAGGAACGGAGAGGAGCAGTCTGGCCACCATGTAACAAGAATGTAAACAAACCAGCCTTCTGAAAAACCCAATGACATCAAACATGAACACACACACACACACACACACACACACACACACACACACACACACACACACAGACACACACACACACACACACACACACACACACACACCCACACACACACCACACACACCACACACACACGTACACACACATGCATCTATACACAAGGAAATACACAGTCACACACGCACACAAACACACACACGCACATACACACACACACACACACACACACACACACACACACACACACACACACACACACACACACACACACACATACATACACACACATGCATCTATACACAAGGAAATACACACAGTCACACACACACACACAAACATTCTCTATACACACAGAAACACAAATGCTGTACTGTAGGTTTTTTCTGAAAGATGTACTACCCTAAACCTGCCCCAACAAGATGTGGATGTCCCATTTATGAATATGTGTCAAAAGCTTTGTGTGTTTGTGTGTGCATTTGTGTGTATGTGTGTGTGTGTGTGTGTGTGTGTGTGTGTGTGTGTGTGTGTGTGTGTGTGTGTGTGTGTGTGTGTGTGTGGTGTGTGTGTGTGTGTGTGTGTGTGCTGGACCACCTTCCTAGACATGTGAACATGTGGATACCATTATTCCTCTCCAGTCTACAGCTAAGGCTCAGCAGGCTGAGGGTAGGAAACATAGCAGATAAAGTACTACTTCGCAGCAGAAAGAGAGAGGGGAGAGAGAGGGGAGGGGTCGAGGAGGGAAGGAGTGAGGGAGAGAAAGATATCGCTGGGAGCAGATAGACGAGAGGAATATCAAACGGAGTCTCCTCTAATATATTTCTTGCTGATACCACCATTGAATCCGGGCAGGACCATTAAAATGATACTGACACCCTAATTCAATCTGCCAGCTGTACTATCCCGGAGCGGACACAGAGATTCAATTTCTCCCTGTTCCTCTCTCTCTCCCCCCCTCTCTCCCCTACTCTGCGTGTTGCTCGCTCGTCCCCTGGTACCGCGTCGTTGCGAGGTCCAAAATGTTCCTGAGGCTCTCCAGAGCCTCTAGGTGTTCTCCTGAGTCAAACATTTTTTTTTATAAAAGTCCCAGAAAGTGTGAAATGTTCTCAACATGGGATCCGTTGGATCTAGTCCTCAGGGGGGTTACGGTTACCCTTCACTTACCAGGGGGCACACTGCTATTGACTAGAAGGAAAGCTTGTTTCACTCTTTAGATGGCCATCAACCACACGGTAAAGGGGCTACACCAACTAAACAGATATGGTGATTGGTTTCCACTGTTTTTCTAAGTGGCACCACTCAGGGAGGAATTGATCTGGCAATTGATCTGTTATTCTGAGGTTTCGGTAAAGGACAGATACCTAACTCCAAAAGTGCAGTTTATTTTCAGAACATGTCTAAAGAACGCAGCACAACAGTTAAACACAGGCACTCACACACACACACACACACACACACACACACACACACACACACACACACACACACACACACACACACACACACACACACACACACACACACACACACACACACACTACCATAATACAGAAGTTGTTTTGGAACTCATTTTTACCCAAGTGGAGTATGAGGGTAGGGGAGAGGTGGCAAATAGCGTCTTAGAATGAGTTAGAAAAGCTCTAAAACAAGTCAGAGAGAGAGAGCAATAAGGGGTAATTGAGGGGTATACTGTATGTGTGTGTGTGCGTGTGTGTCTGTGTGTGTGTTTGTGCATGTGCGTGTGTGTCTGTAGTACTCACCAGGACAAGCACAACCTCCAACAGACATCTTCTCACATGTTGGGCTTTGCTCGGAACGAAACAGCTGCGTTCAGTCCA
>NC_044062.1:1076381-1168881 GCF_902167405.1 Gadus morhua
GGCGGCTCGGTGGGGAGCAGGCGAGGAACTATTAACAGCCTGCAATTTGGATTATTTCGCTACTGATACACTACACGAGGTAAATGGAAACTATTAAACAGCATAATTGAAAGACGCAATGCTTTGGTTTAGCCTAATGTCGTTAACGGAGGTTGACTGCATTGTGTACAATGTCTGGACTGCCTATGGGAAAAGTGACACGTGGATACCATCCCGGTGTTTTTAGAAAACTATTTAGTTCTGTGTTCTTATGCCATGACATCATTTGCTTATTAAATTGGTTTGAGGACAACATACGCTGGATATATAGCATCAATGTAGTAAGCGATACCTCCATTGAACCTTAACCGATGTGACTAGTAATGCCGGTTTACCACGTTGGGATGACTGATGGGTAGCAGGGCAGTTTCTGAATTCTTATCTTTTTATTATTCGTTTTCACTTTGACGATTTTATTGACAGTTCAATTATATTGTTTATTTGTTTTCGCCATGCATTTATAAATGTCATAGTTATTACAGGGTTATTTAACCGCTAGAGTAGTTTGCCTTTTAAGGCGTATGTGCTTGGTTCTTGAAACGTGGGTACTTTGTTTTTCAATCAAAGCTTATTATGAACACATGGAACTGAAATTTGCAGAAAATGAGCCACAAAGTTTAGTAAGCATGTTAAAATGGACTTCGACCATAAAGGCCCACCGGTGGACTGGCACAGCGATGTGTCCGGCTAGTACCACACATGCTCACTGCAGCAACACGAGATAGGCCCATAGGGTTGCAACTTGTGCTGCAATTAATTTAACCTGCTGATATTGAATGTCAGTTGGTGTGTCTGGGTGATTGGCCATTATATTGTGTCTCGATAGTACACATTGCGATAATCGCGTATTGTAGGAATGCCATTTATGTTCTCGATCTGCATTTCCCAAGCTGTGGCGTGTCACATGTCGCTAGCTTTAACGTTACACAGCGCAACGGAAATTCAACACAATTGTCATCCAGTGGGGTTACAATCTATGCATATACATGCACATCGTGTATATAAATGGAGATCCCTTTGCTATTTTTGGAGATTTGTAATACACACGTGAGGGATTACTTTGAGGGGACCCGGAAACGCTGCCTGGTTTGTTGTAGTGCAACACGTGGGTTCCACGCTAGAGCGTAGCCTACAACAAATATGTCTGCGCACAGTACACATGTACGGGCGTATACACGTGGTTCCGAGTATTTAGTATTGCAACAAACTGCCCGTATTGGTTTGTAACGTTGAACCAATAGCGACAATGTGGGTTGTCAGGTCCATAGTGTCACTAGTCTAAAAATAAATAAAACAATAGTATGAAAACGTAGCCATCCCCACGTGTAAACGAAAAGCGTGTTTGAAGCATGTCACCATTTTGTTTAAACACAAATGCATAACAAATGAATCACATTCTTTATGACAATTAATTTGTCTACTGAGGGGTACATGCCTATTTAAATGTGTACAATTATCCTAGAATACATTGGCCAGTGAGATCTGCCATGCCAGTTTTTAAAACGTACGATGGAACAGTTACGACTTATAATAAACAATGTTGTTCTTATGTTACTAAATATGTTCTGATTTGCATTCAGCTTGAAAGATGTTGCCTTTTGCATTTTGTAATGCTGGTTAGATCGGAAACAGGCCTTCCCCGGCCCTCTGAAGATTCCTTTTCACAACAACAACACTTTAGTAAATGTCTAGCATTCTAACCTACTTGGAGTTCACCTGTTGCCTAACATTTTTGGAATCAGTAATGCCTACTGTCCGGTTTTCAGATTATTAACAATGGTAATGAATGGGATCCAGCATTAAATCCGGTTTCAAACTAAATTTTTGGTCAAATGTGTTCTCTCTAGGATGTGGATCTGGACACTGGCGAAACCTTGGAGGCCTTTGAAGGATGTTTAGGCCCGTCAATCCTTTCCATGTTCGAAGATGTTCCAACAGGAGAGGCAAGACCTTTTTAATTACACATCTATGAATTTTCAATGCGCTGCAAGTGTTCACGTATTTTCGCCACTTTAAGAGCCTCTCATCTTATTTAATTGACATCATTATTTGATTCACATATATACACTACTCATATTTCACATATATACACTACTCAAGAATCTCATGGACAGTGTGCAGCTATGTTAAGGTTCTGTTTACAACACGGATTGACTGGGTCATCGTGGCTCATAAAGAAGGTAGTAGGGTGAAGTTCACTAGAAAGGCCTCTGCTGTCTCCAATCCCCACAAAGGGAGCATAGTAATGCATTACGCTGACAGCCATCTAAATGGCTTGAGTTCCGCTCGTCTCAGCTTTGTGTTGAGCAGGTGAAGGGCCTTGACTTCCGCTCATCTCAGCTTTGTGTTGAGCAGGTGAAGGGCCTTGAGTTCCGCTCATCTCAGCTTTGTGTTGAGCAGGTGAAGGGCCTTGACGATGAGAGCGAGGCGACGCTGCTGACCGCCCTGACAGAGATCCTGGATAATGTGGACGATGAGACCCTCTCTCCGTTCGACATGCTCCCAGACTCTGACCTGCTGTCGGGTCAAAGGGCCAGGGAGCACTCTCCGGTAAGTTCTCAGCTGTTGCCAGAGATCTGCCCACACAGCGCTGTTGGATTCCGGCTAACGGCCGGAACATGCAGTATGTCCAGGGCATTAGTCTGGCATTAGTCTTCCATTAATGACCGTCGCCTCCTCCTCCTCCTCACAGCTGCGGAGACTGCTGTGTCTGTCCCGTTCCCCTCCCGAGAAGGACACAATCTGCAACATGAGAACACTGTCATCTGGCAAGGTAGGTTTTTCCTAGACTGAGTCAGTGGTTTTGGTAAGCTGCGGTCGACGGCTGGCTTCCAGTTTCTAACGGGATGTCCCCTCTCTGCTCTTAGAGCCTGCCCAGGCCCCCAGCCGGCTCGGTCCAGAGGAGTGACGGCGAGGAGGAGGACGACGGCTCCCTCTCACAGAGTCCCACCAGGCTGCTCTCCTCTCCGGACCAGGAGCTGCTGGACTGGGGCGGCCTGTCCCTCCCACTGCCCTTCTCCATTGAGTCGGAGGACGACACGGAGGGGCTCTCTGTGAGCCTGGGAGACCTGGTCAGGCACATGCACCCCTACTGCATGGCCGTCTGTGTGGACAACGGAGAGGGGGAGCAGATGCTGCCCGAAGGAGGGATCCTACTGGAAGTGGTGGACCAGGGGGAGCACGGGGAGCCCATCCTGGCCATCCCAGACCTGGGTCTGCCTCTGGCGCTGCTGCAGAACACTTTAGAGATGGAGCAACACGTTCCAGACGAATCCGACCGGGCTGCTACCGAAAGCTGTGAGGAGATTGTTGTTGACGACACGACCACCACCGGCGCGGAAATGAAAGCTGAGATCATTGCCGCGTCGGTCCTGCACAGAGAGAAAGCCAATTGTGAGCGGAATAAGAAACACAAAGCGCCCAGGATAAAGGAGATCAGGGAGAAAAGCCCACCCAGGAGGAAAAGGGACCGTAAGGTACGAACTCTGCCTGAGCCGGTTGAAGGAAGGATACTCCGCAGCGGCGTTTCAAGGAACGCAGCCGACGAGTTGCAACAAAAACTAAAAAAAACAATAAAAGTAAAGAAAAGTGTGCCACTTGTTACCGATGTCTCCGATTCGACCTGCACCTCTTCCAAACATAAGAGCCTCAACGCATGCCAGAAACCCACAGAAGTCACCAAATTGTCACTGCCCCGGGAGAATCGAGTTAATACAAAAGCAGTGACTGCCCGAAACTCAGTCCCAGTCAGGGCATCCCCTGTCAGAAGCCCACCGAGCCGTCCCATCCCCACGGTCGCCCTCATTCCACCCAGTGAAGGGGCCCGGCCGGCGGCGTCCCCTACCAAACAGGAAGTCTTATCTCCAGCTGTAACCGCAGCGCATCCCATCCCCGGTGTTGTTCCTGTGTCAACGGATAGCTGCTCCTCTGCTGATGCTCCTACCACACCTGAAGCATTACAAACCAACGGCACGGCAGATCAGCCTGCTGCCCCTGAAGGCGACCACGTCCCCGCTGCTGCTCCAGAGCCTAAACCCAAGTCCCTGAGCCTGGCCGAGTACCGCCGGCTCCGGCAGCAGAAGAAGCCCGCTCCCATCGAGAAGCAGGAGGGCAACAGCACCAGGTGGCCCAGCCTCCAGGAACCCCCCAAAGAGCTGCCTCCCATCCCCTGCCTGCCCGACCCGAGCCCCCAGGAGACCCGCCGCCCGGCCCCCGCCTCGGGGAAGAAGGAGGTGGAGGAGGTGAAGCCTGCGTGGCAGCCCACGGGGCCCGGCGCGCCCCCTACACCTGAGGCGCTGCTCGCCCCTCCCGCCTACATGGTGGCGTCCTCCACCAAGGCCGGGGCCGCCACCCTGATCTTCAAACGGCAACAACAATCGGTACCTCACCCCCCACAGCACCGTGCTGCTGCCGCCGGCTCCAGTCCTGTGAAGAGCTCCTCTCCGGGGCCGCAGCCCAACGCATCACCTGAGAAGCCTTGTGTGCCTCGGAACTCTGTCCCTACCCCAACGCCTTGCTCCAAACCCTCAGAGAGCAAGCCTGCAAGGCCCCCATCTCAGCCTGTAACTCCTAGCAGCTTGGTTGGCAGTGCAATGCCCGCCAAGGCCACTTCAGAGTCCCTCAGGACGATCGCTGCTCCCATGTCTGCCAAGATTGCCGCCAATGCAAATGCACAAGTGGGGCCTAAGACGCCCGCTGCTACCTCAGGGAGTGACCCGGTTGCGGCTGCTAGTAAGTTTGCCAATTCTGCAGGTGTCCGTGCCCAGCCTTGTTTAGCGGTCCAAGCTTCTAATCCATCCCAGGATATGAAGGCACTCCCTGTCAAGGCTGGAGCTCAACAGTACGGCCCAACGTCGGTCCCACCGATGAAAAAAAAGACTGCATCACAAGCACTAATCGAGGCCTTCACTAGTGAGATTGGTGAGCGCTAGTATTTCCAATTATACATTTCCTTTAGTTTTCTTTAAGGCAGGCGATATTGTCTCCACGGTTTAGGGAGAGCAGCCTGTCATGTCAAAAGGTTTACTTACACACCGGCTTTTGCCGACCCCTTTTCCCAGGCATTGAAGCTGCAGATTTAACCAGTCTGTTGGAGCAGTTTGAAGAAACGCAAGGTGAGTGCTTTATTGCTGGTGTTATGGTCGTAGTCTTTGTGACAAGCAGGTCATGTTGGCTAATAATTGGTTGTCACATGGGTGCGGACCTGGCTACATGTAGTGTCAGAGCATCCCTTTTCCTGGTGGTTTCATGACGGTTGATGTTTGGTTTGGAGAGGCAGTGCTATCTCTGGGAAGTACGCAGTCTTCCTATGGTTGTGCTTCCTGTAGTCACCAGAAATGATACTCAAAGCCTCCTGGAAAAGCAGCTAAACCAGCTACACCTTAAAAGTATGCTTTTGATTTTTAGTTCCAAAGCTCAGCTTCATCTTTTGAGTGTCAGTCTATGCAAAATGACTACAAAGCTTTTTCTCCCCCTCTGTAATGGGGGGTGCTCTGGGGTTGGCACGGCTGATGCTTTGTCGGCTCAGCTGCTGGAATTCTGCCTCGTTTGCAAATCAATTTAGCTCCTCTAGCCATGCAGTTTTTGTCTGTGGTGATGTAAAGGCTCACCACAGAAACCTATGGGACAGTGGGTGCGGTTGTTCAAGTGGGGTGGTTGCATGCACACTTTGGCGGCGCCCACAATATTGCTGCAGTGGATCCATGGCAAATGGCCCTCCCTCCAGATTCATATAGGATTTGCGCTCCTTACTGTTGCTTCCACAAATAACCTGGAATCCAAAGAGCTTGAATGTTCAACAGTACCTATTACTCACTTACTACTATGAAATAAAATGACTTGAGAACAATCCTTGTTTGAGGACTTCATTTGTGGATGTCCCTCTATGACAAGTGGTAGACGTGCTTCCCTTTTAATCCTATTGTTTACTTTTTATCAATTGAGTGCTCTATAGAGTCGTGCACCATCCTGGTTTTTCCACGCGGTTGGCTCTTTCAGTTCTACGTCTCCGGTTTGGCCTCATCTGCACTCGTCCGGCCCTTGTCTATACTCATCTACTCCTCTTTCATCTTTCTTCAGCCAAAGAGAAGCGGTGTGTGCCGGAGGTCTCTGGTAGAGCAGTAACTGTAGGAAACTCTAGGTGAGTTACCCTACAGCCTTGATGCTGCTCTCTGTGTAAGCGCCGTGGGCGTCCAGCTGCTCTGAGCCACAGCGCTGAGAGCAAATGGCTCCTGTGGCGCTTTGTGTGGTTGGTTCACCTTGACCCACCTTTTTACGCCAGGACCTACCGGTAAACGATGGAGGCACGCAACGACTGCCCCCTTTTTTTTTTTTCTTTTTTTTTATGCACTCGAGCGACTATTCCTAAGATAAAGTGAGAGGGGGGGTAGTCAACAGCCCTTTGTGCTTGCTTTTCAGTGTTGTGTTACCAGCAGAGAAAACTGCTGTCGAACGTGTGAAGGCAAACGACCTCTCGAGCTCCGCAGGTAATCTACCATCACGATGTTCCTTTTGTTGTCGGTTCTCCTTATTCTACCGGTAAAACGCTGAACACATTCAAGTGTATATTTAAGGAGGGGTTAAACCTGAGTTTATACATAAGCCTGGGCAGCCGGACTATATCGTCTCGGAATCAACTTCTTACCTTCCCCCGCAGCACTGACCCCTCCGGCTACCCCCCCCCAGCAGAGGTGGAAGCCTCTGGCCCCCGTCTCCCTTCTTGGCAAAAGCAGGGCCTCCCGGCCCACCCCCACCAAGGTGATCCGGATAGAGGCTCAGCCTCTTCCCTCAGTGAAGGGCCGCAGTACCCCCGCCACCCTCGCCCCCGCCCCTGAATGGGCCCTGATGGACCACGACTACTGCCTCCCCAGCAGCACGGCGCCCCCTGGTGACCACGGCCAGCGCTGGAACGTCAAGCAGCAGCCTAACATCACCATCAGAGCCGTGACACAACTCCAGGCAGCCACTACAGGGCCCCCGGGCCCCGCCCCTCCCCGTACCACTACACCCGCTCCGGCGACGGGACCCCCAGAGGCCCCGCTGAAGAAGGCCCCCCCGCCGCCCGCCGACCCGGCCCTGAGCTGCTCGGCCCTGGAGACCCCCGACGCCTCCCCCGCCCGGCCCGAGAGCCCCAGGCCGGAGTGCACGGGGCGGTCCCACCGCAGACGCTCCGAGTCTCGCTCGCCCGGTCCCCGCACCTTCCCCAAAGAGAGGAAGAGGGGCCGGTCCAGCAAACGACTGGCACCGCGGCCCGCCAGCTCCTCCGAGTCCGACTGCAACTCCTCCAGGTCCAGGTCTCGATCCCCGCCCGCCAAAAAGTGAGACGCATGCATTTACATTCATTTATAAAGCAATTAAATGAGAATTATAGTTACATCAGTCACGTATTTTGAGGACCAAACCTTCCTCGATGTCAAAGGCCCCCCACTAAAGCCTCCGCCATTGATCTTTCTAGATATCGTGCTCGTCACTCCGAGAGCAGCTCCAGCTCCTCGTCGTGTTCCTCGCGGTCCTCCTCTCGCTCCCCTCCGAGGAGAAGGAGGTACTCCTACTCCTCATCGCGATCTGGCTCCTGGAGCAGGTCCCGCTCTCGTTCCCGGTCTCCACAGAGAAGCGCTGAGTGGCAACGAAATGTTTACAGGTATAGGAGTCCTCTTGCCACAACGCCAAACAAGACTCATCTTGACTTGGACGACACGCATGCTATCGACAACTGGCATGGCTTTCAGTTGGACCATCCTTTTTAAGGCTCAAGTTTCAACTTGTGTTCAGAAAATGTATTCATCCTCCTCCTTTCCCACAGTCCTTCTTACAGGCCAACCTACCGACACACGTCAGTGGAGAGTTCTGAGGATGTGAAGAGACGTAAACAACAAGCCATTGTGAGTTTGTTTAGCCAAGTTCACCAGTTTCACTAGTTTGGGCCATCATACAAAACACTTTGACATTTCCCCGTGTTAATATTTATTCTTTTCCCACAGGATGAGCGCAGGGTGGTCTACGTGGGTCGAATCCGGGGCACGATGACCCAAAATGAACTGAGGGAGCGGTTCTCTATATACGGAGAGATTGAGGACTGCACCTTGCACTTTAGGGAACAGGGGTAGGTTTCGTGCATCTTGAAGTGTTCCCCTGATGATATGGTTGTAGGTGAGCTTGTTGCACTGTCTTTGAACCTGGGTAGTCTTGTCGGTGACCGCTTAGGCCAAGCTTCAGTGCTAAAGCAACCTCAGGCTTGTTTATAACTGGAGCCTCCTGGCTATACTCCCAGCTTGCTCTTTTAAAAGCAATCCACAATGTGACTTCTTAAATCCACAACTGTTTTAGAGGTCTGTCATGGATTGATTCCCTGGGAAGCAGTGTAGACTAACCATTGTTCTTGCGCATTGTTTGTTAAATTTTGCAGAGACAACTATGGGTTTGTGACTTATTATGACACAAAGAATGCCTTCACGGCCATAGAGAATGGAGGCAAGCTCCGCAAGCCTGACGAACTGCCGTTTGATCTCTGTTTTGGTGGAAGGAGACAGTTCTGCAAGACCAGCTATGCAGACTTGGGTAAGCAACGGGTGTCGTGCTCTGTAGGGAAAAAGGGCAGGATGCTACCTCAGTATTCAGTACAAGAAAGGGTGGTTGGGCACCATGGAGGTTCATGTGTACTTTTAGTTTGAATATCAGAAGAAAACCACGGAAGTTGTAATGCTATTTAAAGCGAGACAAATGATAGTGATTTAAGATGGTTACTGTTCACATTTCCTGTATACACCAAGTTGTTTTGGATGAAAGCATTTTCCAAAATGACTAACTGGTACCTTTTTCTGTTTCCTCAGATTCAAATAAAGAGTATGACTCCTTGCCTTCTAAGGGCAAGTTCCATGCACTAGACTTTGACACTTTATTGAAGCAGGCCAAGAAAACCCAGAAGAGGTAACAGTCTACCAGAGGAAACCTACTACTTACCTCAGAGCTGTTGGTTGGCTCAGACACTTCCAACGGTGCCTTCATTTATTTGTTTTAGTTTTTATTCTATTTTGTTTGTTTCATCTCTGCAAGCTAACACCTTCTATTGAAGTGAAGATTTGTATGAAAAGATAAAATTATTAAAAAAAAATGACAAATAGATTTTTTTAAGTTTATTTAATTGTATTGAGATGTGTGAAAGACATTTTAAATGAGGGAAACTAGTTGAATGCATTCCCTCATGATTGGGAAAGGAAGAAATACATTGGAAATGTACTGCAAACCTAATAAAAAAACTTGAAACAACGTAAGTTGCATTTGTTTTGAACATGTACACAATATAAGATTTCAACATTTGGGACCAACTCCACAGCCTTAGCATTTTGGTATTACTATATCATGGACAGGGTCACCATTTGTAATGGTAAGCTTGCATGTTAATCAGAAGCTGTTCTCACGAAGATCTAATTTAATAGTTCTGTAAAGAAAAATTGGGTTTGGTGCCTCCCAGTGTTTAGTTTAAGAATCGTTGGCATTTCTTTTTTTGTCAATTCAACGTATTTAAGAAGTTATAAAAAGTCCAATGAGTGCTTAAAATGTTAAGATAAGGCTGTCATGATCTGTAGGTATTAGTGATGCTCTCGCACGTTGTAAAATATTAAGCACCTGTAAACTACACAATTTTTTTTTTTTGGGTTGTTAGTTGACGTAAGTTCATTTTTATTTATTTTGATCAGTGATGCGAAACGATTTTCCAGTTCAACATCTCGCGATAGTACAGTCCATGTTGTGGATAGTGCAGTCCAGAACTAGTTCTGACCGGCTCCAGCTAGTATTGTGAGCATGCGCAATCGGTGTAAACAGGAAGGGACGACAATTTCAGGAGCTACACAAGAAAGAAGCCAAGCGTCTGATTTGAAAATAGCTTATCTTGTATGCCGACAGGGTTGTATGAACAATGTTCCACACTACATGCAGATAATCATCGTGACACAACTGCAGACACTTCTACATTCATCGACAAGGTCGGACAGGTCTACTAACATCGCGACACGGGCGCTGATCTAACCTCGTTAACTCGTCTGCTGTGTACGAAACCATCCCTTGAGGACACCTTTCGTCCAAACCCCTTCCTCTCCGTCGGGTTGACATATGCATTCATATTGAGAACATTATACAAAACATGGTTCAAAAAGATAAGGCGTTGGAAACGTCTCCATTGGAGGGCGAGCCGAGCCCCAGCCCCCTGTCTACTGAAGCTGGTGCCGAGGCCGCTGCGGAGTCCGGGGAGGAGCGGGTCCTCTGCGTCGAACCGGACGGACATCGGAAATTCATCAGCGGGGTGGTGGAAGGTAATGGGTTCGGCATTGAGCGGTCCATTTACCATGTGTACGCTCCTGACACCGGCCACGATACTGATGAACGGCCCCGCTGCGTCCAAACTGGGTGGGGACTGGGGAGGGCTGATGGAAGGTGTCAAACATGTCAATACAACAGATGCAATCTATCGCATCGACATGTTTGAAACGACACAGTACCGGGGTCGGTGTCTTGAAGCCTGTACAGTTTAACCATAAGCATGAACAATTGGCTATCGATGAGGTGTGCAGTCAGTGTCTCCTGACAGACAGTTAGTATAATGGATAGGCATAATTAATGCGATATTGCAGATTTCTGTAACCACCCAGATTAAACAGGAATGTACTCGATCCCTTTGCTAATAAAATGTTGTTTTCATAGGATTTTATGGTCGGCCATGGACAATGGAACAAAGGAAAGAGTTGTTCAGGAGGTATGTTCATTATTTTCCAAATAGCTGGACTGAATAACAGAAAAACATTGCCATAGAGGATTTATTTTTGTTGATGTGTGGCATCGTTCTACCTTGTGCATGTTGTGCAGGCAGCAGAAATGGGGTCTGAACACATACCTCTATGCTCCTAAAGATGACTACAAACACAGAATGTTCTGGAGAGAGTTGTACTCTGTGGAAGAAGCAGGTTGGTTCGAATGACGTTTACATGACATCATGTTGTAGATGCCAGGTGTTACATTTCTAAAAGCTTGTAGCCTAAAATTAACATCTGTAGTTAATGATGATTGATAGTGATTTCAATGATGTTATCAATAAAATAAATTCCTATAAATTATATATTGTACACATAAAATATACTGGAGATGTATCTCTGTTTTGGTTTGAGTCTCACTACTGACACTCAAAAACCACTCCCAATCACTGAGTGAGCAGATCTTGTGGGAGTGGCTCAATCTTATACATTGCGTCTTGTATAATTTTTTTAAGGCGAATTTCTAATCACTTGTTGTGACATGCATAAAGTTTTTCTTATCTTATTCACAAGTGGGTTGTTGTATTTACCTAACTACTTTCTTGTTTCTCCTTCCAGAGCAACTCATGACCCTCATCAGCGCTGCCAAGGAGCATAACATAGAGTTCATCTATGCCATTTCCCCAGGGCTCGACATCACCTTTTCTAACCAGAAAGAGGTTTCCACACTGAAGAGGAAACTTGACCAGGTATGTTTCTTATTTACAAGATTGTGTGGCCGTGATGCATATAGCAATGTCCAATCGGGCAGATAGAAGAGAAAGCAGTTATGTCATTTATGAAATTGTATAAAAGATGACCGCAAAACATGTGTAATACCAGCATCAGGAGGAGCTTTGGTGTCGCATTTAAAGGCATAATGAGAAATCAAAAAATGTGCGTTTGATTCCTTCCTATGACTTGCAGAGTAATAGCAGCCTAGCTTCTGTTTATGGGAAGGGACTACACACAAGATTGTAGTTTTTCTACAAACACGCAGATAATTCAGCACTATTTTTGGTGATTTGATTATGATGCTACCTGCGATGCACTGTTAACAGGAATAGCACCCACATAGACTACTCAACCAGAAGCAACTGATAATATAAACTCACAGTGCGGAAAATAGTGCTGGAATATCTCTGTGTTACTCACAACACCCCTGCTTTCTGGGTTTATTAAGCATTGGTTGTTGCTATTTATGAACATCTAAATCAAATGCTAATCTGTCCCTTTGCATCCAATGCTAAATATCAGGCCTGTACATCGGAGTGTTTAGCAGTTCTGTATGAAAGCGTTGAACGCTCTGCCAAGTAACTTCAGACAAAAGGACACGAGACGAGAACTGCATATGAAGTAGAGCGAGGTGGTGCTGTTCTCCCCAGGCGGCTGAGTGTGGGCGTCTGCTGTAGAATCAGAATGCAGGATATTTGAAAGCCCTTACTTTTTTTTGAGTACACAAATAGGAATCCGGGGGGTTGTATCATATGCGTGACGGGTATCTTCTCCACTTCACTGTGGATGCGGATTCTGAGTTCTTTGACAGCACATTTTCAGTCCACTTTCTCTTTCTGTACATTTGGTGGAAAAGGATCCCGCTGAATCACATTTTTGTAAATGGAGGGATGGTCCAATAACCCCTTTCAGCCTGCTATTGATCGGATAACCAGTGTGATATCAATTCCTGTATACCGCTGTAACTCAAACTAAGACTTTGATAAGAAATTCACAAACTGATATCTAACCAATTTTGATTAGATATCTAACCAATATTGGTTAGATATCTAACCTATATTGGTTAGATATCAGTATGGGAATAACTTTAAAGTCCTTAAATATAGGCGGGGGTACCAAAGGCGCTGTGAACCTGGGCCGTTAACATGCAGCTCCATCTACTCCGCCCACCTGCAGGTTACGCACTTTGGCTGCCAGTCCTTCGCCTTACTCTTTGACGACATCGAGCACAACATCTGCCCCGCGGACAAAGAGGTGTTCAGCTCTTACGCCCACGCTCAGGTCTCCATCACCAACGAGATATTCCAGTACCTTGGCGAGCCCCAAACGTTCCTCTTCTGTCCCACAGGTAATCAGTAGGCCGTGATATCATTCCCCCTGTGGTGGTCCCAGGGGCGTGTTTTTATATGTATGTGTATATACACTGTAGATCTCTTTTACTATTCTTTATATTTCTCTATTTCTAAAACTGTGAAGTTTTTTTTAGGAACTAGGTCATGCTGAATTCTTTGGAGATATTCCATGTCGATTTTTCTTAGCCGTGCTTGTCAATTCATCCAATGTATGTTTTTTTTTTTATGGTTTGCAGAGTACTGTGGTACCTTCTGCTACCCAAATGTCTCTCAATCTCCCTACCTGCACACGGTAGGAGAGAAGCTTCTGCTTGGCATTGAGGTGCTATGGACAGGTGAGTCTGATTAACACCCCACTCAAGGTTTCACCATGGCGAGCTATGCCATCAGAATGTGTGTCTCGGTGTCTTAACCCTTGTAGTTACTCAGGTTGGATACTGACCGGGGCTGCCACATGTTAATCCCTCTCTCTTTCAACCTATTTTCCTGTCTCTCTTATCGGTCCTTTCCATAAAGGCCCAAAAGTTAATAAAGAATTATTTACAATAGGTTGTAATCCTAAGGTAGCGAGGAAGAACCATTTTATGTAGCTAACGGATGACGTTTCACTTCTCCAGGTCCCAAAGTTGTATCCAAAGACATCACCGTGGAGTCCATAGAAGAGGTGTCCAAGATCCTCCGGAGAGCGCCGGTGATCTGGGACAACATCCACGCCAACGACTACGACCAGAAGAGGCTGTTCCTTGGCCCCTACAAGGGCCGCTCCACAGAGCTCATCCCCAGGCTGAAGGGAGTGCTCACCAACCCAAACTGCGAGTTCGAGTCCAACTTTGTGGCCATCCACACCCTGGCCACCTGGTACAAGTCCAACATGAACGGCGTACGCAAGGATGTGGTGATGAGTGAGTAGCCTCTGCCGTTGTTGTTCCTTACAGAGGTTCAAAGACTTCCACCCATTGACGCATGTCTCCCCACGGTGTCGTCCACTCATGAAGTATTATTTCAGTATGACCCACATGAATGGGACATCGCAAGTGGGCGTGTCCAGCTAAATGTGTGACAGATAGATGAGCAACGTTTGCTCCAGTCCACTGGGTCGGCTGGTCGACCGATCTATCCAGCACACGTCTAGGTAGACACGCCCACTTGTGATGTCATAAGGGGGCGATTTTCAAAACGGCTCGTAAGGCTAATCACACTCACACCTGGAGGCATGTCATAGGACCTTTAAAGTATAACCCACATGAATAGGACCTTCCATCAGATGTTAAAGTATAACCCACATGAATAGGACCTTCCATCAGCTGTTAAAGGGGACCTATTATGCTTTTTCGACTTTTATGACCTATAAACGTTGTTATAATGATTGATAGTCATGTTTAACCATACACAAAAAATGTGGTAGATTTTCGGGAAACTCTTCCTCTCATCTGGGCGCTTTCAGCCTTCTCTGTCAACGCTCGGTTTCGTCCTTCTCCGCCCCCTCGCCCCCCTCCTGCCAACCCAACTCCGTTGTGATTGGTTACCTTCCTTGAAGCGCGCAAGCGGGCAGATTTGACCAGGCATATGGGGGCGCGGCGGGAGTGTCTCTACGTAGATGATTTCCCGGAAAGTGAATCGCAAACGTTGTCCCGAGTGTTTAGCGCTCTGCACAGACACCCCAGACTGTCAGCAGGGAATACTTCGAAATGCATGTACGTCATTATTTGACACTTTAGTATGGTTAAACATGACTATCAATCATTATAACAACGTTTATAGGTCATAAAAGTCGAAAAAGCATAATAGGTCCCCTTTAAAGTATAACCCACATGAATGGGACCTCACGTCAGATGTTAAAGTATAACCCACATGAATGGGACCTCACGTCAGATGTTAAAGTATAACCCACATGAATGGGACCTCACGTCAGATGTTAAAGTATAACCCACATGAATGGGACCTCACGTCCGATGCTAAAGCAGAGAATGCCTGTTGATTGGTCCTCCCAGCGGACGGCGAGGACAGCACGGTGTCCATCCAGATCAAGCTGGAGAACGAGGGCAGCGACGAGGAGCTTGAGACGGATATGCTCTACAGCCCGCAGCTGGCCCTCAAGCTGGCCCTCACCGAGTGGCTCGGCGAGTTCAGAGTGCCCCACCAGTACAACAGTAAGAACCTCCTCTGGTCATCATATGCAGTGCTCGTCAGTCAGTGCTCTTCAGTCAGTGCTCTTCAGTCAGTGCTCTTCGGTCCTTGAGGTGAAAGTTGAACCCAACCCAAAGATTTTTTACAATTCCTTAATACCCTTCTGGGAAGTCACTATCGTCGATTGAGGCAATGCGTTATGATTTAGCCGATGTCTCACTGATGAAAGACCTTGCATTGGCAGTATTATGAATGTTACGAAAGGGGTTTTGGCTGAGACACCGTTTTTATTTCTGGGGAAAATGACTTTTCGCCAAAGGTTTCCTCAAAGAGGACACATTGGAAACCTGTGAGAATGCCATTTTGAAGGACCTTCACCTACTGTCATTTTGGAGTAGGGACATATTTTCTTACGGGTGTCTACAGGAAGGTGTTGGTCATTGGGGATCAAACCCAGTACCCCTCAGCTGGGAGTCGACCACTGTAACCCCCGTTACTCACCCTCAAACTCCTTGTTTGCCTCCAGGCCGACAGGTGCCCCACAGCGGGGCCAAGAGCAGCGTCCTGGACGTGTTGTCCCTGGGCGCCCCGTCCCTGTGCTCGGCCACCAGCGTGACCACCGTGTTCCAGCAGCCCATCATGTCCCCGCTGGTGCCCCCGCTCTGTCCCGACCCCCACGCACACCCCATGGCCAAGCGGCGGATAGAGCTGGAGGAGGTGAGGTCACAGCCCTGGTCCTCTCGGCCCGGTGTAGACGGGGAGCCCCGGTGACGTCCGATGTGTGTTTCTGCAGGCGGAGGTGGAGGTGGAGGCGGAGGTGGAGAAGAAGGACTCGGACGAGGAGCCCATGGAGACGGTGGTGGAGAAGCTGGAGGAGGCGGAGGTGGAGGCCGACGCTGACGTCAAGCTCGACGGGCCCGTCACGGCCGAGAAGATGGCGGAGGACCTGCGCCCCATGGACACGGACAAGGAGGTGCTGCCGGACTCCAAGTCGTCAGCAGAGTTCCTCCAGGAGGAGTTCATCCAGGAGGAGTTCATCCACGAGGAGTCCATCCACGAGGAGTCCATCCACGAGGAGTTCCTCCAGGAGGAGTCCGTCCCGGAGGAGTCCATACTGGAGGAGTCCATACTGGAGGAGTCCATTCAGGAGGAGTCCATACAGGAGGAGTCCATCCACGAGGAGTTCCTCCAGGAGGAGGCCGTCCCGGAGGACTGTGGGAGCGACATCGCCCCGATGCAGACGGATGAGCTGCTGAAACAGGTACCTCATGTCTGGGTCGGATGTGTTCCTCATGGAGCTGTGAGGCTCTGCGTTAGCCTAGAGAGATCTGTTATGGAGCCGAGGGGTGTTTATCTTTACACACAAGGGGTGTAGGTTGCTCCTAATCTTGGTGGACAATAAAGAAATACTGAATGAATAACTGAATCATTTGCAGATGGGCAATTTGGTCCTCGGACAGTAATCAGGGATGAACCATTTTGCAATAAATGCCTACATTAATAAACAAATAAGAAATCCTAAACACAAACCCATTTTCTGTACCTTACGCGCGGTATCTCCATGGAGGCTAACCTCTCGACTGTGTCTTCCCCCAGGACGTGTTTGTGCCCGGTGCGGACGAGAAGCCCCTGTTCTCCGTGGAACCCCTCTCGCTGGAGGACCTGAGCCTGCTGGCAGAGCTCTTCTACCTGCCCTACGAGCACGGGCCCAAGGCCGTGCAGATGCTGAAGGAGTTCAACTGGCTGAGGGCCAACAGCAGCACCGTCAGCATCAACTGCGAGGGCACGGAGCCCGAGAAGGTGGGTCCCAGCTCGGGAGACGGCGTAGGCAGAGACGGGAATATGATGGTCTAGGGAGCTTGATGCTGTTGGCTACAGTAAAACAAAATGGTGGCTGTGCACTACCTGGATTGCCCATTGGGTGGAGTGTTTTCTTCATTTGGCATCCAGTACAACATGGATCAGTGAGGAGGTTGTGTATTGGTCTAACGAAGAAGCACTGTACTGAACCTCTTACAGAATGTGTGTCCATTCGTTTAAGTTGGTTTGGCACCGTTCCTGCTGTACTAATGCCCATATGATGAAACAGGAATGCTTATCTCAACATAAAACCCCATGGTGGGTGGTTCACTGTTCAAATGCTGCATAAAGTCACATCTCTGGTTTAGTCTTTTATCCCCTCTTTGTAAATAAATTGGTATTGGGCGCGCTTATGGTCACGACAGTGGGTGGAAAGAGAGCCGGGCGGAGGTTTCTACGAGCCCTGTTGGTGACCCCCCTGTTGGTGACCCCCTGTTGTTCCCCAGGTGATGGAGTGGCAGACCCGGGCGGAGAAGTTCGAGGACATGTGCTGCTCAGTGATGCAGATGTTCACGCGTCTGTCCAACTCGGCCAACCGGACCATCCTGTACGACCTCTACACGTACATGTGGGACATCAAGAGCATCGTCTCCATGGTCAAGTCCTTTGTCCAGTGGCTAGGTATGTATGAGAGGGTCAGGCCACGAGCAGGCGCCCATCAGAGTAGGCCCACCACGGCACTAGGTCAACCAGTCACACACACTTAGCAGGGATAGTGCTTCATGATGAGAAGGACCCAGGAACTATTGAATTGATTAAGAAGCTATTTAATAGTCAGAACTAGACAAGCTCTATAGCTGGAAGAGTTCTGTCTACCAAGGACCAGACTGGGGGGGGGGGGGTTCTGTCCATATGTTGTCACACATTTACTGCTATCAGATGGCACCAGATGGCAGTTGTTTTTTTATTGTCAGACTATGGGTGCAGAATGCCTCATAAATATATCAGCCTGCACCTGTACACCACACAGAGACTGAAGAGCTGCTAACACACACCATTATCAAATAGAGGACATTAGAAAAGATAAAGAATCAACCGAACATCCCCTCGTAGAAGATCAGGATTATTATTTGTTTTGGTCTTTTGCCTACACCTATTTTATTATTTTCTTTTCTTTTTATTTCTTTGTCTGACTGAATGCTGTTTGCACTGCTGCCCCCACCACACCCCCCGTCGCGCCCCAGAAACAGCCCCCCCGTCGGGCCCCTGGATGGGTGCGTGTGCCAGCAGGGTCAGGCTGCTTGCTGTGTATCCAGTAATGATCCACTACTGCTGCGCTCCCCACACAGACACACCACTCGCTCCCATCTCTGTCTGAGGGGTGGGCGGCGCGGGGATGTCCGTGCCGCCCCGCTCTTTCATGCCCTAACGCGCACGCGAGCTTGGAACCCAAGTTGACTCCACTAACCGACCGATGGAAGGCCATTCTGGTGCCAGACATGACGAGCAAAATAAATTATAAAAAGCAATGCAAGAAAGTATTGATCCACACAGACTGTATGAAGCTGGACTCTTTTGGTTTGTTATAAGACAAGATGATGAATACAACCCCTGGACCACCCATCACCACCAACCACCCTCACATTTAAACTGAGACTCACTCTGCTACACACCGCTGCACACACGCAACAACACGCGAAAGGTCCCGCCCTCATACAGTCTGAGCACCATTTAGATCACCGTTGATGTTACCAGAGTCTCCATTCATTGTTGGAGCAGTTCTCTGCCGTCTGAAGGCACCAGCATGGCCTGTAGGTCCCCCTGTAACAGTTTCATTCACAGGTTTCTGTCCTGTCTGGCTATGGGGTAACGCTGGGGACCCCAGCCGTCAATACACAGCAGGCAGCATACCCGCACTGGTCCAAAAGCACGTCAAAGTCACAGCTAGCTCACCCATCACCAGCAACCACATGATCCATGTCATCTCTTAAAGAGTGGTTGTTGACCCCTGAAGACTCGTATCCCGGCCCCGTCCGCCCGGCGCGCCCCCTCTCCCCTGGCCCCCCCCGGCCCCCCCCTCAGACGCACTGCAGCCAGCACTGAGTCTGCCGTGTGGAGATGTTGTACGTGAGAACCCTTACTAATGACCATTCTCCACTGCTTTCTCCCTCCACCGTGTACAGATGGAAGGACCGTCAGTACAAGTTTCTTCTGCTATTGGATGGACAGTGGCCGATGAATGCCCAGTGCATTCGTTGTCTCATTTGTCCTTTCATTGTTTTGACAAGGGTTCCTTTTTGATTTGTCATATCAACTCAAATGTTACCGTTCGGCTCGGCCGAGATGAGGCGGCCCCCCGGATGAAGTCACATTTTGCGCAGCGTTTTGTTAGCTTTAAGTTAAAGTGTTAATCCAAAATGATTTCTCTCTCTGGCAGCATCCGTAACACGTGTTTTGTTTCCATCAGTAGGCGTGTAGAGAAGGCACAGCAGCCTTTGATGCACCTACTCAAGGGAATTCACACCCGGCTTTTCCAATCCAGCCACAACCCACCCAGCTCCTCCTCCGGGCAGGGCTCCTCTGAGCGGCGTGATGCGCTGCGTACACGCCCATTATCCAGGGCACCATTGGTCTGACCCTGGCCTCTCAACGGGCAAGGAGCTGTGGGCCTTCTGCATAATACTAATCATGTAAAATGGGTATGCAGGCAGATGTGCTTACCTGCTCCAGAAGTCCATTAAGCGGGTTCCACTTGAGGGTGATGGCTGGAGGAAAGCAAGCTCTGAGTTACCCCCCGTAGGTGCATCGACGCGCTGGCTCGTGCCGACTCGTCAAAGAAAGTGTCTCGATTGGCCAGGCAGAGGTTGCTAGGTAACGGCGGCGGTGTTAGAGGCTGTGGCCGCGCGCAGCGTATTATTATTTTGGTCTGGTCACATGACCCGGCTCCCTTGTCACCACATTCGGTCAACGCAGACGGCCAATCACCATGCAGCTAGGTGAAGCTAATTGTAACTGTGGGGAGTTTATAGGAGCCCATGTAGCGCATCGTAAAGCTGTTGGGGAGCTGCTGGGTGTCCCTAGGAACGCAGTGTTCTCGGGTCCGGCTGGATAACGCCGCTGTAATTGTTACGGCGGAGGCCCTCCTTCTTGTAGAGGATGGTCATCCTCTCTTCTCCCTCTCGCTCACACTGCTTCTTCTCCGTAGTTTGTTGACGATCTCTCCCTGGTCATGTGATCAGGCAGATAAGAATGTGACTTCAGACGAGGTTCCAGGGATATGGGGTGACGGCAGCTGAAGCTTACATACTGTGAAGAGGGAATGCACCAGCCACTAGGCCCAGCTTGTGGCGTTTGGGCTTCTGATGAGCCTACAGCTTACTCTGCGGTCTTTGAACGCAGCCTCACTGATAGACGGATGGCGAGCAAGGCTATGATTCCATTCAATCTGGAATAGCATTGTTTTTTGTCACGTTCAGTTGTCCGGCGAAAAACCAATACATAGAAACGGATCTCTTCAAACCACTGGCCGTCCCAGGTCCTCTCTGGTTCTACAGATGGTTGTCTAGTCATATTGGTGGCAGAGGCCTACAAGGAGACATCGATTTGGTTGTAGATCAATAGACTTGGAATTCATTTGAGTTGCATAGATTGAAAAGTCGTTGACACGTAAGCTTTAGTTGCTCAATCCCCGACAGTGGAAGGAAATAACATTTGCGTTGTATATGATTTGGACATTTTAAATTGATTTGAGAAAATAAAAAAACTATAGTCCCACACTTTTTGCTTTGATAATATTAGACGCCTATGACCCTTCCTCTCCATCTCCCCCACCCAACCCCGCGATCATCTGTGTGAGAGAGCCCCCATCCTGTGGTAACGATGTCCGCTTGGCTCTGCTCCTAACAGGGTGTCGTAGTCAGTCTTCAGCACAGTTCCTTAGTGGAGACCAAGAGCCATGGGCCTTTAGGGGAGGTCTAGCAGGAGAGCTCCAGGTATCCAACGCACTGACTTCACCGTAATGCTACAAGTGTCATGATGAGTGTACAACGAAAGAGGAACAAGGTGTTGTGCATAATGCTGGTGTGAACGTATTTGGTCTGTTTACGGTGAGCTGATTGTAGTGTTTTGGGAATGGGTGGAAAGATGAGATCCACACCTCATCAGCTTGTGAGGCAATGATGAACGGGTAGACCGACCCACTTCTGGTGACATCATCACAGAACCAGTGTTTGGCACCCTCTAATTGAACTAAAGTTTCTTTCAGCAACGGCCCAAAGGAGATGCTGCTTTTCCCAAGCGCACGCGGTCGCAAGCGAGCATGGCTAGGTTTTTATTTTCATGACATCTCATTTCTTTGCAGGACAAGCACAGCGCAAAAATTATCCCCTCCCCACCCTTTTGCCCGCGCAAGCGTTAAGCATCGCAGCGCCAAGCACGTTCGCCAGCGGAAAACTCCACGATCAAACAAACTAAACGTATTCTAGAGTCGTACACGCATCTGCCGCCCGGCTGGTGAATGACAATTTTTCGGCTAAGCCCCTGAGTTTCTCAGAATCCTGGTTTGTTCCTGGAGTTTTCATTTCCTCTCTCTGCGCTCGCATCATTAATTTTCTCAACAGGAGTGTCCTGCGCAGCTCTATTTTGCGATGTCTTAGCAAAAGGGAAAGAAGCATCTCCTTCAGCCAGTGAAGCCCTATTCAGACCAAAACACTACCTGCTTATCCTACCACAATAAGTCCCCCACAAAGTTGTTTGCACACGGCCAGAACGACTTCTTATTTGTTGTTTGTTTTCCTTGCTGCAGTTCTGCCCTGTCGGATAAACAAGAATGAAACACTGAATTATGACGCCCCACATGAGCCTTGATATGTGATCACAAACCAAGCGGTACTTGTTTGCCTCAGTGTCTTGTGATCCGACAGGGGCGGGGCTGCAGCAGCAGGTGAACTGTGAGCCATGGCCAGCCCAGCCCCTGGTCTCAGGGATACTGAAGCTCTGCTCTGATGTCCACAGCGGTTGTTGCCAATAGAGGGGGCAAACGACCTTTTCTTCCAGCCGCCCCCTTCAATGCCAACCTCCAAAATCTATTCCATAAGGCCGTACTTCCCCAAAGATGAGGTAAGACTTCTTATTATGATCTATTTGCATATTTAAGAGTGCTTGTTTTTAGGGCTTAACTAGAACGGCGTGGATACTCTGCTCTGCTTTGGTCACGCTGCGCTCTGAATTCTTTGTAGTGACTCCAATTTTGGTTATGATTTGATTCTTCTCAGCCTCCGTTGTGCGTCTCTTAGCCACTTCAAACGAGCCGAACACATCTATCTTATAGAGGGCATACTTGGGACGGTTGCAGCATATCGTTTTCATTATTTAATAGTCCCTTACCGTGGAAACGCAACCTTCCCTCCTCTCTGAACACTGAGGTTTGTGATCGCTGTTCTCCAGCCGTTACCAGTTGTTCTTCTCCTAGAATATTAAAGGGTCAGTTCTTGCTCTCGTGTTGTACTTACAACATCGCAGCAGGGGGCCGACCATGCTAGTGTCAACGGCTCAATCATTGAGCCGCACACTCAAATGGCAATACATAATAACTGCAAAAATACAGACAAGGACACTTTAATACAACCAAAGTCCATAGCCTGGTGAAAGGCTCACGGTATATTCATCATAAATACTAATACTTACTTCAGTCCGATGGTTAAATATTATTGATTTGTTTATCACCATTCAAGTTCTTATGCTGATACCGTACAACCAAATCGTCCCCGAAGTCGTATTGTCTGCGTTGGGCTGAAATAGCCCTGAGGTATCGTTGGACTTCTGGACGTACGTTTCAGCTTGTGCTTAGTGGGTAGGTTCACACCCACCGTGGTAACATGGGGCCTGCCACCCGTCTCTCTCTCTTTGTAGACCGCCATCTACTCAATCTGCAAAGAGATGTACTCTGAAGGCATGGAGGAGGAGGTCCCCTTCTCTGAGCAGGACTCAGATCTCATAGGAGACCGGTAAGACTAACTCTCGTCCGATGGTTAAGCTTCGTGGCTCTGCCCTTGTGTCTGGGGAAAGGCCAGTCCATGGACACACTACTTCTGTTCTATGGGTTTCCCCTTTGAAACAGTTCTACCTGGATTTTGCTTTGTCTGGGACTTCCAAGAAGTGTGAGGTGGTATGCTGCCCGCATCAAAAACACGGCGGAAAATATTAAAGCTATCTTTATTTTTAACAAACTCTAAATTGGATTAATTAGATATGATGGACAATTAGGGTGTTTGCAAGTACAGGATGTAAATAACTACCAAAAAAATGATATCTACAAAATAAGGGCAGTAGAAATGAATATGAAGAAACAAACGCAGCGCAAAACCCACAACACCCACCCCTTGTCGGTGGTTGGTTGGAATAGTATTTATTTAGTTTGAGTGGTTGGTAGTACCGTTTGTGTATGATATCTTGGCATTGACGGCCTGCTTGTGGGGCGGGCAGCTAGCAGAACGTGAGGAGAGATCAGATGAACGTCATCATTTATGTCACGGCCTAGAATCGCTGATACAACCTTTAACCATCATGCAGAACTGTACACATGTTTCTCAGTCGCGTAGTGATGAATTCCAGTTGCTCGTAGAGGTAACTTTGTCCGGGGAGCGTCAGTGCGATCGCTGTTGTCACCGCTGCGTCCTCCCACAGGTTGGTGGGCGGGATCCTGAGTCTGAGCCCTGACTACGGCTTCGTGCTCGAGGACGAGGAGGGAATCTGCGGCTACGCCATCGGCACCGAGCACGTCAAGCCCTTCGTCAAGAAGTGCAAGCTGACGTGGATCCCCTGCATGCAGGAGAAGTACCACAAGCCGGACTGTGAGAAGGACCTCTCAGACGCAGAGGCAAGGGCGCACGTCGTGGTTCCTTGGTGTATCTAGAGCACCCTGCAGAGCCTCAGGCCTGCCTCCACGCTTTATTCTTTTAACAACTAACTTTTTGAGACACAGCTTTTTATCGAGGATGTTTATTACAATCTTATGCTATTAATTTACATCCTCTTTAAGTTCTCCTGTTATTGTCGTATTTGTTCAGTGGACCTTGACCCCCCATGGCCTGATGGGGAACTCAATGCCTGCTCCCTCTGCCCTCTTCCCCTTGTAGAAGATGATGCTGAGCTTCCATGAAGAGGAGGAAGGCCTTCCGGAGTCCTTCCTCTCAAACTTCCCATCGCTCATCAAGGTGGACATTCACGCCAAGGTCACCGACCCCAGTGTGGCCAAGAGCATGATGGGATGTTTGTTATCCTCCCTCAAGGCCAACGGTGAGCAGGAACCCCCCACTTCCACCACGTCCACATCAAGCACTCTAGCTGTTCAGAGCTCTCCCAAGTCTTTGTATATTCCCACCCAGTTGCTCGTGTGAAATCCATTCCCGTCCCGGGTTCAACCCGGTGCTGCTCCCTAACG
This sequence comes from Gadus morhua, assembly GCF_902167405.1. Taxonomy (NCBI): domain Eukaryota; kingdom Metazoa; phylum Chordata; class Actinopteri; order Gadiformes; family Gadidae; genus Gadus; species Gadus morhua. Next base: position 1,100,660 of record NC_044062.1, read on the forward strand.
CCGTCCTGACGCCAACAGGTTCCAACGGCGCCTTCTGCGAGGTGCGGCAGACGGACAAGCGCATGCTGGACTTCTACAGCAAGCTGGGCTGCTTCGAGGTGGCCAAGATGGAGGGCTTCCCCAAAGACGTGATCCTAATGGGCCGCAGCCTCTGAGACCCCCCCTGCCGCCGGGCAGCGGGGGGCAGCGGGGGGGGGGGGGGGGGCCCGGCGGTGCTCGTCCGACACGTCTGTTACCGGCGAGAGGCCGGGCTCCGGGCTGGTTTTATATCACCGTCACCCTCTGGGCCGGCACCATGCGTCCTGTCTGCACACTGGGTCACATGACGTACGCCGCTCCACCTGGCTGGTGTCGCCCTGCTGGACTCACCGGCCCAGTGTGGACAGGGCCCTGAAGGTATCGGCCTCGGCCACTCCCATCCATTGTCGCCTCGATATCGACACACACACCACATTGCAACGTCTCTGTATCTGGGAAGCCACCCGGTGCGTCTGCCCGACGCCCACACGGAGGGAATGCAACCATTGTAGGAAGGAGAGCGGCTCTGTATCAGTGCAACGTTGTGCTTCTGTGCACACATTTAGGAAAGGGAGGAGCCAACATGGTCCTCCCGTATGGTTCTGTTGGGACCGTGGCCTTACGCTGTGAAGGCAGACCCGGTCTATGGTCAGCCTGTTAGGCACTGTATGACAGACCCCCGAGGACGAGGAATGAGACTACTGAGATTACTGATCTTTTACACAATACGGTGCTCAAAATATATTCTCGCCTGCAAAAACCCCCTCCATAGAAATATGATCCATTTTTATTGAAAGTTTTTTGCTTCAAGCATACGTTATCGTTCCCTCGTTATCTTGGATTTTGATTAATTGCATTTGATTATGAGTTCCAAATTCTAAAAAAAACATTTTTAGCCACAGCTACAGGAGTTCAGTAGCTGAAATCTATAGACTAGAGAGAAACGGTTCAGTGGTCCTTACTGTAGAGAAGCCAGCTCACCATGCAACCAACGGGCGGCTCTCTGGTGAGCCATCTGAGCTACATTCAATAGGTTGCACTGTAACTAAATGTTCCCATGTACCATGCCAAACACACTTTGGTTGGCATGGTAATATAGAGCTGTCCCATCACATCTGCTAATTGCATTCCTCTCCACATTGTTTACAACATTACACGCACATACAAACACTGAACCAACACACACGCATACACACACCTCAGTGAGTGTCCTCTTGGTCATGCCTGCACACACGCCATTGATAAGGTAATTAAAACCCACCTAATCCTACTCCATTGTAAAGGGGGGGGGCGGTGGTTAAAATATTCCTATGCCTTTTCGTACCTTTGTTTAACGTTTTATACTCTTAACGTATTTCCCCATTTATCTTGTTTTGTTTTGGAAATCCTTAAACAGAGGTTTAAAGAAGCACTTTGACTATAACTAGCGTTCATCCGGATGAAGGGGATCCCCTCTTCAGTAGCTGCCTGCCTATGTGATGTTTGATTATGGTGTACATTTATGATGTGCATGAGGTGTATTGGATCTGCTGTGGCAGCCATTTGTAGTGAGCTCATGCAAGCGTAGAGGGAAGAAGCATGGCCATAATACTTCATGACATGTCCATAAACACTGATTAAATATGAAAATTGAAGTGTCATTTTGTATTGTATATCTATAGACAACTTGTTCATAATAATAATGTCTGTTTTTCCTTAGCGAACGCAGGCCTTGTAATGTTAGCCACTTGTACAGCCATCTTTCACAACTCGGTTGTTGTGAGAATCACCATCTCTCTCGCTCTCTTTCTCTCTCTCTCGGTGGCAACACTCGTTTTAAGGGTAAATTGTGCTGACTGTTCTTTCTATTCTATATTCTGTCATGCCGAGAGCTGACAAATACATGAAGGAAAGGGTTTTGATTGTACATTTTGATCAAGGTGTTGTAGGGGGAGTGAGGGGGTACAAGTATTGATTTATGAAACATTTGTATTTACGTTGAGATGATCCATAAAAATAAAAAAAACAAGATACGTGTTACTTTGATTAAGTTTACTCCATTTATTTCCTTTTGCTTAGCTTTACTTTAATCTGCACATTCCTTATTAGGTCACATGGGACCGTTGAAGCTCTCACTTTATCATAACTGAACAAAAACGATTCTGTCTAATGATGTTTGCATCTGAATTATGAATAGAGTCAAGACAGTCCATACGATTTGTGATATCGGACAGCAAAACTCTTTGGCAGGAGGCAGTAGCAGTACTGACAACAACCACAACACATTTTCTTTGGCGCACAGTGATGACGGGCCCTCTGGCGTCATAAACTGCGTCGCACATGTCATGCTGTAGCGGGTTAGTTTTCTAACAGCGTGTCCAGGTAAAGTGTGCATTATAATTATAGGCAACATGTCTTGTGGAGATCTTGATCACGAACACGGCACAGACTGCGGGGCTATGAGCCAGCCCAAACTGGAAAGTTTTCTCTTCAGTAAGTATTGAACTAAAGGCCCGAGGAACCAGCTAACGTAGCATTTATTTAGTTTCGCACATGTGGGTCGGGGGTCTGAACCTCGGAAACCGATGTACGGTCTCAGGATGTTTTATCTTAAATTAAACGTGATGCGAAATCACTCGTGTCATGATTTACAGTTTATAATCTTTCAGACAAACATTACAATATCCTACATACCACACACAGTGACTTAACTGCATTATTTTATTTTTTAAAGGCTGCGAACTCTCCTCCAAAGTACCGTTTTACACTTTCCAAGGGGATGAGGAGGAAGACTTGGAACACTTTCTTGAATTACGCACGGTATTTGAATTGCTAATACATGTTTAGTTTGTTCTGCCATACACTTCTTTTGTAGCTGTCACTGTGATTCGTGGTAACTAACACACGATGCCTGTCCACTAAAGGTTTGCATTGGAGAGGGGGCCAAAGAAGAGAGCAATGTAGTGGAGGTAACGGCTAAGAACCACCTTGGAAAGACCATTTCAGTGCCTATCGCCCACCTCCACATCAACTGCCTGCCTATGGTAATTCTACAATATATTTATACAGTTTTACTATTCATCCATTATTGATCTTCAATGTATATTCTTCCAAAATATTGAATGTCAATACCTTGTCTTCAGGTAAGTCTAGGAGAGTTTGAACTGAAGGCCCCAATAACCATTCGTCTAAAGGCTGGGACCGGACCTGTCACTGTTAGCGGTTTGCACCTTATCGGTAATCATCTGTCACCCGCTCTCATTACTCTAACTTATGCTCTTGCACACACGCACCCATTCGGCCGCACGCACCATCGTGTTGAGGTTGGCAAATGTGAATATGATCTTTACTCAAAATATGCAAACTTGGTTGTTGCCTAGTCAAATTAAACCTTTGAAATTGCTACTCTGAATAAACTTGAGAAACTATTGATGACAATCCAGAGTTTGTTATAAATTGGTCTTGAATGTAAAGGCAAACTTATGATCTTGTGTCTTCCTTGCCTCCATAGCGTCTGAGGCTTCAGAGGCCGACTCTGAAGAAGAGGACGATGACGAGGAGATGGACGAAGAGATCGTCCCCATAATGCCAGCTAAGAAGAAGCAGAAGTCCTAGTGGCGTGCAGGTCTTTGGAACTGAGAGTCATCGTTCTTTTTTTTATTAATACCATGCCCCTTGTTGTTTATTACCTTTCAAACGGGTTTATTCCTTCTATGAACTTCAACAAGGATTACTGTCTGGGGAAGGCGGACTGTGTTTTGTGAGCCCTGTTTCCTTATGGGACTGTTGGCCTTCTCCTATCACCTCCATCTTCAGTCCATCTTATGCCAGCTCTGGTTTAGAGCTCACTTCGCAACCAGCTGTACTTGACTGTGGGCAGGTAATGTTTTTCATTCAGACGATTCAGATGTGTTTTTTGTTATGATTTTTATCAAATGAAAGGTGTTTTATAGTGGGTGTGTGAGGAGCATTGTGATAATAAAACCACATTTTTACGAATGTGTATGCAAAGTACAATAGTTACATACTGCTCAAGTCCTTGTCTCAATTCGAAATACTAAAATGATTTTCTATCTTTATTAAAAACGTTAGATACATTTGGAAATTACCTATTTTTTTTCATCAGATTTGTGCAAAAGACGATACCGCACTTAATATATAAATTAAAAAAATCTGCGTAAACAGAAATTTAGGCAACACAACATATTAAGGTAAATAGCCATTCCTATCAGAGCAGGCTACTGTGAATGTAGCAGTATAATGACTTGTAATCAGAAATCCAGATGTGTGTGGATAGGGCAACAAACTCAAATCTGAGTGAAAGGGGATATAACTTCTTTCGCCATTTGTTGGACCATGTTGCTGTGATCTGTAAGTGTGTTTTTGGCCAACAAACTCGATCAGCAGTTGTAAAAAAGGTCTATGAAGATTTCAAATCGACACCGTAAAATCCCAGTCGGAAAGCTTTATCCAAACGCGAAAAACAAGTCTTCTTGGTTATAATATATCTGTATCGAAATGGAAAACAAGGCCTAACTCTAACTCCGCCCCTTGCCTTCCTGCTTTCTGGACCAGTCTCTGTGCTATCCCCCAACCAGAAGTTCTATAACAGGCGGTTCACTAGATCCAGGATAACTACACGCCTAGCTGTAAAGAGAGCCTGAGGTTTGTCAGGGCTGTCTTCACAACGGCGTAACGAGGGTTGATCTCGGCCAAAGCGTTCTGGAGAGAGACGGGTGTGTTTGAGCGAGTTGTAGTTGGTGCCAAGAAGTGATCATATAATCCTCTTGATTGTCATGGAGCATCAGTGATGGAACGGGGTCACTTTCCCCACGTCGTATCAGCGCAGTGTTTCTGATCACAGCCCTTTGTGAGCAGGAGACACACGGCACCATGTTGGCTGTCCCTTTTATTCAGACACAATGGAGTCCCACGCTGTCCTGGCTCCAGTCTACACGGCCATGGAACTAGAGGATTAAGCTGTTGAGGTCTGAGAGATAGCATGATGAATAACAACACACTGATTACAAATAATAGGAAACCACACACAGCGTATATCTGAATTAGGGATGTCCGATATTGGCTTTTTTGCCGATATCCGATATGCGATATTGTCCAACTCTAAATTTTCGATTCCGATATCAGCCGATACCGATGTCGATATTTGGGTTATATTTCCTCAAACCTAATTTAGGTAACATTACATATCTCCTGTTGTGGAATTAACACAACATGCTTAATGTTATTGTGATGCCCCACTGGATGCATTCTTGAATGCAACAAGGCTTTCCAAATGTTAACATTGTCTGTGCAAAATAAGAAAAATACTTCAACTTAATTTAAGGGAAAAGTGCCATGTTTATTTATTTATTTTTTAAAAAAAAAAATCAAAAAAAATCCGATACAGATATTACATTTTTATGCTAATATCGGGCCGATAATATCGGACATCTCTAATCTGAATGAATGTATTGATGGCAGGCTGATTTTTTGCCTCGCATGTCTGAGGCAAGTGATAGCAGGCACTCCTAGATGACTGTGATGTTTGGTTAATCAATTATCCTCTTTGCTCATAGTACAACATTTATTAAGGAGTCACAGGACTGTAATGCGACAAAAAATGTCTTCCGAACGGAAGCCTATTCTTTCTATACGCACTATGTGAGCGGTATTCATAACTTGCTGCCATGGTAACCGGAGAGACAACCACATGTGTGATTTCTTTAATGGCAGCTTTCCTTAAGGGAGCAGGATGAGGAGTCTTTGGAACAACAACAGCAGCGTTGCTTGATTGCGGTGCATTGGAGCTGTAAGATCAATAGGTGAGGCTCTCTCTGACTGTGGTTCTCATCAAGTGCCATTTTAATGGTAAGTCCTATGAACAAGAGGACAACAATGACAAGCACCTTTTAGACTGCCTGAGTTAAGGGAACTGGCTGAAATGGCACCATGATAGTGCCAACTGGGCCTTGAACAACAAAGATAACCAAACGGTTTATGAAAATGAGAAGTTTTAGTAGATTTCAATCCATTAATGGGTGACACTGCAAAAAGCATAGAAAAATGCTCAATATATGTAAAAAAAATTGTAACTATACTTCCAACAACATTTGAAATGTAGGCCATTTTCTTTAATATTTTTTTATATATGGACTCTCGTGTCTATCCTAAGGCAAGGCCGGATCTTGCCGGGCCTTGGGAATGTGTGACGTTCCCATGAAGAGAGTATGTATTATGTTTTATGTGATATGATGGTATTCATGATATGATTCACAAGTTGGGACCCAGTCTGCTATAGATAGAGACAAAGAAGCTTCCATATCGTATCTCCATGCCACCATAACCCACAAACATAATACGTAGGCTCCCGTCATGGGAATGTCACACAGTAAGCTGCTGCTGCTGAAAAGGGCGCTCTGCATGCCACCTCCTGCCAGGGAAGGACAGATACATAAGGGACAGGGGGGGGGCCAGGTACAGGAACATCTAGACCGTAATAGCTTTAACGGCCGTATCGGCTGGTGGCTCTGTTTCAAGACACCATACACTATGTTTTAATAAAATCTATTTCAGTGGTCCTTCTAAAACATGATCACAATATCTGGTCTACACTTTATGTCCGATATGTTGGTGCAACTTGTAGCTAAAATGGATGACCATAACAATTAAATGTTCCAGCAACTCAAACAAAGACCCAAGTCAACCATCTTCTCTGAAGATGTCCTTCATATTTTCGTTCCCCCCCCATGCATTTCTAACCTGACCAAACTCTGATACGGATACCACTTCAGACGCATGTGTATGCATACCATACAATCAGTGCGGGTTTAAACATAATCATAATAATGATACAAATAATGACTGTTAGCGAGTACGCTTCGTCGACTTGGCCGTTGCCTGGCTTGTCAGGTCCAATACGTTTGGAAGACGTCTGAGGATTCCTGCTGGGGTCGGGGCACCGTTCGTAGCTCCCTGAGCCCTCCTAATAAACACACGCACACTACAGTGCAGAGTTGGTCATAAGGCCTCTGCTAAATTGCTCTCTCAATAGATTACTGTCTGAGGAGAACACCTGGGAAACAGGGGGCGTGAAGAGGAATTCCTCCTCATTTCCCGTACAATATGTCCTTTGTTTATTGATCAGCAGCCTGAACAGCATCCGGTGCACTCTCCCATGTGGATCTCCAACGCTGCCCTAAAGCAGGGTTTGTCAATGTTAAGGTTTCCCAGCAGGCGATAGGCTTCATGTCCTCTTTTCTATTTTAGCAGACGCTTCTGTACAAAGCGACTGACTGTGATATTCCTTGACTTGATATGTCTGTGTATAGGACATTACTCCTCACATGGTTTGGCTCAGGGCTTAGTCTGCCCAGAGTTAGACTAGGGTCATTGGGAATCAAAGCCAGTTCCAGACGACACTTGCAGGATGTGTTTCATCCAGGAGCAGAACGGTGTTATGGCTGGAGGGATCTGGGTGAAATCAGCCTAATGGTGGAATGCATGAGTCTTAAGAGTTCCTCTGTGTCGAGTGCCAGGTGGGAGTCTGCCTGCTCCGACATGCATCACAACACATGCTACACATCAGCAGACTCTAGTATCTACCCCCTCCAGGCATAAGTTATGGATGCCTGATTATCGCCAACCCCACCTGGTTTCGAGAGTTCTCCATCACCTCTGGGGTCTTCGGTCTGGCCGACGAGGCGGGGAGATCGTCTGCAGTGTTTCCGCTTTCAGTCGGCTGGTCAATGTACTCCCTCACTTCATCATCTACCTGTTACTGCCTCAGCTCCCCCCAGGAGACGGACGCCTGGTGTCCATCAACAGACCCGGACCCATTCTGTGTCAGAGTCTAACAGCTGTATCGGTGGTAACTGTGTTAGTGTGGAAGAAGGCTCCTTTACCAATTACCTTGAAAGATAAATACAAATATTAATTATACAATAGATCCGCATTCGATACTGTTTCCCTCTCTGATAAACGAGTGGAAAAATTAGTGAAACACCAGCTATGTCCAAACCTGAAGTTGCTATGGCAACAGCTTAAGCGTGCTACATCGTATCTTTTTAATCAACATTGGCAAGCCTGTTCGCCTCATAATAAATGCACCATCATTTATCAAACACGCAATCGCTGACTGACTGGCAGGAACAGATTCAGTCCAAAGACCTGTTTGACTGTTACAGAGATGATGGACACACAGGGGCAGGGGGTCAACCATAAAATAATGTCCCGTCCCATCTCTCTGGGGAGGGGGGGGGGTGACGGGGGAAGAAAGAAGGACAAGAAGAAAGGAAGGATAAGAAAGAGACCGGAAAGAAAGAAAGAGGCCTCTGTTAGTATGAGAGCCAACTCTTCACTGGTTAGGTCCTGAAAACAACAGCTGCAACACAGCTGACACACGCACACGCACACGCACACGCACACGCACACACACGTCTCCAACGTACGGCCAGGGCTTCAGGCAAGGGTGTGTTACTCTGCTGCGGACCCACCTGCCACAGCTGAGAACAGCTGTCAAGTGCATCATCCCGTACCTTACCGAAGCTCCACCTCTCACTCACACACACGTACACACATACACACACACACACACACACACACACACACACACACATAAACACACACACCCACACATACACACACACATTCGGTTGACTTCTCACAAATGGATGAACGTGTACTATCAGGGTGATGACAATGGTTCCCTTGGCACCTGTACACACATTGGCTCCCGCAACAGGATGTGACACGCATGCACCGGTGCAGCACAGGGTAGAGCCATCTGCCGGGGGGCGGGGGCTCCAGACGGCTGCAGGCTGTGAACCACCAACCTCCTCACAGCAGAGGAACCTCTGCTGGGGCGCCCGGGTGGTTCACTGGGCAGAGCGCGTAGCGTTAAGGCCCGAGCGCATAGCAGTAAGGCCCGAGCGCGTAGCCTTAAGGCCCGAGCGCGTAGCAGTAAGGCCCGAGCGTGTAGCCTTAAGGCCCGAGCGCGTAGCCTTAAGGCCCGAGCGCGTAGCCTTAAGGCCCGAGCGCGTAGCCTTAAGGCCCGAGCGCGTAGCCTTAAGGCCCGAGCGCGTAGCCTTAAGGCCCGAGCGTGTAGCAGTAAGGCCCGAGCGCGTAGCCTTAAGGCCCGAGCGCGTAGCCTTAAGGCCCGAGCGCGTAGCCTTAAGGCCCGAGCGCGTAGCAGTAAGGCCCGAGCGCGTAGCCTTAAGGCCCGAGCGTGTAGCAGTAAGGCCCGAGCGCGTAGCCTTAAGGCCCGAGCGCGTAGCCTTAAGGCCCGAGCGCGTAGCCTTAAGGCCCGAGCGCGTAGCCTTAAAGGGACTCTTACCTTTGTTGCATTTGAGAATTACAGCACATTCAAATCATCCCGCCTTCCTCCAATGCCCCACCCCCTAAGCGTTATATAGAGTACAAAACTAAGCGTTATTTTTTAACGAGTACTGTAACGACCTCGCCGGTGACATAATGATGTCGAGTCATTGGTAGTTGAAGGTAGTTTTAATGAACTAAAACCAGGTCACTGAAACCCGTAACATTGTAACCAACGGCAGAAAACCGACACAAAACAAACCCCGGTTACCCCGGCAACCCCCAACACGGTCTCACTCGCGTGCAGGCCCCCACCCTCCTGTTCTTCCAAGGCCCTCCCCCAGCTGACCTAATGATTCGCCCCCACGCTGATTGACAAGAAGAACATTACAATACATGCACATAGAACAACTGGCATAACGGACAACGAAATATAATGTAACACATAACACACAAACTATTTAACTGTCCCAGGGTCGCTACAGTACAAAAGTTCTAGACTCCCATGGGTTATGTTTAGACTCCCATGGGTTATGTTTAGACTCCCAGGGGTCATAATATAGAAACGTGTATGAGCATTACAAACAGAGTAGCGGGACAACGTAGCGTCTGAGGCCGAAATGGGTCCCCTAATCTGACTGAATAGTGCGGTTGTTTGCCAACGGTCTGGAGGTCTTCCTGGAGCTCCAGATTAGCGGGACAACGTCGCGTCTGAGCCCGAAATGGGTCCCGTAATCGGACTGAGTGTGGCGGTTGGTTGCCAACGGTCTGGAGGTCTTCCTGGAGCTCCAGAGTAGCGGGACAACGTCGCGTCTGAGTCCGAAACGGGTCCCCTAATCGGACTGAGTGGTGCGGTTGGTTGCCAACGGTCTGGAGGTCCTGAGAATCATCCAGGGGAGCGGGACCACTTGGCTTCTGAGGCCGAATCGGGTCCCCTTGTCGGACTGAATGGTGCAGTTGGTGGCCAACAGTCTGGAGGTCTTCCTGAGGCTCCAGAGGAGGGTAACTCTGTGAGTCTGAGTCCGAGATGAGTCCCCTAATCAGACTGAATGGTGCAGTTTCAGTACGCCGTGGACCACTTTGGTCTGCCATCGTCAGTCGCTACGGTCGCTACTCGCTACTGTCTGCCGTGGAATCAAAACAAACCCTCTAGTTGAGGACGCGCCTTGATGACGCGGGCCCGAATGCGCCACAAGAAGCAGACGGAAAACCTTATATATCCATGCAGCAAACAGACAGGGGTGTCGGCCAATAAGGTCATTCGGTCCGAAGAATTTTATTGGTTGAAGTTTTCACTAAATATTATGAGAGTAAAGTAATTGTTTGTTTTTACTCCTGGTGGGTCTGTCTTGCATATTAGAGTGTTATTACCTTATTAATACCAATTTAACCTTATCCAAAAAAAGTGTAAAAATGCAACAAAGGTAAGAGTCCCTTTAAGGCCCGAGCGCGTAGCCTTAAGGCCCGAGCGCGTAGCAGTAAGGCCCGAGCGCGTAGCCTTAAGGCCCGAGCGCGTAGCCTTAAGGCCCGAGCGCGTAGCCTTAAGGCCCGAGCGCGTAGCCTTAAGGCCCGAGCGCGTAGCCTTAAGGCCCGAGCGCGTAGCCTTAAGGCCCGAGCGCGTCGCCTTAAGGCCCGAGCGCGTAGCAGTAAGGCCCGAGCGCGTCCCCTTAAGGCCCGAGCGCGTAGCCTTAAGGCCCGAGCGCGTAGCAGTAAGGCCCGAGCGCGTCCCCTTAAGGCCCGAGCGCGTAGCCTTAAGGCCCGAGCGCGTAGCCTTAAGGCCCGAGCGCGTAGCAGTAAGGCCCGAGCGCGTAGCCTTAAGGCCCGAGCGTGTAGCCTTAAGGCCCGAGCGCGTAGCCTTAAGGCCCGAGCGCGTCCCCTTAAGGCCCGAGCGCGTAGCCTTAAGGCCCGAGCGCGTAGCAGTAAGGCCCGAGCGCGTCGCCTTAAGGCCCGAGCGCGTCGCCTTAAGGCCCGAGCGCGTCGCCTTAAGGCCCGAGCGCGTCGCCTTAAGGCCCGAGCGCGTCGCCTTAAGGCCCGAGCGCGTCGCCTTAAGGCCCGAGCGCGTCGCCTTAAGGCCCGAGCGCGTCGCCTTAAGGCCCGAGCGCGTAGCCTTGAGGCCCAGCCTGACCGCAGCGACCCGGGTTCGACTCCTGCCCGGACCTCTGCTGCATGTCCTTCCCTCTATCTCCCATACCGTCCTGACCGTCTCACTCTATCATAAAGCATACCAATGGATCTTTAACTCGGGTAACCTTTGCTGGGTCCTCAGGTGACGTCCTGTCCCTCATGGTTCGATTATGGACCAAAATAAACGAGGACGTGTGAACAGAATGTAAGCAGAAATACAAATTAAAAATGATTCAGGGGCTTTTGTAATATCGTCTATAACCAAGTCCATACTGAGTTCTTTCCAGGCTGATTAATAATCATTTTTTGGACCAATTTAAATTATGCATTAGTGTTGTGTGTTTTTGATTTGCTGTGCCGGGTAATTCAGTGCTATTCATTCCTTTGTCTGGAGAATGAATCAGTGTTAAAACGATTCGAATAGGGGCTTGCATGTGCTTCTCCCAACTATGCGATAGGAAACACAGAGGCAGAATCGTACCACCTCTCTTTCCACTGTAACTAAATCCCAGCTTCATCTCTCGTCGTCTTTTGCTTTGCACGCATTCAACGCCTTCCAAGCCGTTGGCAGGTTAAAAGTGCAGCGCAAATCATGGTTCTCACTCATCGATTTCAGAGAAACCTCGTTGAGCACAGGGCCAAACAAAGAGGTGGGCTGAGTGTGTGTGTGTGTGTGTGTGTGTGCGTGTGCGTCTGTGTATCTTTTTGGGTGGAAAAGGTCCATAAATATGTGATGAGCTCCACCTTCCTCCACTATGTCTCTTATTATCTCTCCCTTCAAACTGTGCACCTCCTCCCCCCCTTACCGACCCCCACCCTCCCCCATCTCGTCTCCTCCCTCCGTCAGCCCCTCACCCCTCTCTCCCCCTCTCCCCCCTCCCCCCCAGCGAGGGAGGAAGGGGGGAGGGGATCAATGAAAGGAGCGTGAGTGACAGATAAGTAGATGACTGCGCTGTCCCGGCCCTCATTCATACTCTGCTTATATCATCCAACCGCTATCCCTCCCACCCCCACCCCCTCCCACCCCCACCCCCTCCTCCGCCCCCCCCCCTCCTCCACCCCCCCTTCCTCCTCCACTTTGGGACCCAGCAAATTATACCCCTGAAGGAGCGAGAGGGAGCAGGGGGAGAAAAGAGGGAGGGAGGTGCTATACTTAACACTTATTTCTGCTCCTCCGTGACTTTGCTCACCGATCCCCTCATGAGACAAAGAGAAGGACAGATATGGAAGGGGAGGGCATAAGGTGAGCTGCTCCTCAAGCAGCCAGTACGAGTCTATACCGTCCGTGACTGAACCCACCATCCCTTGAACTATACTCCTCACTTCCGGAATTCTTTTGGTGTGTTTACATAATGAACGGATAGCGGATCAGATACAGGGCGTGGTGAGGTAAACAGAAGTGGTTTACCCGACAGAAATATCAAATGAACAAAACACACTCCTTTTTCCTATTACAAACATCCCGAGTATGCAATACATTCCTAGCATGCGTGCGTGCGTGTCAGATGGCATTTGCAAAAGCACAACACTGGGTAACCTATTGTTTTATATACACAGCGATAAGAACGACCATGAAATACCATCGACTCGTTTTAATGTCTTAGATTTTAATTTTTTGGTGTACTCAACATCTTGTACAAAAAAGTCACGAAAAACCGGACAATTTTGTTTGGAGTACATTGTGTGCGCGCGCGCGTGTGTGTGTGTGTGTGTGTGTGTGTGTGTGTTTGTGTGTGTGTGTGTGTGTGTGTGTGTGTGCGTCACATGGAGTGCATTGGGGAAGATCCTGCATGCTTTCAGCTACTGACAGGAAATCAAGCGCTTGACACTTCAAGAAGCCCGACAGTAGGCTGTGTCTTGAGGCACGAGCGTCTCTGGGGCTGTGTTCGGGCCCTTGGACAAAGGATATGTTGTTGTTGTTGTTGTTGTTTGCTCTTCTACATGTACCTGTTCAAACGGATTCAAGAGCCCATATTTACAGTAACACTTACAGGCCAATCAAATGCACCCACATATACTAAATAATAATAATAATAATAATAATAATAATAATAATAATAATGAAATCAGACCCATGAAGATGGATAATCGTAGGTAGAAATGAATTCATTTCTCTGTGTTATTATAATGATTTGAGGCGGGGGGAATGTTGGGGTTTAGGTTGACCTGAACGTGTTGGACCAACCAGTACCTCGCCGACGGGACCACCAAGTCAGTCTGAGACCACCCAGTCTCAGAACGTACACGGCGGCAGCGTAGTGGAACGCCGTTGTAACAGTTTATATTCAGGGCCACCAGAGCCTGGACTCACCCCTAATGTCCAAACACAGAAGAGACTGAAGCCAAAACTTGATTTGGCGCGTTTCCCCCAAAGTACGCTGAAGGATCTGTTGTTTGAGACCAAGTCCGCTCGGAGTGGAGCCCGGCGCTGTGAGGGAGAGGAGGAAGGAAGGAAGGAAAGGACGACAACGTGGTTCACCTCCCAGAAAAAGAAGCAGACGACAACATAACCGAGAGAGACGGGGACGCCGACGCCTGAAGCCCCCCCTGCGGCTCGGCCCCCCCTGCGGCTCGGCCCCCCCTGCGGCTCGGCCCCCCCTGCGGCTCGGCCCCCTAGCTGGTGACGTAGTGCTTGGCGCTCTGCCCGTACAGCCCGTAGAAGTCTGGGTGTCGTGGGGCCTGGGACGTGTCCATCCAGTCCCGCATGGAGAGACCCTGCAGGGGCTGGCCGGGGGCCAGGGGGGGCTGGGGGGGGAACTCCTGAGAGCCCATCCAGGGGTAGGGGTCCGAGGGCGGGTAGGGGGGCCGGCCGCGCGGGGGGGGCACGCGGGAGCAGCAGCAGTTATCCAGGGAGCACACCAGGATCTTGCGGCCGTACTGCGGCAGCCCGTTCTGCTGCTGGGGGCCCGCCCCTCCGGGGTAGGGGCCCTGGGGGAACATGGAGCCCAGCGGGTGGGCCGCGGCCCCCAGGTCCGCCATGCGCTGCTGCTGCTGGGCGGAGCCGTCCGGGGCCCTGGCGCTGGGGCCCGGGTGGGGGGGCTGGGAGGCCAGGCCCTCGGGGGGGTAGAGGGTGGACGGGCCCCGCAGGCCCTGGTGGTGGGGGGGGTCCCCCAGGAAGGCCCTCTTGCCGCCGGAGCCCACCAGCGGGGGGTCCTGGGGGCCGGAGGGGCCCGGGTGCTGGCCCTCGGGGAAGGCCGACGCGTGCTTCCTCTTCTCCAGGGAGGAGGAGGAGGAGGAGGAGGAGGAGGAGGCCCCGCCCCTCGGGGACGAGACACACTGCAGAACGGACGAACCGCTCACCGGTTCTGGGAGAGGTGGATGGAGCACGGGTTAGAGCAGAGGACAAAAAAGGGGGAAAAAACTAATTCCACCACATGTGGCCAAAGGGTAAAGGCATGAAAACCAAAATAGAGTCGATATGAAATGACGCTCAACGTTCTTCTCCTCACCGCTGAGCACCTTCCGTAGGCCGTGCTCCCTCTTGGTGATCTCAGAGAGCAGCAGGTGGGAGTTGAGCTGGCCCACTCTCTGGGGGAGCAGGGCGCTGTCCAGGTACCACGTTGACCTGCCGCCGGACACACAGTCAATAAGCAGGGAGAACGGGTCCCTTAAAGAAGTCGCTCACAGGTAGATCACTTCAGAAGCGCTCACCTGTCCATTAACAGCTGGTACGGCTTCGTGTTCTGAAAGCAGGGGAGGACCAGAGATGAGACTTCATGATACTTGAACATACATAAATCAGCTAAAAGATTGAATCAGTACGTGAACTTTCCTTGCGTGTGAAGAAAACGACCTCAGGCAGCAGAGAACAAGGACAGAAATGAGCGTGTAGACGACAAAACCGTTGACTTCTGTCTGGGTGTGAAACTTCTGGGTGTGTCTGCCTGCCGGTATGTGTCAACACACACTCACACCTAAATCCATCGGCTTAACTTCATTATGTTATTCGTTCAACAATTCTGCAAATCAACAAATCATTTGCAATTCATTTGTCCAGCGTTGTGGATACGCAAATTCCCTCCCTTTGAATTTGTGCCTGTGACTGTGTGTGTTTGATGTCATGCTGTAACAGGGCGTGTGTGGGTGTGTGTGTGTGTTCGATGTCATGCTGTAACAGGGCGTGTGTGGGTGTGTGTGTGCGTGTGTGTGTGTGTTTGATGTCATGCTGTAACAGGGTGTGTGTGGGTGTGTGTGTGTGTGTGTGTGTGTGTGTGTGTGTGTGTGTGTTTGATGTCGTGCTGTAACAGGGTGTGTGTGTGTGTGTGTGTGTGTTTGATGTCATGCTGTAACAGGGTGTGTGTGTGTGTGTGTGTGTGTGTGTGTGTGTGTGATGTCATGCTGTAACAGGGTGTGTGTTGGAGAGGGGTTGCAGGGGGGACGGTGAATAGGGGCCCCCCCTACCTTCATGAAGCTGATGTTCTCCGCCTTGTGGTAGACCAGCTGTGCCGAGCTCTTGAGTTTGTCCGCCTCCTGCCGCTTCTCTTTGAGCTGCTGGGCCTGCTGGGAGTTCTTGTGGCGGTACGCGCTGTGGGCATTGTCCAGCAGCTGCATGGTCTCACTCAGGTCCTCCTCCAGCAGCGCCTGCATTCGCCGGTACTGGACTTTGACACGCTCCTTGAGCTCACTCACCGCGTCCTGGAGAGAGAGGGGGGGGGGCGAGAGAGGAGTGTGAGAGGAGGGATTCGGTCAATTCACATGTCCACACACACACACACACACACACACACACACACACACACACACACACACACACACACACACACACACACACACACACACACACACACACACACACACACAAGTATGCTTCCATACAGTAGAGATGAACTTGGTCAGTTTGAATCATTGCAGCAGCAGCTCCACAAACACACAACATGGTACAAAAGCAGGACTGAATGTGAATGCGATTCACAATTTGGACCATGAGGAAATCAATGGCTCGTTAGTGTGCTATGAGAGAGCTCCTTTATAGGAGTGGGGGGATGGTGGTGTGTGTGTGTGTGTGTGTGTGTGTGTGTGTGTATGTGTGTGTGTGTGTGTCTGTACCTTCACCAGCGTCTTGTCCGACTCCAGTTTGCTGAGCTGCTCATCGATGTTCTGAACACGGCCGTCCAGTCGCTCCTGCTGCCTCATCAGACGGCCCTAAGAGCGACCCAGGAATATATTAGAGGAACACACATACACACACACACACACACACACACACACACACACACACACACACACAAACACACACACACACACACACACACACACACACACACACACACAGGCCCTGCTGAACCCCGGGCCGCGGCGTGACCTGTGCTGAACTGACCGCCATTCGTCCGTCACCACGGCAACCCCTTCCCAGAATCCTAAACAGCCCACAACAAGGGGGGGGGGGGGGGTCAGCCAGCAGCGCAAGGAGAGAAATCAAATCTGTGGACGATTCTGGTTTGTGAATTCATAGGGGATAATGAAACATCAAGCTAATGTTGGGACAAGCCCAACTCTCTCTCTCTCTCCCCTCTCTCTCTCTCTCTCTCTCTCTCTCTCCCCCCCTCTCTCTCCCCCTCTCTCTCTCCCCCCCTCTCTCCCTGTGTGAGCTGAGTCTAAGGGGAGGCCCCGGGCCACTCCAAAGGCCCGGTGAGTGTAATCCTCTCCATGTACTGCAGGAGACGCAGATCAATCTGCTGCTAGAGGCTGACAGCTCCCAGGGATCAGGGAGGGCAGGTAGAGGCTTTAATGAACTCGTTCTGCATGGGAACGGCACCATGCCCAAATAAGAGAAAAGAGGCTGTCATGGCAACAAAGCGCCTGCGTATGTATTTATATGGAAAAGCTAAAAAAAAATGTGTGTGTGTGTGCATGGGAAAGAAAGAGGGCTGTGTGTGTGTGTGTGTGTGTGTGTGTGTGTGTGTGTGTGTGTGTGGGTGTGTGTAGGTCTAAACTCAGCCCCCTCTCTTCCTCCCTCCCTGCCCTCTCATTGTTTGCATTGGTCTGTGTGTCAGTGACAGATTGTCATGTCTGTGTGCGAAACACTGGTCTGCCCCCCCGCCTCTCTCTCTCCTACCGTCTCTCTCTCGCTATCTATCCGTCTCTCTTTCCCAATGTTTGCCAGGGTGGGAATGCGATTGATGGAAATCAATAGTGAGGCAAAAGGCTCCGCTTTCACACAAACACAACCCAAGTTGAGGCAGTAACCAGGCCTCGTTAAAAGACGGGCAACGCAGACGATCATGAGTGGATTAAGATAAAGAAGTGGAAGAAACAAAAGATGATCGGAAGAACGATCGATCGATCGACACACAGCAGTTGGTTCCGGCAGACATTCCTCCAGTTCCTAGGGAGCGGTCCGCGGAGCAGCTAGACGGGGAACCACGGCAACAACAGGCCTCTCCCGGCTGCCACAGAGCTGCCCTGAGGACCACCAGCGGCTTCAGGGCCCCTGGCTTTAGACACCGCCGACTGCCGTAGGTTCTGCTAGGCTACCCGACTACAAGGCTCGGACACACTGTATCTCCACAGACTCAACGGGGTCAGACCAGCGGCGAGGGACGGCGGCTCTGAGACATAAATAATTATTTTTAAAGTTTCAGTTCCTGTGGTAAAATATAGAATATAAAAGGACTGAAAAAGGCAGAGTCCCACCCTAGACGTGTGAAACTACAATGTGCTTTGTGTTACTGGAATCTCAGCCGAGTGTGAAACCACGGGGGGGTGGGGCCCTCCCATCAGCTTCAAAAGCCGGGCCCACGCCTCAAAGCCAGCACACCTGGAGGAGCCGGGTTTATAGCCGCCGTAGAGCTAGCGCAGCAGGGGCGTCATCGGGGGTTTCATTCCCTGACGCAATGCTGCCTGCCATCGCCTCTGCTCAGGAAATGATGCCATTAGGACTAAACGCCACGTGTGTATCTGTAACCATATAGTGATTTAAACCGAATAACACAATATTTTCTGTGCTTATTTTCAAAAATAACCTTTTATTTTAAAATAAAAGGTGGAAGTGCGCGCCACCGTCCGCTGTACAACGGCCACGGTGACCTCATCTCTGCCGGCAGCAGCAGCTACGGGGAAGAGAAATACAGATGAAGTTCTCCTTCATGAGCCACTAAGCAAACAATGTTGTTTAATACCTTTCCCCTATCAAATAGAATAAATAGGCACTGTGTGTCTTCTGTTGACAGACACGGCTTTGTCTAGACTCACTCCAAACTAATTCACCCAAGCTAGGACTGAGAATAATTGACAAATTGAAGGCAGGGACACATATAATATTCCACATTAGACTATCCTTAGACGGGTCGACTCTTCTTACGTCCACAGACCAGAACTCTCCTTTTGGTTCTACCCTTCCTCTCCCCTCTGGTCACTTGATATTCATCTATATCGATTTTCCCAGACCCCCTTTCCCAAGCCTCATCCGGGCTCCAAGTGAGGTCAATGCATATCACATGTCAAATGAATGTCGGCCTATTCCTTTAGTCACCCAGCCATGACACATCCCACATTTATTCCAACCCCCCCACCCAGCCAAACAACACCCCATTATCTTCATAGCACACACTTGTGTGAGGGAGTTATGGTAAAAAACTGGCCAACATTTCCCACAAAGTATTGCTTTTATATTTTGCACTTGGGAGCAACCAGGAAGCTAGTTAAGGAGTGTTCCCAAAATGTTTGGAGACTTTATGAACGCATTCTACTTAGAAGTGAACTTACCACGCGTGGTATAAAACAAGTGATTCATAAACCATTATAAACTAGCATTCCTGAAACCCTGGTTTAACATACCCTCTGGACAAAATGCATACAAAAATAAGTTGTTTTTTGCATTGTAGCCCCAGGGTTCACCCCGACCCCGACCCTCGGAGCAAACCATCTTGCTTATTTTGCCTCGTTCCCTCCAATCCTCCCTTTGTCCCATGTGCCTGAAATAACAGGAGGCAAACATTGGGAACATTCTGTTTGCTGATCTCCCCTGGCAGCGTGAAAGCCTACCTTTATCAAGATTAAACCCCCCAGTGATCACTGCGCCCCCCCCGCGGGGCCATCAGGTATCTGGACACACCCCCGGGTCGCGCAGGATGCTCGTGTTTAAATGAAGAGCCCCGGGCTCAATGGACACAGAGGCTCTTTCACAATCAACCCACAAACTATTCCCCACGTCTGATGTCATCCGCCTGCCCTCCGCATTTCTGGGGAACTGACTCACAGTCTCAGCCGTCGCTGGGAGCAGCCGATAGTGCACCAGGCCTTCCATCGGGCCTTCCACCGGGCCTTCCACCGGGCCTTCCACCGGACACCACTTCCTGGCTGGCCGTGCTCGGAGACGAGGGGAAGGTGAGGCTGCGTGGGAAGTCAGCCCTCCTCCTCATCAGTTTTCCTGAGATTGGTTTATTTCCCTCAGTACCTCCTCTTATGGGTTCCAGCGCCTGCAGCGCAGCTCTGCTTACCCTGTCCCCTTGGAGGCAAAGAGCCAAAGCCAACTGCTAAGTTATGAGCTTGGTAAGATTGTGCTTTCATTCTGTGTTTATCACATCACCTCCTGGGGAATTCAAATTCTTTCCGTAAAACTGAGCGCGCTGGTTCCCAGGAGTGCGAGACCTCACAGCAAGAAGAGATAAGGGAACTTTGCCCAGCGACTGCTGTTGAAAAACCGATGTCCGATGTTTTTTAAAAGCAATAGGTTATTCATTTTTACTGCCTTTATATCTCTGCCCATTGGCATCTTTTGCACTTCTAGCCGTCCTTGAAGGGACAAGGAGCTTCTGGTTCCATCTCAGGGTTCCCCCCTTCCGGTTTGGTATGGTTTGGGGATGACTTTCCTTGGCCTTCGGTGGCCTGGGGTTAGAGGTTGTAAATGTCGTACGACTGTGGCCTGTGAAGCCCTCTGAAACTGGAACTGCAGGCCATACAAATACATTTGACTTGACTCAAGATTAAATGCAAAACAAGCATGTGAATTCAATATTAGAATAGGACAATTTGCACAGACGAAGTAAAACAGAAAATACCTGACATCATGCTCCACAATGGCTTTGGAGTTACAAGGCAGTGCTGGCGGATGGGGGGGGGGGGGCTTTTAATAAGAACACACTTAAGAAACAGTGGACCCCCTGTAATGCACCAAGTGGGGGGGTTGTGAAGGTGGAAGAAGAGCCTTCTCTTTTGGAAGCCTGACTCCTGTATGACTCCTGTTAACCAGCAAACAGCCAGTTGTGAAAGAACACAGGTGTGTGCGTGTGCGTGCATGTGTGTGTGTGTGTGTGTGTGTGTGTGTGTGTGCGTGTGAAGACCAGCTGTGTAGAAAGGGCTGAACAGACATCTTTTGTCCCAATAATAGCTCTGAACTGGGGCAAGGGTTGGAATAAAGACCAGGGTGGAGGTCCGCACAGCCGACACAAAATATTACACGCATCCATAACATTCCATAGCGAAACGTTACTATCATCACAACTCTGTCGTTATGGCAACGCGGCAGATGGACGAGAAGGTATACGGAACGGCATCGTGTGGGTGGCTTGCCTTACCACTTTCCCACTTATCTCCACAATAGTGGTAGTACGCATGTAATAACGTAGCAACTCTGTATGAGTCTCTCCCCCCCTCTCCCCCTCTCTCCCTCTCTCCCTCTCTCGGTGAACGCTGAGAGCAGCCTTGCGGTGTGTGAGAAACATTCTTCCTCTCTTTCTCCCAAGGCCGGCTGTGCCAGGAGCGCTCTCTCTCTGGCTCATTATTATTCACCTGATGCCTCGTACAAACCACCTAGCCTGTCCAATCCCGCCTCTCCTCCCTCTCGCCCCTCACGGACCCGCAAAGTTCAAACCTTCTTTCTTATACTCACATCACCAGATTGAAAGGTTTAAAACTAAATAAGTATTCTGTGATAGTGAATGATACCGGCACCGATTTCTTGATTTTTAGCATTAAGTAAATCTCTAATAATCCCAACTGGTCCAATGATCCCCATGTCATTGATAATCAGCCAATCAGAAGTGGGTTATCTTAGGACAGGGTCTTGAGCCACAGTGTGTTCATACAGTGCTGTACCTTTCCCCATTGATGAATCCAGAGGCCGCAGTGATGAAAGCCTGATGGGAACTAACTAGTCTGCATTTCCTGTGGCTGCAGATTGCATCATAGGACACATCCGCAGGCAGGCACACAACACAGGCCTGAACTCCAGTATGGAGTGTGTGTGTGTGTGTGTGTGTGTGTGTGTGTGTGTGTGTGTGTGTGTGTGTGTGTGTGTGTGTGTGTGTGTGTGTGTGTGTGTGTGTGTGTGTGTGTGTGTGTGTGTGTGTCCCATCCAGCCGGCCTTTCAACTGTCTCAGATCAGTTAAATCAGGGGGGGGGGGCCTCTCACCATTAAAATACAAAACCTGATGAACAGCAAGCAATAACTAGACTGCTGGAGCGAGGAGTGGGCCTGTAGGAGTATATAGGATTTAAAAGGGTGTGTGTGTGTGTGTGTGTGTGTGTGTGTGTGTGTGTGTGTGTGTGTGTGTGTGTGTGTGTGTGTGTGTGTGTGTGTGTGTGTGTGTGTGTGTGTGTGTGTGTGTGTGTGTGTGTTGACCGGCGGGCTCCTCAGAGAGCTAGTATTTACCTGCATGTGCGTGCGCTGCGTGTCCACGTCGCAGACAGAGTGCCTCTGGCCCGCGCAGTGGGAGATACAGCAGAACTGACACACGGCCACCTGCTCGTCCTCGCAGTGGAACAGCCTGTACTCCTCGTGGCGGGGGCAGCTCCACGCCCGGAGCTCCTCCACGTCCACCAACAGGTGCCCCGGGCCTGGGCAGGGCTGCTGCAGGTGGGTTTGGATGTGCGACTGGCAGCACGGCTCCTTGCAGCGGAGGCAGACCTTCTGTACCGGGAGCGGGGGGCCTCTCCGACAGAGGATACAGTGGAGAATTACGGGGGCTTTCTCCGTGTTCAGCGCGTTGAACCGCTCCACGATGTTGGCGAGTTTGATGTTCTTCTCGAGCGCGGGCTTCTGGCTGTAGTCGTGGTTGCACTCGGGGCAGCGCACGGCCGCCGCGTCCTTCGCCCAGGCCTCCGATATGCAGCCATGGCAGAAGTTGTGCTTGCACGGCAGTTGAATGGGCTCGTCGAATACGTTGAGGCAAATGGGACACAAAAGTTCTTCCTCGAAGCAGTTTTTCCAGTCCTCATCCATGATGCGGTATTTGATTCAAAAGGATAGCCTGTCCTGTGTCTGGGTAAAAAAAACAAAACGTGGATAGTTCGCCTAATTATAAGGGGGACAAATGCTATTAAACGTTGTTATGTGCGGACTTTGATTTGTCTATTCTGTAGTGGATAAGCCATACACAACGAATGCTTGGCTGTGCGTTTACCTTGCACCTCGCTTGAGTTTTGTTTTTTTTCCTACAGGAAGCTTTCTGCCGTGAAGACAGGTGACGGAAATTCCTCCTGGGTAATTGATTCGGACTGTGTTTCGCGATTGACCAAAAGTGGTGGTGGAGGCGGGTCACTGATCACAAATTCATCCCGTTTTAAAAAATCAAAGGCGAGGCATTAAGCGAGACTCATTCCTACGAGGGGTTCATTTAAAAACCAAGCGACAACTTGCTCCGGGATAACACTGGCGTACACACTCGATATCTCATCACCTACATAGCGATTACGCTGCGATTACACCGTGGACCGTGGTTAATAACACATCCGGGCTTTGTTATCAGCCACTTGACATTTGTTTTTGTGAATAAAAAGCAACGTTACCAACTATTTATTCTCCATGTCGTCCGCAGCCTCCGGTGCACCTATAGTAGCATAGTCCGCGAACAGATATCTCAGCGCTTCGCCGTCAGCCTTAAATGGGAGAAACCTCCCAGCCCTCGCGTTTTCAGCGGGCTATCCGGTAGTTCACTAATGTATAATTAAATCCCCTTTTCGGTGTTGGTTAGGCAGCCGTGATTCCCCTTGAATTCCTCGACTGTATTTATAGGTTAGGGCGACGTAGAAACACAACTCGCGAGCCTTGAGCTCTCTCTCTCTCTCACACACACACACACACACACACACACACACACACACACACACACACACACACACACACACACACACACACACACACACACACACACACACACACACACACACACACAGATACACACTCACACACATATACACACACACACACACACACACTGACTGCCCCTGCCTCGGATAACGTGACCACGTGACCCGTCAGAGTGGCTAGCTAAAGGGGGAGGAGTCCGAGAGGGACGGGCAATGGAACGATGAGAGCAAACTCTACCGGGGAAATTGCAAATGACCGGTGTATGTAATTATGATCCGTCCCCCTTTGTCCCTTTCAGCCCACTGTGTGAATGCATTAGTATATTAAATAAACCCCACTTAAAGGCTGGCATTCATTTTATCAAATGTATACCTTGGCTAATGCTTGTAATGCTGCGAAGTGTTTCCAATACATACATCAATACAGATCCCACACACATTGTCATAAAACACAATTCGGCGACAAGAATGAAGGTTTCCAAGAAAATCTTGTATCTTTATTGTGTAAATATCTTAATGCACTTGGGATTACATACAAACATGTAGAAAGTTCAGTGAAATGAGACTGTAGAAAAAAATAATGATTGAACCCCCCCCATATGTTGTTAAAAAAAAACACGCACATTTTTGTACTAGAACTATGTAATAACAGTCTCTTCACTAGGAGTTCACACGGAATGTATTGACAGGATCAGGAAACCAAAGATTACAGTAGCCTTTCTTTTGAAACAATTAGGGAGAGTCGACCGTCTAAATAGCTCACGGTCAACTACAGGCACTGAAGAACTTCTTTAGCATTAATCCGGTCCTTGTGTTGAAGGCTATTATTGCAGAGAACACTTTTCCAGCCACTGGATGTAATACATGGAAGAGTAAAAACTGAACAGCATTACACTTATTGAGCCTTAGGGAATATTGAGTGATGGGGTACATAGAGTTCTGCAGGAAATTAACAGTGTTCCACCAATCCAATGCAATCTGCAGAATCAGCTTGCATTTGTGGTAGTGTAGCACATGCAATGGTCACATTGCATGTAAAATTATGAATTATCTTACAATTAAATTAAACATACACAACCAATACGACTCATTCAAACATTTTGCGGAAGAAATGTCTTGTAACAATAATGCAAAAGAAAAAACAAGTTAGGAGTTCGTGCACTTGTGATGTAGCCGAGAAGAAAATAAAATGTAACATTTGTTGATAAGTTCTGTGATGGAAAAATACATGATTATAAAGTCTGTAAAAAACATTGCAGCAAATGTATTGTTTGAATGCATTGACAATAAGTGGCAGCTGCTTTCTCTTTGGTATGACCATAAAGACAACGAAACGGAAATGTCCAGCATTTGAAAATTCAACACATACAAATTCAAACGTAATTGTAAAGAACACTGAATAAAATAGAAAGAACGTTGACTTGTCTGCCCTTGGATTGGCCAATGTCATTAATGTAATAACGGTCTCTTCAGGGTTGCACCAGGGCGTCTGTTGAGGATGCTTACATTGCTTAATCCTTTTCTGCGTGTGCCTTCAGGTCCGCGGGCTGATTTCTGTTTGCGTTGTCGTCTAGCCGCCTGAGTCGACCGACCACCTTACCGGTGAATGGTTGAGACACACATCCCTGTCTCACTGTAGCCAGATAGCCAAGCCTAAACCTTGTGGGCCGGCAGGTTGTGGGTTTAAGCAGCTAACACCGGATAGACACAGCCGTGCCCTGCAGCCAGAAGGAGTCATGAGGCAGAAGGCAAGAGTCAGAGCCACTGCGCGACTTCAAAGTCTTCAGATCTGCCGTCTGAACTGTGAAAGCCCCCCCCACCCCCCACCACCCCACCGGAGCCGTCCACAAGTCCAATCCCAGCCAGGGATTGGCTCAGAGAAGCCGTCTCTGGTCGTCCAATAGAATCCCAGGGAACACGCCATGTTGTGAGGGTGTTTTGCGTCAGGCACCTGGGTCGGGCGTGCTCGCGGTTACAGGCCTGGAGGAACATGAGGAGAGGAGGGCCCAAGCGATGGACAGAGAGGAGTGGGTGGGTGAGGGTCTGTGTTGGGTGTGTGCGTGTGCAGGGCCTGGTCTCACTGGAGCGGATTATCAAACACAGAGTCTGGCAACACGGAGATCTTCAGCTTCTTCTCTGGCCAACTGTACTCCTTCGGCAGCTTAGTCTGTAGGGGGCGAAAGGGAACAGAAATGTTTAGTAGTTGAAAAGTCGAGCCATAAAAAAGGCTTAAACGAAAGGGAAACCAACACCATTGGTTTCTTTTCTAGGTCCTTCATATATTCAGCGTCTCTTCCGGGGTGCAACAGGGTACCCGTCTAGCATGCTACAACGTATTGTTGCCTTCCATTTCCCACGTAGGAGCAACCCCATTTCACCCACCTCTTCACGAGTGTTGAGCTCCTGCAAGTCTCCGAGCATCTGCTCCACAAACTCCTCCGTCAGCAGGATCTGAGAGGAGCGGGGAGACATCAGTCAGACGAGGAGCGCGTCACACAGTGCAGTGGGGGGACGGTTGCTTCGGTTGTGTTATTATGGAGCTGGAGGTGGATCCTGCGGTGCTTGGTGGTGTAAGGAAGGGTCCTACAAGGACAACAGCCTCTACCCTCAATCAGGTCCCGATCTTATCCTTATCTCTGCTGCCCAGGCCCACTGAGATGCCAGGTGAAACCTAGCTTTGACGCTACATAGGCTCAGCTAGGCTGTGGCTATCTAAGCCAGGTAGAGCTGCAGCTGGGGAAAGGGGAGGAGGATTATCCTGGTGTGGCGGCCTGCCTCCCTCTAGGCCCAGACGAGGGTTGGGTGTGGGGTACCTGGAGCCAGGGGCCGTGGGCTGCATAGGGATGCTCCTCAGTGGCGAAGGCCCCCTCCACGCCCGTGGAGACGAAGGTGATGGCAGTGTCCCCGTTGATGCTCTTGTAGGTGAAGTGTCTCCCGTGGAGCAGCCGGCCCCTGGAGCACATCAGCACTCAATCAATCCCACAGGCTTTATGATTAGTAATATAAGTATTGTTTTGGATTATTACTATGCCTTGTGACTATAAATGTCAAGTCTGTACAACCCTACATTATATAAGGCCAAGGGTCAAAATCCTCTGCTCAGAACGAAACTAAAACCTTTAAGAAGCAAGCAGGGAGATTCCCTCTTCTGATATGACAAAAAGAAAATAACAACCAAACGTCACTGGTGAACTTCACTAGTCAGATAGGAAAATAAATTCAGACTTTGAACTGAAAGACATATCCTGTAGCCATGTTATTGTAAATGGTCCCTTTGTACGGCAGCTAGGGCAAAACCCGTTGTCGTTTTCCCTCTTCACGACAGCTCTTGAAGAAAGTAGGTCAGGATCTATGAGTTATGCGTTTGCAACCAATGTCAATATTATAAAGATATATGTTGGTTTTGAGCTGGCACGGGTCAGTGTTGAAAACACCTAACTAATGTCACTCTAAACCCCCCCTTTCAAAGACCCCTTCCACATTTTCTGGTAGATTATGCTTTCTATATTATGTTTGCTCGTTAGATCAATTTCTGAGAAAGCACCATGGCAACAGAGATATGATTTTCCATCTTAGGACATAAATCAGGTGTCACAGTTCCCTCGTTTCTGTGGAAGAGTCTATGTATCAATATGTTACATAGCCTTTTATGGACATAGAGTGCTTACCAAAGACGTATTGATGATAGGTTTGTCGCAAACGTGTGAAATATGCGGGTGTTTGTGACGATAACGCTTATTATACTTTGGGATGCAATGTGATATAAACAGTGTGCAAAAGAGAGACACAAACAGAGAGAGTCATTGAATGTGAATATCGTTCTGGGGTGGACGTTTTAGCAAACAGAAAAGGTTTGTCCCAAATCTGCTTCATTCTGACAATTATCTGTAATTAGGCCTTGGGATGAATTGTAATATTAAATAGTGAGAGAGAGAAAGAGGCGGCAAGAACAAGAACATGGGGAGGTGTTTGGTGTTGCAAACCCATGAAATATCTCAGAGAGCGAGGGAGGGACAGAGGGAGACAGGGGGCCGTGCGTGTGCACGGTGCGTGTGCACGGTGCGTGTGCACGGTGCGTGTGCACGGTGCGTGTGCACGGTGCGTGTGCACGGTGCGTGTGCACGGTGCGTGTGCACGGTGTGTGTCCTGAGCCCGGGGGGTCTGACCTGAGGCAGAGCGGAAGCAGGGTGCCCGACTCCTGGTTGAACTTGAGGTGGACGCTCTCCAGCTGCCGGGTGCGCACCAGCTCGTGGGGCACGATGGCGGCCGAGCTCTCGCTCTCCAGACTGTCCTTCCTGCTCCTGAGGATAGACACGGGGAGAGGGGGGGGGGGAGGAGATGAAGGACGGACTGAAGGGGCTGGAGGAACCATTCAGGAGCTGCTGTTTGAGTGCAGATAGCTGGAGATGACAAAGCAACCCTTCAACTTCTAGTGAGCAGAATGCGCTGAGGTATCAGTTTCGACGGTATCATACCTGACGATCCCGGGTAATGCCTTATCATCCTTGCAGCCCTTTTAAGGGGATATTGGGTTGTTTTTAACCAATGTTTCTTTCTATTGATTAATCAGAACAATTTGCATACCCTTATGGGATTTTTTGTCCCTAACCCTAACCCTTCTTTTCAAAAAGCAAATGTTTGGGCAGCCCTTAGGCCCTGCCCCCTGCGTATGGAGGTGGCCCCTGTGCTGTCCTGACTCTGCAGAGGACCCCGCTGATCCCTGGCCCCAGCTGCAGCCTTGCTATGGCGCTCAACAGGCTAAAGGCCCTGGCTCGGCCGGCTAGCGGGAGGCGTAGTCGTCAGGGGAGGAGGGCTGTCTGGGGGTCAGCCGATGCAGAGGTGCACCCGGGGGAGGGAGGCCACTCACTGGGGTCTCTCGTGGCCGTGCCTCTGGGCGCTGATGGGGGGCAGCGCCGCCTTGGTGTTGAATTCCAGGCCCTTCCTCAAGACCTCCCTGATCTGCTCGGTGTCTGTAACGCAAACACACACACAGACCTCAGAAACAGTGTGGACACGTCTCCTGGAGGCTCAAACGTGCACATCACTAGTCCTTTAGAAGACTAATGTCTTGTCCGCAAAGAGGAAGAGCTCGGGGGTCTGTCCACAAAACCAAGCATGCGATCAAGGAGCAGGTAGGGGGTAAGGCCCCTCGCTCAAGGCTTCCTACAGACAGAGTGTGTGGACCCAGAACCCGTCTCTGTGGCTCAGACACCAGCCGCCGCACCATCATAACCGGCCCTGCTCCGGCTCTCTGCTGCGGTCATACCTTTGTCCGAGAGCCTGCGTGGCTGGGCCCCGATGCAGATGGACCGGGTGTCCTCTTCATCCTCCGGGGGCCGGCTCAGGTCGTCCCACACACACTTGGCGCTGACGCCACTCAGGTTGGAGCCCTCCGTCTCGATGCCCTGGTCCACTCTCTCCTGCTTGGAGGAGCAACACACAACGCAACCCTCAACACACAACACACAACGCAACCCTAAACACACAACACAACCCTCAACACACAACGCAACCTTCAACACACATGACACAACGCAACCCTCAACACACAACGCAACCCTAAACACACAACACAACCCTCAACACAGAACGCAACCTTCAACACACAACACACAACGCAACCCTAAACACACAACACACAACGCAACCCTAAACACACAACGCAACCCTAAACACACAACGCAACCCTAAACACACAACGTAACCCTAAACACACAACACAACCATCAACACACAACCCTCAACACACAACGCAACCCTCAACCCTCAACACACAACGCAACCCTCAACCCTCAACACACAACGCAACCCTCAACCCTCAACACACAACGCAACCCTCAACCCTCAACACACAACGCAACCCTAAACACACAACCATCAACACACAACCCTCAACACACAACGCAACCCTCAACACTAGCTCAGCAGGCTCATGCGTTACAGAAGGGCCTGATGGCTCATGGGATAGTTTCAGATTTATTTGTAGCACGATGGGGAGGTAAGACAAAGTTATACAGGCAGACATTGAGTCCATTGAGTAGTTTACCCATCATATGTAATCCTAGTTTGAGCCAGGAACATGGGGCACCTTATGGAAGAAGGGGGGGTTCGCTATGACCACGGCTGAGACCAAAGCGTCCTGTTTATAATGGAGATGGAGGCGGGGGACAGGTTCCAACCCTATTTCACTGATGACATTTTGAGTGGTTTTGTGTGATATTTGGGATTCATTTGCGCTTGGGGAGGTAAGAGTTATACAGCCTTTGTAGTCTATACATTTTCGATGTGCATGTGTGTAAACCAACGTAAACATTTAGGTCCTTATAGTTTTACTCTTGACAGGCCTTTGTACACAAACACTTACCATTGGTCTTAAACGTAACAGCTCCGTCTCTCCTCGTATCAATGGGATACAACACGCTCAGCGGAGCCAGAAGTACTTAAGGAAGCCTTACTTGTAGGTGTGGATCAATGTCAAAAATGGTCTCCCCTCTTCGCATGTCTGTGATCAGCCACGGACCACCGGCCCTGAACAAAGGAGGAACACATCAGCCCGGGTAAACCCAGAGTCAAGAAGTGAATCGCTGTGTGTGAGCACACACTTTAGGTGATTTAGTTCAACTTAAATGGGTTGTGTGTGTATGTATTCTA
This sequence comes from Gadus morhua, assembly GCF_902167405.1. Lineage (NCBI taxonomy): Eukaryota > Metazoa > Chordata > Actinopteri > Gadiformes > Gadidae > Gadus > Gadus morhua. Next base: position 1,130,771 of record NC_044062.1, read on the forward strand.
CCTATACTCACATGTGAACGCCACGCAGTAACTCTAAAATGCCCTGGCCGTTCCACTGCTGGGCTGCCTGCAGCTCCTCGGTACAAACGCCCACGATCTACAGCCGACCGCACAGACACAAGATGAACAGGATCCTCATGTATCTTTAGCCTCAGATGGGCAACCTCCTCATTGTGATAAACAAAAAGGAGGATTCATTTACATTTTTGGTGAAAGTATTAGTGAAAGTAAACTGCAGGGACTGATTTGAAGGACCTACTTAAGCTTCAAGTATTGTTAGATAACATAATCATTCTATGGAACAGGCCAACGTCGAAGCCTGGGGCTCGATTTCTCCATTACCTGGAGGAAGCTGACTGTGCCGAAGGGGGTTTGGACAGGTTGTATCTGGGGGTCCTCGGTCAGCAGCATGTGTTGGATACGAGACTCGCTGTTGTCGAGCGGGCTGTGCCACGACACATGGTCGCCGCTGCAAAACGTGTTTTCTGTTGAAGGGAGGACAAAGACTTACTTACAAAATACTTTTTTAATAATAGGTGAAATGTGTTAAACGATGGGCTTATGGGGCACACCTTTAGGAGAGGGGGTCTAAAAGGGACTAACTAGTTTCTGCGAGCATCAGCCCAACAGCTAACCAACGCTGCAGAGGTGGTTTCCTCAGACAGAGTGAAACTCTTAGAAAGACGCAGCGCGCAGGAGAAAGGAGACGGAAAGGAAGTGTGTGAAAACAGAACCAGTCGAGTGGGGGGGTGGGGGGGGAACCTGTGATCCGTCCAAACATAAAGCTTGTGAAAGAAAAGAAACAACGACGGGCCAAGGAGCGGGTGAGGCGCGGAGGGGCCAGCCCACCCACGTTCAAATGGACACCAGCTGGGGCGCATAGGGCAGAGTGGGGGGCTGGGGGTCGCCTTCTCTGCCTCCCTGCTTAGTAAATACCCCCCTCACTCCCAAACCTCCTATTAATGTTTACCCAACAGGCGTCTAGAGGGGCGTATGGATGGTTTTCTAAGGGGTTTCCCACAAACATATTCATTAGTCACGACCATGACTCACATCAACAATATCCCTTTTTTTTTTCTTTTGGTCATGCGTTGAAACATTTATGGAGCGGGTGCAGAGAAAGAAGCATTTCCGTGAGGGCCCAAAGCAGCATAGAGGAAACACAATGGGCTTTTACTTTCAAAAGATCTATTTTAGACCTGTATACTAATTTTGGCTTGAAACATTTTATGAGTTCTGGTATCCAAAGCCCACAATCGTTTTTCAACAGTTTGACAAGAGTCTAGCTTGAAGCTGAAACCTTTTACTACCACCCACTCTGGTGAATCCGCCTCAACCAACAATGACTGCAGGAATTATGATTATAAACTGATGAAAAACTGAACCAAACACACCCTGTTTGACACATCTTGAATGATGGCCCCCAGGTCAGTATGGGAATGCCTTGTACTTTAAGACAAAATCATTTATTAACAACAGTGAGATTAACTAATGGAAATCATAAATCTGGGAGAGATGTTATCAATTAAACTAGAACGAAGATTGCCTCTGGTCGGTTTAGAGGTACTGTGTATAGAATTTCTGCATGGCAAGAAGGGCTTCACAAGACTTTTTGATTGCAAAAACAAACATATTCTAACATAAGGGCAGGATAATGCAGTGATAAAAGCTACTGCATTTGATCCCCATGCCCTCAGTCGTCATGTAGCCATCCTTGGGCAAGAAGCCTAACCCCGGCTCCTTAATGACATGTAGCTGAATTCACTGAATTTACATCAAATCCAATAGAATACAAAGAATACCTGAGCAATAAGCTCATCTGAATACACAGCAAACCCGTCAGAGCGAACATGGCACGTGGGGAGACCAACCGCCAAGTTCACGGAAGGTAACATGGTCCCGATTTATATGGTTTCAAACATGTGCTCTCATACCAGACTGGAAGACGTAGCGAGCCAGGCCCTGCATGAGTTCAGCCGGCCAGGTAGGTGGCGCTGTTTCTCCCACTTCCCGTTTCAGGCGAAAAGTCAGCTCAAAGCCAAACCCACTGGGTCCATCCGAACCTGTGAATCTGAATAAGCAAACACACTTGTTGTTATTCATTCAAAGCGATTCAATAAATCAGAAGTACAATTATCAAAAAAGAGCAGCTTACAACAGTGCCAATGGAAAACCATGCGCACAAAAGAATAATTAAGTTACAATTTCAGAATTTGTAGCTTAATCAAAGAAATATGCATTTGGATAGGATGAGAGTTATACATTCAGTGTAGTGCTTCTCAAAGTTTACACTGTGCACAAAGAGAAGAAAACACCCAAAAACGATGTAGGTGGCTGCCTGACTCATCAAGACCACATACAGATTATTTCCCTTGTTGCCGTAACCCCAAACCCTGCGCATTCATCTATACGTACATCCCGCCACATTGGGACATGGTAGAGGATTAACAATGGGCTTCTTGTCAAATGAAACAATAAGGCCTTAACCCGAACTGTGCTAAAATAGGTTATTACTATTTAAGCTGTTCTGTAACAAAATACACTCATGGAGAACTGTGAGCAATGCAAGACACTTACAAACGCTATGACCAAGTGAAGGATATGTGGGAGGTTTTGCCTTTCCTACACACTTACACACTTGAAGATGGATAGATAGATGGATGTACCTTTAGTCAGTTAACCAAATCAACTCAAAGAATGTTTGTATATGTATGAATTTGCATGAAGAAGGGCATGTGTTATTCAGTACACAACATAAACAACCCTTGGGACAAACATGATCATTCTATTTAGTATATATATTATAATGATAACCATCCCGTACTTCCTTTAGGGTCATGGCCATAACCAAACTTACTCGTGAACTCTATTGTCCCCATACAGATCACTTAGTCCGAAGCTGACATAGTGCCAATGCTCCTGGATATCCTGGGGTTGGTTCCCTATGTTCCTGTACATGCTGATGTAGTCCAAGGGGTCGGGACCTCCCAACCTGTAAGAACAACAAGGCACATTTATGTTGAATTATTTATCACTAAAAGTTTTTTTAGACATCTCACGATACGGGTCAATGTGTAGGAAATTGAACTTAACATGGTTTGATAAATGTGAACGTAAGGAAACGTGAATGAGTTACGTTGAAAACTAAACTTTACGTAAACAAAGTGGCGTTTTGCCTTTACTTTTGAAGATTGTGAAATATTTGCTTGGTAAAAGTAGTGCATATAACTTCTTCGAATTGTATTAAACATGTATACATTAGTATGGCCGGACACCTACCAATACTTTACAATAGCTGTAACCTGGAGCGGGTTGGCTTGTTCGGGGTAGAGACGCCGGCATTCCCCGTAAATGGCTTGTAATCCAGGGGGAAAGATTGACGCAAGCCCGTGGGCTTGGGCACCAGTGGTAGGCCGTACTTCATCCATGCTACAGCCTCGGAAATAAGTGGTCAGTCTTTAAGAAAACAGTAGTAAAGTGCACTATCTTTTCTCCCGTACAAATTTTAGTGGCTCCGCCAAACCAATGCGCATTACTTGATAACAACTGCTTCACCATGCAAACTAGGAGTGAGAAATGTCTTCGGAAAGCTCCGCTCCGCTTCACGGGGCCATAGACTGTTGCTCCGCAGCTCTGGCAAAATGCTAACAACTGGTCAAACGTAAGACACCATATCATTGAGCGACCGATCGTATATCCAATGATCGGTTCGTTTTTATTATGAAGCTACATATAGATTATATAATAAGTATTACAGAGTTGTAATATGTGGTTGGTAAACTGTCAATTACGCATATATGAATGTATATAATATTATTCAGAATGTAAAATCCATGTACTCAAACTTTGTAGCCCATATCCAATCAGTGTATATTTTGATAATTGTGTCTGATGTGTGTGAACAGCAAAATAATTAAGACTACTTATGCAGGGGGAATCATATTATCTGGGCACACTTTCTTCCCCTTGTGAAATGTGCACAATGAATGATTTGTACAAACATCACCCTTTGTTTGGGTTTAGTTGAAACCCCAATAAATGGTTGGGAGTTGGAGATTACATGCGGCCTTTATAAAGGAGAACAAAACGTCAGGGCATACACTCATTTTTATCATAAGGAAAAAAATGTGTTGAGGTTGATACGTTTCTATTGTTACAATAAATCGTTATCAGTATGTGATGGCCTCTTTCTTTAAATGGAACAATGCCATGAAATTACGTAATACATTGAAGCTCTTTTTAGCATATAGGTTTTGGTGTGGGCAAAGTTTAAATAAAGCTGTGGCTTAGGCCACAGCATTAACTCTCATTCCTTTCTTACTTATTCATTGCACCATAACGCCATGACAGTCTTTCTAAATGATCTAGCAATCCCCTAAGCTTGGTTTATAGTAGTACATTGCCTATGAGCCTTTTCCTATGTAAAGCCCTATGTCTAAACTATTCACATTCATATGTGAATCCATGCACCACATGTGGCACCTCTTTTATCTCTGATCTCCACCTTTTTACTGTCACACATTGGTGCTGGGCCTGGAGTCTTTGCCTTGAGCAGCTCTGAAACAAATTGTTGTGTAGGTGTCTGTTCTATAAGTAAAGCTGTTCGTCCGAGTGGAGCTAGACATCTATTTTTGGATTGGTAATATACATTAGATGATGAGATGATGAATGATTGGACAGGAAACCTAATCAAAGAGGGATCATTTGGAGCGTAGTGGTGAAATAAGGAACAGAAACAAAGTAGATACTTCTTATATTCTTTACTAGGAAATGCTCTCAACATCAGCACATCAAGCTTTTCCATCTTCACACTTTATCACAAATGGACTTTGCAGTTCTTCAAGTTATACTGTTATCTGTTAATGAATAAAGGGTTTGATGTAAAACTTTTTTTTATTACAACTACCACACAATAGAATCAGAAACAGGTAGATGTTAATATACACGTAAGTGGATTATATGAAATTCATTGTTCATTTTCTTCATTTGTATCTCTTGAGGTTAATATGTTTGGAAAATGAGTACCATGCCAAAAGAACTGAGCCCATAGACGATACCTGAGCGAGCCATCTATGGAATTCAGTTCTCATAGTAGAGCACCAGTTGAACTATGGTCTGTAAAAGTCTTTGTCATTGTCCCCTTACCCAAACTTCCCGTGCTGATCCTATCAGGCTTGCCGGTAGAGTTCATCTTAAGGACATCTTAAATAGGTCTTCTAACTTACCCAAAGCAGGTCCATTTTATTCACACGAAATGGAGATACATTTGTCATCAAAGGTATAGCTGTCTTCTTAACACCTTATTGCAGAGGCCTGCTAAAATCCCAATTTAGTGTCGTCTGGTGATTCAAGCCATCTACTCCCTTTTATTACTGGAAAAGTTTCACAATCTTTAAAATGAAAGCCACTGCTCTCTGTCTTATGCAATTGGTGAACTGATCCTCCTCTGTATGATATGACTCATCAGTGCAGCAACTGAAAGATAAGGCCCAACTGCCTAATCACTGATCATGCTGTTCAAGTTTAAAATTTAGCTAATTATTTATGAACTGTGGAACAGTCTGGAAAATTCCTGATTCCGAGCAAATACTTCTTAAGCGATTGCTTTCAATGGGATTGCTTACACATTACATTCAGCAAAGGTTCTAACAGTAAACATATTTATGTTAGGAGTGAACTCAATTCAGGTTTCATTCAAAGATAGCAATTGTTTCAATGAATGTAGGAAAAGCTTCATAGGGACACACATGCAGTAAAGTAGTGAGCTTTGAGGAAGGCCACACCTGAGGGTTTTCAGGAAACCTCAATCTCGAATAACCCAATAAATATATTTTAAGTGATCGATAATAACTAATTTCCAGTCATGCGAAAGCATCATGCAATGTATTACCTAAATACTTACCAAAATCCCTCACTGATCACTTCAATGTCAAGAATCGTCTGTCTTCTCTAGACCACGTTGTCTCAAAGTGAAACTTTGAAAGTGCTCAGTTCTTGAAGATGCTTCATAGTCACCACAGTGGAGCTGTGAATGCCTTGTACTGCTCTCTTTCCCTCTGTCTCTCTCGGTTCCAACACAAAGTATGTTCTCCCAAGTCCAAAAAGGTGGGTGTCAAAGAAGAATACATGAACTCTGGGCTGATATTCAAAATTCCAATCGCTTAAATACTACCTTTCGCATTACACCATGGCCTCCGGTTGTCTGTCTACACACCCCTTTCTGTACAGTAAACCTGACAGTCACTTCCCAGTAAGGAGGAAGCAGTGGGAGTAAGCAGCCCACCCCCTCACCAGTGAATCAGCGCACAATAGTTTCTGAGGAAAACCATCTGACTGGCCCTGCCCACTGTTCCCATAAAGAGTCAAGGGGGTGGCGGAGGGGCCGGGAGGCTGGGTCTACGGCAGGAACCAGGAATTCCCCCACTGGCCAAAGACAGCTGCTGAGAGGGTTGAGGGCAATGAAGTGGACGCAATGCCTCGCGACAAACACAGTGATACAAACTGCCTTTATTTGGTAGCTGTGTGTTAAGGCATTTTATATATCAGGAGAATGGAAAAGTATGTTCTGACGGTACACACAGCACGTACACACACACAGACAGGCATGATGCACACCCACAAACACCCAGACCCCTTCATGCACAGAGCGTGGGTGTGAATAAATACGTGTTAGTGCATGTTGGTATTGGGGATAGCGATAAGGGATCTAAACAGAAAAAACGTTATCTCTATTATATCCCTGTTGCTTTTACTTAGAAGGACATAGTTGGGGACATTCGACTGTTTACAAGTTTAAAAAATGTGGAAAAGTGTGTTTGGATGATAACTTATTCAGATGTAAAGATTGATCCTTATAATACAGGGGCTTTGTCTTCTTTATCTATGCACTACACGCGTGACGTGTATCCAGGCTGTGGTCGAAAATAACCAATTCTACAGTCACGCCCGACCAAAGGAGGACAGGGGAAACTTTCCTAGGAAGGTTTCAAGCTATTATTCAGACCATTTCATTGTTTGGTAAGCCCTGTGTAAATGAAGCCATTTCCTCATCGCCTTATCTGCCCGGGAGCTTAGGTATGAGGTATAACCTGTCTTTACTGGATGAAGACGCAGTAAAGTTCCTCAGTAAATGCACGCTTAATGAATGTATGTCAGGATGGTTGGCCCCCTTTATATGAAAATATCATTTGCTTTGTAGTGTTTGATAAATAATTATAATAGGGTTATACAATACATGTGTCTTGGGAAAAGACAAGGCAGAAACTTCTCGTCAGAAGACGAAAACGTACAACAGTCTTTATGGTTGAAAGAGGTTTAAACAACAGTTATCAACTCAAAAATAACTAATAGGCTTGAAGGGGTGAACCCTGGTGTCAGACCTAGATCACCCGCCCTATGGAAACCCCCCATAGAACCCTTAAGAATCCCAGAGAGGAGGTACAGACCGTATAGAGACCTGCTGTTACTGTGATGCCACTCTAGAATCCACTTAGAAAAAAAAAAAAACTTCTATCCTTGGGCTGATGGGATAAGTTGCAATTGACATTTTGTGCCGGACTTCAGAAACAAACCAGGCTTTCATGCTGGTGTTTGAACACTGGGGAAATCACTTGCAAAGGTCACTGAGCCCATTTCCTTTCTCTCTTCCCCATGCATCTGAAGACCTGTAACGGCCTCTTTCAACTGCACTTTAGCTGGTGGCAGTACACACACACACACACACACACACACACACACACACACGTGAGAAGTATAGCGACAGAGCAATCGAGATTGGGATGAAACCGCATTTTTATTTTATAGAACATTTCAGGCAGTATAGGACAACTGTGTTATTAAGATATAATATATATAGGCTATATATAAATTCCAGCAATTCTTTTTATTTTATGTTTATTTATACATTTATTTTCCGGTAATGTAAGTGGGCCTGTCGTGTAATTTCCGAATCTTTTACATTTTTTTGTAATCTCTTACAAATCCGCTGAATAGTTCAACTCAAACTTCTCCATATTGTCATCCACTTGAGGAAGTAGCGTAAAAAGTCAAAAGCAAACTGGGTGTATAAAATCATACAGAAACTAATTCAAGTACTTTTCTTGTTTTGAAACACAGGCTGACCACATGTCTCTTCAGCCCTTCCTCGACATCCCATAAGTGATGCAGGGAGAAAATGCCCTGTTCCTCCACAAACTGCTCAAACAGAAGCAGTCCACCTCCCACCCCAAAGTAGTGGGCTTTGGTGGCCAGGTACACCACTCCGTCTGGGGCAAGCAGTTCCTGGAGCGTCTCGTGCAGGGATGGGTAATACGCCGTGTTGTAGATAGTCTCGGAGGTGAATATAATGTCATACTTTGGTGGCGGCTCAGCCTTTACAACCAAAGCAAGGAAGGTGGTCCAGTCACCGGAGTAGAAACGACACCTGGCCAGAAGCGCAGAGTGCTGAGGTGGTTCAGTGAGGCTCTTCTTCGCTGGTGGAGCACCGTCCTTTAGGTCCTCGTCACCTTTCCCCTTTTCAGAATCGTTTTTCCTCTTCCCGTCTTCATCACTGTCACTACCACTCTCTTCCTCTCCAGGCCCGTCCTCTTGGCTGTTCAGCAGTACATTCGGCAGAGTGAGCTGTTTTATAACGGTGCTGTTGTAGTCCTGAAAGTGGACCTTGCTGGCACCTCTTTTCAGAGCCAGTATTCCTAGAAGTCCAGCCCCACAGCCCAAATCCAGAACTCTCTTTTCGCCAAACGTCTCCCCGTCGCTGTCCAGCCACTCCAGGAGGTCGTACGTGCACTCCCACACCTTCAGGCCACCCTCGTACACGCCGGAGATGAGGTCGGACCTCTGGTCTTCGGTGTGAGAGAGAATCTTCTCCTCATCCTCTCTCTCCGAGGCAGTCTTCTCCAAAACGGTCTCGTTCAGGAAGAGGAGAGGAGGAAGAGTACCCACAGTGACGGTCTCGGTGACAGCATCGGCCAGCAGCGTTTCAGGGTCAGGCGGTGGGCAGTGCTCTGCAGCCTCCTTGATATTCGCTGCTGCTGTTGGATCGTCCGTTGTCTGGTAAACAATAACAACAGTAACAATGATTAGGGAAAATGTTTCTGGGTGTCATTCGTTGTTATGCCCGTTGTTATGAGGACTTACGTGACAGGTGGGCATCAAAATAGTGTCCTAGATGAAGTACGATAACGTATATAACTTAACTGAGCTAACTTAGTGACTTACATGTTTGGCTGCAATGTCAGCTTTGTCTTTCTCAACGTTACTTTCTCCCACGTCTTCTGGTGATACCGATTGTGCATGCACATCAAAGTTAAAACTAAAAGACATTTTACACCAACAAAAAACACGTATGAAGCGTATTTATAAGCTATATGGACACCACAGTATGGTCGGAGCCATGCACATGTGGGATACCGGGAGATATCAAAGAACTACAATGACCACAATAACATTCGCGAAAACCTATTCCGGACTCGATTTCCCGTCATGCATTTGGCATGCGCTTTACACTACAGCAGACAGACAGGATTTAGGGGTTTGTCAAAAGCGGGCTAATTCATACCATCTCCACAAATATGTGGTGCTAATCGTGTTTTTTCTTCGTTCGTATGTCTTCGACGGTTGCTTGGGATTTTTCAGATTTCCAGAAACGTAAGTGTTCCCTGACAGAAAGCGAACATGTGATGTACAGACGAGTGGCAGAGCCCCGATTTATTTAATCCAGCGGGTAAACAAGGTGCTGGAACAATGACGATTTGTGTGACATCGATCGTGGTTGCACGCTTGCAAATATTTTGTATTAGTACATCTATTATGTTTACAACATTATACATTTGCTCTTATGATGACATCCATTTTGACGGTCTGAATATATTGCCACTGACTCGACTGTCCTTTGGTGGATCTCATGGACTGCGCTCAGCCAAAGGTGAACAGAACTCCACCCCGGTGTTAAAGGGACTCTTACCTTTGTTGCATTTGAGAATTACAGCACATTCAAATCATCCCGCCTTCCTCCAATGCCCCACCCCCTAAGCGTTATATAGAGTACAAAACTAAGCGTTATTTTTTAACGAGTACTGTAACGACCTCGCCGGTGACATAATGATGTCGAGTCATTGGTAGTTGAAGGTAGTTTTAATGAACTAAAACCAGGTCACTGAAACCCGTAACATTGTAACCAACGGCAGAAAACCGACACAAAACAAACCCCGGTTACCCCGGCAACCCCCAACACGGTCTCACTCGCGTGCAGGCCCCCACCCTCCTGTTCTTCCAAGGCCCTCCCCCAGCTGACCTAATGATTCGCCCCCACGCTGATTGACAAGAAGAACATTACAATACATGCACATAGAACAACTGGCATAACGGACAACGAAATATAATGTAACACATAACACACAAACTATTTAACTGTCCCAGGGTCGCTACAGTACAAAAGTTCTAGACTCCCATGGGTTATGTTTAGACTCCCATGGGTTATGTTTAGACTCCCAGGGGTCATAATATAGAAACGTGTATGAGCATTACAAACAGAGTAGCGGGACAACGTAGCGTCTGAGGCCGAAATGGGTCCCCTAATCTGACTGAATAGTGCGGTTGTTTGCCAACGGTCTGGAGGTCTTCCTGGAGCTCCAGATTAGCGGGACAACGTCGCGTCTGAGCCCGAAATGGGTCCCGTAATCGGACTGAGTGTGGCGGTTGGTTGCCAACGGTCTGGAGGTCTTCCTGGAGCTCCAGAGTAGCGGGACAACGTCGCGTCTGAGTCCGAAACGGGTCCCCTAATCGGACTGAGTGGTGCGGTTGGTTGCCAACGGTCTGGAGGTCCTGAGAATCATCCAGGGGAGCGGGACCACTTGGCTTCTGAGGCCGAATCGGGTCCCCTTGTCGGACTGAATGGTGCAGTTGGTGGCCAACAGTCTGGAGGTCTTCCTGAGGCTCCAGAGGAGGGTAACTCTGTGAGTCTGAGTCCGAGATGAGTCCCCTAATCAGACTGAATGGTGCAGTTTCAGTACGCCGTGGACCACTTTGGTCTGCCATCGTCAGTCGCTACGGTCGCTACTCGCTACTGTCTGCCGTGGAATCAAAACAAACCCTCTAGTTGAGGACGCGCCTTGATGACGCGGGCCCGAATGCGCCACAAGAAGCAGACGGAAAACCTTATATATCCATGCAGCAAACAGACAGGGGTGTCGGCCAATAAGGTCATTCGGTCCGAAGAATTTTATTGGTTGAAGTTTTCACTAAATATTATGAGAGTAAAGTAATTGTTTGTTTTTACTCCTGGTGGGTCTGTCTTGCATATTAGAGTGTTATTACCTTATTAATACCAATTTAACCTTATCCAAAAAAAGTGTAAAAATGCAACAAAGGTAAGAGTCCCTTTAATGCCGATTGGAATGCAGAAAAACTAGACTCTTCATTGTAGTTTTCAAAAGAGTAAAAGGCTACTGTTTGCTTGTATCACTGATGATCCATCAAGACTAAACTCTGTAATCCAAATACGCTTTGTTTATTGATATTATTGAATTTTCAAACTAAGAAAACAACACTTTTTAAACTTGCACACCTTATACTTGAGGACTTAACAAGTGTCACTGTTGCAAACCCTCCCTTTAATCTGTTATTTTTCTTCGTTAGTTGTGTGCGTTTTCTGTACCCAGGATGAGGTGGTGCCACAGCTCCCTCCTCCACCTGCTGTGTTGCTTGCGTTTGCGGGTGTGCACCAGGAAATGCCGGTTCCGGCCGCCCGTGCTTCTGCGGGAGCTGTGGGCCTACGTGAAGCTGGTGCTTCAGTCTCTCCAATACAACTCCCTCACTAACTCCGATGTGGTCTTTGACTCGGTATTCGAACCCGTCTTCTGGACAGTCGACCGCATTACCCGATGGTTTGGGATGGTACGTGCTTGTTTGTTGTTTTCAGTAAGGGGCTGATTGCATGCAGAGTATGTGTAAAATATATGTCTCATCGACCTCTTCAAACAGGGCGCCTCACTTATCTAATTGTTGTGTGTGTGTGTGTGTGTGTGTGTGTGTGTGTGTGTGTGTGTGTGTGTGTGTGTGTGTGTGTGTGCGTGTGTGTGTGTGCTCGCGTCAGGTGTTTGTGTGTCTGGTGGTGGTCCTGACCAGCTCTATCCTGGTGATCTGCTACATGATCCTGCTACCCATGGTCTTTGCCACCTACCATCCAGCGTGGATCACGTGGCACCTCTTTTACGGGCACTGGAACCTGGTCATGATCATCTTCCACTACTACAAAGCCACCAAGACATCCCCGGGATACCCTCCTATAGTAAGAAAGATCAACCCTGTTTTAAGAAGACATACTGTGGACCTGCCGGTCAGGGCGGTCCCAGGCCCAAGCTGGTGCTACCAGTTTGGTTTTTTATCACATTTTGAATTCCTGGTGTTTCCGTTCGCAGGTGAAAAATGACATTCCATTTGTGTCTGTCTGTAAGAAGTGCATCATTCCTAAACCAGCCAGGACACACCACTGTGGCATTTGTAACAGGTGAGTCATTGGGATATTTTTCTTTATTTCACTTTGCTTGACAATATCGTACCCATGGTAAACCTCTTCTCATTGTAATAATTTGATATTGTGTTATTGCTTTTCAGGTGCATTCTGAAAATGGACCATCATTGTCGTATCCTTTTTGTGCAACTCAACTGTTACAGCAAGGCATCAACACAGCCATGGTTAATGGGTTTCATTCCCACTGCAGCCCCCCATGCTAAGAATGCATGCACTCATGCTATTGTAACAACCTTTGGATAAAAGAGTCCATCGAAAATGGCATATACCGATATTCCCTCAAATACATTTTGTGGCCCAAAAGAGTTTCCCATAACTCCCGTTTCCAGCCTGGTTGAATAATTGTGTGGGCCACTTTAACCAGCGTTACTTCTTCTGCTTCTGCCTGGCCATGTCCATGGGCTGCATGTACTGCAGCATCAGTGGCAGGAACCTCTTCCTCGACGCGTACAATACTCTAGAGGTGAGGCCGGTGAACCAGCGACAGTATCTTGTGCCGGATAGCCCACTGGGTATGGTGTGTGGTGGGATTCTACTGGGTATGAATGAACCCAATTCCCACATTCTCCCTGGATGCGCATATAAAGCCTACCTGCTCCTCAATGAAATGTGTCTGCAGATATATTCACTGTAAAATGCTTTGGATAGACGCATTGTCACTAAATAATAGCTTTGGTTTTAGGGCTTTAGCTGGCTTATTTGAGTGGTGGTTCTGCTGTCTTTGTGGTTCTTTTTGTTTCTCTATCGCCCTCTAACCCCCGCCTCTGGGGTGCTTGTGTCTTGGTTGCTGTGCTTCAGCGCTTTAAGCATATGGACGGGGAGAGGCCAGGGGTGCCTGTGACTGGGATGGGGCTTCTCATAGGGATCTTACCTTCCGGGCAGGTACACAAGACTCACACTCGCACACACTCACACTCTGACACTCTTGGGTTGGAGCCATTATTAATGTTCTTTTCTTCATCCAAGACCAACTACCAAACCCCCTCACCCCCCTACACCTTCAGGGACAGGATGGTCCATAAGAGCATCATCTACATGTGGGTCCTTACCAGGTAATATGAACTGCAATGCCGCCTTCAGCCAGTAGGAACGCTTAATGTTGGGCTGAACAGACAGTAACTCCGGTTGTGATTGGTTATCTCAGCACAGTGGGCGTGGCCCTGGGAGGCCTTACCGTCTGGCATGCGGTCCTCATATCCAGGGGAGAGACCAGTATCGAGAGACACATCAACTTCAAGGAAACCAAGCGGCTAGCCAAGCGGGGAAAGGTGACGTCATGCAGCCGATGTAGGAGGATAACAGACATTAAACACACCGTTTCATATCTGCCAGCTGCTTGCCAAGGGAATCTTTGGACTAGAATGCAAGAACTGTTATTTGTTCTTTCTTATTATCGTCCTGTTCTTCAGCTGTGTCTCCCAAATTCGCTGTCTGGCATTGATGAAGTGCATCTTATCTTATGTTATCTTCTGTTTCCTTCCCTCTGCCAGGTTTATAAAAACCCTTTTAATTATGGAAAGTTGAACAACTGGAAGGTATTTCTGGGCGTTCAGAAGAGAAGGTAATTTATATTCTGCTCCTACATCCTATACTGGTGAGTGCACTGGTTTGTCTCCTGGTTTGATGGCTGCTTCTGGTTTTGTCCACCAGCCACTGGTTGACCAGGGTCCTCCTTCCCTCTGGACACAACCCCCCGGGCGACGGTCTGACCTGGGACGTCCTCCCCTTCAAGAGGGACACCGTCCCCGTGTGACCACTTTGACCAGCGCTCAACGCCGTACCACTCCCGGACGTCGCGGTGAACAGCAAGGCGCGCTGTGGGATACAGGGGGAGGCCTTCGGCTGTCTCCTCAACGACGTGCTGCGGAGGGGCTTGCGTTGTTTTAACCGTCTGAGGAGGGGACTGAGTGGGGATACTTTGGGTCTGAGAGGAGGGCCTCCGTCCCTTCTTGTGCGTTGAGGAAATCACAGATTCTTGTCTGCTGACTCACTTATCTTTAGACTGAACACAGACAGAACCCACAATTTGTGATTTTTTTCAAGTTAATATCTCGAGAGCTTTATATGAGAGGACGCTGGCCAAAGGAGGAGTCAAATGGACCCTTCCATGTCTCTGTACATTGACATTGTGACCCTTAAAAAAAAAACATTCCCTTTCCCCATCCACATCATAACTTTATCATTTTGTTTTTTGTACTCCCAACACGTACCAAAACACATATCGGTATTTTTTTGTATTAAACTAAAGTATGTGCATAAATTATTTTTTCAAGCAGTAGATGTTGTCTATTTTAAGTTACTACAAAGCAAGACTATGTATTTGGTCACATTTTTTTTTTTCTGCTTGAAGCATCAAAACCCAGTACTGCTATGCAATTATGTCATTGGAGACTGGATGAGGATTAACTGGTATTTATTTGGTTATCTGCAAAAGATAATCTCCAGATTACTGCAAATAAAACCTAAACTGAAAGAATAAGCAGATAGACGGGAAATATCATCCAAAATGTATTGAATAATAAGATTCAGTCTACAACTTAATATATATGTATATATATATATATACATATATATGTGTATATATGTGTGTATGTATGTATGTATGTATGTATGTATGTATGTATGTATGTATGTATGTATGTATGTATATATATATATGTGTGTGTGTGTGTGTATATATATATGTGTGTGTGTGTGTGTGTGTGTGTGTATATATATATATATATATATAATGTGTGTGTATATATATATATATATATATATATATATATATATATATATATATATATATATATATATATATATATATATATGCTTTTAAAACTAAATTGACGCGTCAACCTTCAGTCGTCCAGCAGAGGGCAGTAACTGGCATTTCAGGCGTGTGCAAGCGGCCCACCATCTTCAAACTAATAAGCAAATGACTGGGATGGAAGTAAAAGGTTATGATGACTAACTCTTTAATTTATTTTTCTACATTTAAACTTGCTAATATTCACTAGCGGGTATTGAAAGACCAAACGTCAAAAGTTATGTAAAGGCTATTTACCAATCATAGAAAGAAATCAGGAGATTTGCCAACCAAATCACGAGTAACATGGCATGCCATGCATAATAAAGCGTTGACATTTCCAATATTAGTTAGAATGTAGGCCAACACTCACGACTTTAGGACAACATTCCACCACCATCATGTTTGGACACTGTGAATTGGTTTAGATTTGCGCATGCGTACCCAGAGGTAGTTGGGGATTTAATTTCAGATCTGTAGAGACCTACAGACGAAATCATCGAATGAGCTTGTAAAATAACCCTCTTACAATCCTAATGTAAGGAGTTGGTAAAGGATAAAAGACTGCAAGTTTTGTATGTTGTTGCACGTTTGGTCAACGTTGGTTCTATTAAACGGAGCGTCCCGGTAGAGACTAGCCAACCATTGGGCGTCAGAGGACTGGCTGCAGCTCTCTTCACGCTGGTGCTCCGCGGAGCCGGACACTTAGGAATTGAAGCAAGTTCGGATGTGGCAAGCAAACTGCACAAGAATGCATAACATAGCAGACTGGATCTCAGGTAAGATTAAAGAGATTGTAAATTACTCGTTTAGTTTCGGTGAATTTATTTCACAGAAGTTATAATTTATTTGTCCGATTTGATTTGTTTTCATTAAATAGAGATGTATTTTGTAAACCGTTTTGCAATGCAAGTAAGAGTATTGCAGTGAGCTGTAGTCCATAAAAAAATCACAAGGGACCCGAACGAGAAGATCATCCCATGTCAGATGGATTTACACGTGACGTTAACATAGCATCCCGACCCGAACGACAAGTGCTGAGCTGTCACAATTATCACTCACTGGGCACTTTAACGACAGGGTTGGTTTGCCATTATTAAAATGCTTTCACCTCATTATATGATCGTCAGCGTTTGTATGTGTGATTAAATGGATTTCAGGACTTTCTCTCTCTGGTATGTGGGGGTTTAGGCACTGTCATGGGGGGCTGTGTCGGGAGAAACCAGATGGATGGACGGGGCACCACGGGCAGCGCGACCCGCAACAAAAAGAGTGGCGGTAAGACATACCTTGGGCCCATGTGTGTGAAGGACACCGTCAGCCTGTGTTCAACCCGCTGCTCCAAAAACACATTTGATTGGATTAGATTAGATTAGTTTAGATGAGGTTCAACTATCATGTGCTGTGCTGCAAATACGGCACATCAGAATGCGTCCAACCTGACAGAAAATCAATAAAGTAAAGCAAATTAAGTCAAGTAGCAATCGTGAGGTATATTTTTACGCCATAACCAGTATGTTTGTGGTCTAGCCCCGAAGCGTTACGATGCAGTTTCATTGAACTGAATTGTCTCTGTGGCTGTCATTAACTCTGGTTGCCTGCAGGTGTAAAAAGTTTCAGGCTTTCTGGATTAGCAGCCGTACCTGTAATTAGGACGAACCCAGACCCAAGCTTTATTTAAAGATCTCCGTCTGCAACCGATGCATAGCAACCGTTATCCCCTTGACCCCATGGACAGAGACCATGATGATGGGTTTGGGGGATGCAATTCTTAAAATGATTTGTGTTGATACAGAATCTGTGGCATATCCTTGCTATTAAAAGTAAACTGTGTTTAAGTATGTGTTGGGTACATCAAAGTGTCCTGTTTAGTCTCTTTCTGAATATACTGGCACACAAATATATTTAGGCTTTTTGACCAATTCTCTTTCTCCAATAACTGAATGGAGTGGTCCATTTTCATACAAAGGTGCTTTCATCTTCCAAAATCCATTTTGCATTTCAAAGACAACTTCAACACATACAATTCATCCTTCCCCTTTCTGCCCCATCCTGCCAACAAAGGCAGTCCTCAAAGCTTTGAAACTGAGGATGGCTTGTGGGGGGCTCAGCTTCCAGCTGCATGTATTCATCCAGAAAAAGGTTTATGTCTATTAATAGGGGTTCCATACTGCCTGGGGGCATTTCTAGCACAGGACTTTAAATAGAGCAGGATTAGGATCTTGAGTAACTGCTCCATCTTCTGTACAGGGACACTCAAATTAGACTTGTGTCGTCTCTCGTCCCCACTGACCTGAAGTTGTTGTATTTTTTAGGAAGGCTTTTGGATGGTTCTTGTTATGAGAGTGGGTAAAAGAGGATACGTCTTAATGAACCAGGGAAGTACTACGAGGCAGACAACCTCCAGCTCAAGGTGCCGCACCTTGAGGATTTAGCCCGTTAGCCTGAGCTCTTGGTCTTAATCAGCCTCTTAGCGGTGAAGCTAACTTGTTTGGCTACAGTCAGGACAGTGTTGTTGGTCAACAGTGTTGTTGACAGCAGTGTGGTTCACCGGCCTGGAGTACAGAGCGGTTTTTGCAGCTGTTTTGAATTGACGTTACGCCTCGGCCATGGGAGTGACGACCTCCAGGGACTACAGATACCATCAGGCTGCGGACCGACCCTTTAAGGGCTTAAGGTCACTGAAATGTAAGTAGTTTGTGTTCAGACGTGACGTCTGTGCCCATCAGATTTTGATGGTACATAATTCAGATTCTGATCAGATAAAATGTAAAGCGTGTTTGGATTTGATAGTCTTAGTATTGTTTAATATTGGATTTTACTGTATGCAGATTATTTGCATTTTCCTCTGCCCTTTTTTTTTTTTTTTCATATTTGAAGAAAATGACAATTGTTTCTTTCAGCCTTTGCCTCCTGAATCCACTTAACTTTACCTTTGATATCCAGTTAGTTATTAAGTGTTAGTTAAGTGATACTTGGATACCCATTGAGGTGATTCGTAGATAATTATTAGGAGCTTTGCTCCTCATGTCCGGCAGTATGGCAGCACACAGACTTACAGTATATCCTTTATTTTGATGTGATCTATGGATAAGAGTTGGGTATCCTTAATGGACGATACATTTGTTGCTGTCGGCATTCATTCATCACATGAGGTCTGCTGCCAAAATGTGGACTAAACTCCTGTTGTTCCTTTGATTTTGGATTTTTTAAATCTACACAGGGCTTTCTTGCAAAATAGTTTCTTATCTCATCGAGACTTCCTGTTTAAATAACGGGAAAAGGGTTGGACCTAAAGTAATGCTATCACAATTCTGCAATATAGTTGCAGATATTGAAAGTGGTACCATTTCCTGGAGGTAGACCTATTTATACCAGGGGCTTTATATCCTGATCCGGCGGTTGATTTCGATGTATCCAGGATACCAATCATGGTTGTTATGATCATAACTATGGTGACGTCTCAACTCGAGAAGGCATGACATCTGAATGACTATATTTAGTCCTCCATTCAATGTTTCTCGAGCCGAAGGGAATTATTATTTTCCGTCAGTGAGAGGTAACCAGTTTATCTGGAGATATCCGCTCATTTCTCCAGCTCTATGAAAGCTACCTGCGTGTTCTTCAACCACATTGACTTAGTGTGGCTCTCTGCCTCTCAGGGAGGGATTGATTCCTCCCACAACCGTGGAGGATTGCATATTCCTGATATGTTAGTCATCCGGAATGGCTAGCGGAACACCTCACATGAACGCATCCCTGGAGCCAACGCAACCCTTTAAACTGGACATGGAGTAGTCATTTAATCTAAGAAAATAACGATTTGCCATGGGAGAATAATTTAACTCTCTAAAATCTTTTGTTGTTACCTTTAACAGATTTTTACCACATATGTGCTTCAGTCTACCAAAACAAAGCTATTCCCCATTCTGTGAGATTCATCTGGTAGTAGTTCTCCATCTGATGGTTAAGCCACACAGATGCATGTCATCCCGGAGTGCTTTGTTCTCCCCCTTCACCTACTTCTCCAACCCGAGCTTATCTCCCCTACCCACGTCTCACGGGCTGCAGCGCAGCTCCGTTCTGTTGTGTGGAACCTGATTATGGCCTATAATCCAGCAGCATGGGATTGTTGTGCAGCCACTCACACCCAGGAGAGCCGGTCACTGGATTAATCCACTGCTGCTGCACTATAAATAATGTCTTTATTGTGGATCAAAGTGACCTTACTGGGTGTGCTGCGCTGAGAGATTGCTCTCAAAGCATCTCTGGGTCTTATGTCTGGCTGGGTCTTGACTTGCTTTATATTCTTACCTGGAGAATGAGATTGAACACGGCTAGGTTCCAGTTCTTCCTCTTTCCTTCTGTTAACCCTTTAACACGGGTTTCATCACATAGGTAGGTGAAAAATAACATATTTACAGAATTACCTTTTAGATCCTACCAATCCTAGTAATCCACCTAACTGCGTTTACCCTGGGTTAGCCTAAATCTCTGAGCAGACAGAATGTGAGGCCTTATCGCTGACGGATATCATCATGATGTACTTACTACCACTCCCTCAAACGACGGACTGTGGTTGGTCGAGGTCTGGGGTTGAAGGTAACCACTGCCTGAGTCGGGACGGCTCTCATGACCTCCTGGACCTCTCTGACCCCCTCCCTTCAGGCCGGAACGAGCCCCTGAGGAGGGAGGGCCCGCCGTGGAAGAGTGAGGTCCCGATGACGGAGGGCCAGCTGCGGGGCAAGAGGGACGAGTTCTGGGACACGGCGCCGGCCTTCGACGGCAGGAAGGAGATCTGGGACGCCCTCAGGGCGGCGGCGCTGGCCGTGGAGGTCAACGACCTGGGGCTGGCCCAGGCCATCGTGGACGGAGCCTGTATTACCCTGCCCCATGGTACGCGTACGCACACGCACGCACGCACGCACACGCACGCACGCACACGCACACGCACACGCACGGACTGTGGGCAAAAACCTGTGTATATTGGTTGTGTTGAGATTAATCTTGCCGTAGTTACGCAACTGTAACCAGGCCATCCGTCTTGATGGCGCGCACACACACACACACACACACACACTGTTGCCACCTTCCCGAGTCCAAAGTTGATAACTTCATATAAATATAAATAATATGAAAAAGCTGACGGACTGTTGGCACCGGCTGCGATGTCACCCTTCTCCTCTTCCCCCTCTGCAGGTTCCCTCACAGAGAGCTACGATGAGCTGGGCAACCGCTACCAGCTGCCCGCGTACACGCTCGCCCTCCCCGTCAACCTCCTCACAGAAACCACCTGCAGCAAAGACCTTCCCCCTGCCTCAGAGACCCCCGCCCCGCCCCCGCCGCCCAAACAGGAGTTCCAGCTCCGGGTTCGGCTGTCCAGCGGTAGGAAACGCCCTCGTTATCTGTCTGGACCCGGGGCACCACTCATTAATACCATCAGGAGATCGCACTGGGCTCAGGAGAACGCACTGGGCTCAGGAGAACACACTGGGCTCAGGAGAACACACTGGGCTCAGGAGAACACACTGGGCTCAGGAGAACACACTGGGCTCAGGAGAACACACTGGGCTCAGGAGAACACACTCAGTAGAACACACTGGGCTCAGGAGAACACACTGGGCTCAGGAGAACACACTGGGCTCAGGAGAACACACTGGGCTCAGGAGAACACACTGGGCTCAGGAGAACACACTGGGCTCAGTAGAACACACTGGGCTCAGTAGAACACACTCAGTAGAACACACTCAGTAGAACACACTGGGCTCAGGAGAACACACTGGGCTCAGGAGAACGCACTCAGGAGAACACACTCAGTAGAACACTGGGCTCAGTAGAACACACTCAGTAGAACACACTGGGCTCAGAAGAACACACTGGGCTGAGACGTCCCATCCTGTCTCTTGTGGAATGTGAATGTGAAATATAATTTTTACACTGACACAACAACCAAGCATTGCAAAAAAAGTAACACATATCCAAAAGATGAAAATCAACACCTTGAGATGTAAATATGTACTCATAAATTAACATTTTCTTGGCTTTGCTTTGATTGTTTACAGCCTCACTTATGAGTATATGTTGATAATAGACTGCCTTTCAGTCTGATGTCTGAGTGATAAACCAGTCGTTAAAGCCTATTTTTCTTCCATCTTCCCCAGGCAAGGACCTGCGTGTGACGGCCACAATGGCTGACTCCATCTGGGAGCTGAAGGGGAGGCTGCAGGCGCAGCACGAGATCGACGTGTCCCACCAGCGGTGGTTCTTCTCTGGGAAGCTGCTCACCGACAAGACCCGGCTACAGGACACCAAGATCCAGAAGGACTTTGTCGTCCAGGTGATCGTCAACCAACCCCCTGCGGTCACCACCGGCTAAAGGCCTAGCTATGGTTCCACATTGACGCAGCGCGAGGGGGTTAGAGGACCCTTACGTCCTTGCGGACCCTCTTTGTGTACCCCGCAAGGGCCTGACGTGCGCCTCGTAAAAATGTTGACCTTGTGTCGAGGCGACGCAGCAGCGAGGGCTGTGATTGGTCCGCTCACTTAAACCTGACGTAGAACCAAAACAGGTTCACGACTGCGAATTCGTGAAGTGACTTTGTGGTCATTGCGTTGCGTCAACGTGGAAACATAACTTAGCCTTACCTGAGGAGGGCTGTGTTGGGGGGGGGAGGGGGGGGGGGGGGGTTGATGGCAGAGATGATGGCTGGAAGAAAAGAGGCCAGGCTGAGGGTTATCATAAAGGTGCATTTATATTCCAGCAGTGGATGCAGCAAACTTTTGTGTACATTTTTGTATTCAAAGTGGTTTATCTTTCTTTTCTTTTTGTAATTCTCCTTTTTATATCTTTCCTTTTCTCCAAACTAAAATAGGTGTAAAAAAAAAAGCACTGAACAATATTGTCGTTGAAATGGTAGAATTGGGAGATTCTTATGCTTGTCATTTTCAACATAAGGCCTCACCACTACACTGAGCTGGCTTGAAATTATTATTTGTTCACATGTGCCCTCCTTTTTGTTCTGCTTTTCTGTCCCTGTGTTATCATTGACACAACATGGTGGGTGTCCGGTTTTCTGTAGGTTTATTTATACTTTCTGTATGTTGAATTGAGAAGTGTTTAGAATAAACAATGCATTAAACACCATCTCAATTTGACATTTGACCATGTAAATATGTAAAATAGATTAAGAGTGAACATGCTGTATTTCACAATTGTATATTTCGATTTTTTTAAGTGAATAAAGTGGTATACTTTCTCAAGTATGTTGCTGAATTTATTTTTTATTTATTTCACAATTGCTGCTGCATTTAAAGATGTTATGCTCAACTTTGTATGTAGGATTACCATGGGGTATATTATACCAAGATGCTACTTGTGCAAAACTGAATTGTGAATAAAACATGTAAATTTACCTAATTTATTTTCGCATTGTATTATTATTTTGAGCTGTATATGTGCGGGGGTTGTTGCATCAAAATAACTAGAAATGTATTTCCTGCAGAAAATGTGTCGAGTGCTGCTGTGCAAAGTGAGGTTGAAAATATGTTTGAGTAAAGCCACTTGGTTAATACGTAAACTCAACCCTACTACTGAACCCCTGAAATCTCCAATAAATACGTTATAATACAGTATCCAAATATGCTCCCCATTGTCTTGCAATGTACATGGGGCAAGTAGTACAATCGGCTGATTCTGTAGAGCGATCATCGTTTGATAGAGGTCTGCAGATCAAATGCGCTACCAAACACATAAGGAGGAAGTAATTTATGACAGGGTAGTTATACATTGTTCAGCTAATGTATGCTCCCTAGTCAGTCTAGTAAACGCATAACAAATAGTTATTGCTGGAGAGCGCCCTCTACCGGTTGATTTGACGACAAACCAGAGGACACGTGAGATAATAGTGACGTATTCGGAGAGCGACGGAGTCGCTGTAAAAATAGAGCAGAGAGAGCGTGACTTTTTATCATCCAAAATGGTAAAATCTGGAAAGCTCAAGTCGGGGGTCGCAAACAAGCTGAAACGATGGAAGAAAGGACACAGCAGCGATTCGAATCCAGAAACAAATCGTTATCGACAGGCCGCTAAAAGTCGCTTTTTCAGCCGACCGAGTGGTAAGCCGTGCTTCTTCTACCTCCCTGATCACACGTGGGTCGGTGGGCCAGGCAGTCACTGCAAATTAACTAACTAAAATTAACATTGATCTGATCCACCCGTGTTTGTACTGACGATGTATGTTTCTGTAGTTCAAGTCATTGAATAACTCTACAAAGTTGTCAAATTAAGTTGTAAGTTTGTTCAATCTTTTATCCTAGGCTAGTCCATTTTCTTAATTGTTGTAGCTATCGATGCATGCCTTGACATTAACGTTATGTGTTGAGTAGTATTTGTCTGCACATTCGTTGGTGACTTATTAGTTGTTGATGGTTTGTGTGTGTGTGTGTATTATTTTTGTGTTACATTACTTGTACTACTACATCTGCTTATATCTATGTCCTGTATAATATTTGTGGCCATAATTCAAATAATACAAATCATTGTTTGTGTGTGGAATGCAGATCTAATGCTCCAATTCCTGTACCCAGGAACTCCTTTTCAATATCTGTGTGGATAATTATCTATTATTTAAACGGTATGTCTTCCAACAGAAAAGAGTGATCTCACAGTCGACGCTCTTAAGCTCCACAATGACCTGCAAGTCGGACCTCTGGATGTTAGTGACCGAAGAGGAGCCCGCATGGAGGAAGACGACGAGCTGGCCTTCACTGAGAAGACCTCCGGCACTTTCCTCAGTGGTCTGTCTGACTGCTCAAACCTCACCTTCAGTAAGGTCCAGCGGTACTGGGAGTCCAACTCCGCCCCTCACAAAGAGGTAAATAAGGATTTTGAATAATCAGTTTGTTTTTGTTACATACACAATCACACTCGTATCATTTGCTATGATACTTTGACACGTTCTAACTGGTGTTAACGAGGTTTTAGGTCGGATACCTGCTAGGTTTTTGCTTTAAATTCCGATGCAGTGAAGAGGCGTAGTTGTTTGACGTTGTGCAGTGAGACCTTCATTGGTGCTGCCTGGTTTGTACAACAGATCTGTGCTGTGCTGGCTGCTGTCACTGAGGTGATCCGTTCTCAAGGAGGGAAAGAGACAGAGACCGAATACTTTGCTGCACTGGTGAGTACTTCTTCCGGGCTTGAAGACTGTTGAGACTAAAACACTAATATATTCAATCATATTTGTATTCATTTGGGGGAATTGAAGCCAGTCGTTTTTTGGATGGGTGTTGAGCACCCTAACCTGCCCTGCTCTGCCCTGGCCCTGTGCCCTGTAGATGACCACGCTGGAGGCTGTGGACGCCCCAGAGTCCCTGGCCGCCGTTGCCTACCTCCTCTGCCTGGTCATGAAACGGTCAGCCCTCGGTCGACCCTCGCTCCCACCGCTGTCCTCAGAATATCCAATGAACTTCACTGGATTACAGAATCCCAGAGTTTGACGTGTGTGTGTTGTTATCGGGTCCCCAGGGTCCCTACTCCAGTGCTGGTCTCCAAGTATTCCGACACGTCCAAGGCCCTGATGGACGTCATGTCCCAGCAGGCCAGCTGTGAGACCGGCTCCGCCCTCCGTTGGGTGAGCTGCCCTCGTCTTCCCGCCCGAGCCTCTGTTGGGTTGATGTATTCACTCTGCAGTAGCCCAGGCTCCTGCCCCCTGAGCTGGACGCCCCTTACGACGTTGACCCTGTTGTGATGCAGGTGCTGTCGTGCCTGGCCACCCTGTTGAAGAAGCAGGACGTGTCCGTGTGGAACTACCCCTCCACCCTGCAGACGTACCACGGCCTGCTCAGCTTCACTGTCCACAAGAAGCCCAAGGTCTGACGCTCTCTGCCACACAGCAGTGCTCAGCCAAACTCTTATTGTTCAATCAATTAGATCGATCTCTGCCCGTCTAGGATAACAACCTCAAGGCTCACTACACCTAATACAATATAAAGACCGAAGACCCCGAGAGAGGGGAATCGTGACGCCCTCGTCATTCCCCTGCCCTTGATTGCTCTCCTCCAGGTCCGCAAGGCGGCGCAGCACGGAGTGTGCTCCATCCTCAGAGGGAGCGAGTTCCTGTTTAAAGACAACGCCCCATCCCATCATCCCGCGGCCATGGCAACGGCAAAGTTCTGCATCAAAGAAATGGAGCAGGCTGGGGGTAAGGAGAAGAAACAAAAAAGTCACACATTTGTCGTGCAAATCTGCACACTCTTCTTCTCTCCAATTCGTTTTCGTGACTTGAGAAGGACCGACCACCTCATGCTTTGGCGTGTGTTTTTTCTTCTCAGGCAGCAAGGAGGACACCACCACACTGCACGTGCTGGGGGTCCTGAAGGAGCTGCTGCCCTCCTTCCCCCAGGGGGCGGTCAAGACCTGCTGTGAGACGCTGCTGCGCGTGATGACGCTCGGACACGTGGTGAGAGCACGTTAAAACCTGTAGACGGCTTCCTCCATTCTTATGACAAATGTACTTATTGTAAGTCGCTTTGGATAAAAGCGTCTTCTAAATGCCCTAAATGTAAATGTAGATGGATTCATTCAGAAGCTGCTTCTTCATTATGACCCTATCTGACTCCAGATAGGGGCGGGGTCTGACTCCAGATAGGGGCGGGGTCTGACTCCAGATAGGGGCGGGGTCTGACTCCAGATAGGGGCGGGGTCTGACTCCAGATAGGGGCGGGGTCTGACTCCAGATAGGGGCGGGGTCTGACTCCAGATAGGGGCGGGGTCTGACTCCAGATAGGGGCGGGGTCTGACTCCAGATAGGGGCGGGGTCTGACTCCCGTTAGGGGTGGAGCTCACTGCTCAAGGATGCCTCGTTCACTGTAAGCCTCTTTGGGTACAAGCGTCTGGTCAATGCTCAATGCTAAACCGAATGGTGTGTGTGTGTGTGTTTAGCTGGTGACAGCCAGTGCCATGCAGGCCTTCCACAAGCTATTCACCGGGAAGCCCAACCCCAGCACCATGTCAGCGGAGCTCAACGCCCAGATCATCACGGTGAGACCCAGCAACACCGCCCCACACCACAGCACACACGGGGGGAGGAGTGGAGGGTTTAAACTGCGTTTGAATGCCCGCCCCAGGCCCTGTACGACTACCTGCCCAGCGAGAACGACCTGCAGCCGCTGCTGGCCTGGCTCGCTGTCATGGAGAAGGCCCACGTCCACCTGGCAGGGTAACGCACATTCACCTCTTCATGGCCCCCTGGGGATCGACCCTTATGGATTGGTTTTACGTTTCATCAGCCTTAGCCGACGTCCGATACGGGCTGCCGATATTCTTGAGCCGATATTTGGAGCCGGTTCGGCTTTTGCTCCCTCAATTTACATCATAAAAATGACAATGGTTATAAAATGTTACAAGTGTCAATTAAAAAAGGAACATTTATTGAACTGTCTGTAAATCATGCCGGGCAAGAAAAATAAAATAAAGTATCGGTCGATCACTAGCTTACACTGAGACGTAGTTCTGTTCTGAGCGTTCACTAACGAGGGTTTGGTTCTGTCTCAGCCTGCAGAGTTCTCTGAACACGGGTCACCTCCCCCGCCTGTTCACAGCCGCCATGACCTGCCTCCTGTCCCCCCACACGCCCGTGGTGTCCGCGGCAACCAACACGCTCAAGGTAAACAAACCGCTTGGCACAGTCTTGTTCTGGTGTGTGTGTGTGTGTGTGTGTGTGTGTGTGTGTGTGTGTGTGTGTGTGTGTGTGTGTGTGTGTGTGTGTGTGCGTGTGTGTCAAAATAACTGAAATGTTTCCAAGTAATTTACAAATGAAATCAACCGACTTGAGATCAATCCTTGTTTTTGAGGCCTTGATTCTATGTAGGTTATCTGTGTTCTCAGTGTTATGCTCATCCTACTTTGTACCTTCTAGCTGCTCCATGTACTGATGGCTGTTATAATTGTAATAATTGTGTGTGTGTGTGTGTGTGCGCAGACCCTCCTGACGGAGTGTGTGGGTCCTCACATGGAGGAGATCGGCACGGTGACCGCCAGCGCCTCCTCCGGGAACGCCTCCTACGTCTGCAGGATGTTCCGGTGAGTTCCGGGGCTACGACCGCTTCAGCCTCCTGCTGCTGCTCACGGCCGTGGTCGGTCCTGAATCATGACGCCAACTAACCCGCTCTCCCCCTGCGGTCCTCCTCCTGCTCCTCCTCCTCCTCCTCCTCCTCCCTTCCTCCTCCTCCTCCTCCTCCTCCTGCTCCTCCTCCTCCTGCTCCTCCTCCTCTTCCTCCTCCTCCTCCTGCAGCATCGTGGAGGAGGGCCTGTCCTACCGTTACCACGCCTCCTGGCCGTTCGTCCTGCAGGCCCTCGGCTCCTTCTACCGCGTGGCGGGGAAGCGGGCGCACCCCGTCATGATGAAGGTACGCTGGACACCAACCGCTCGAATATTGAAGAAATCATAATCACTATTCCATCAATGTTGGAATCACCATTTTTCAAACCATTATTTATTGAGTTTGAAAACATGATGTATTTATTAAGCATTTCTCTCCAATAAAACACTTTGTGGACTGACGAGCTGCGTGGAAGGCGTGGCGTGGGGAGTGACTCCTGTTCTGCCCTCCCAGTCCCTACAGTCCCTGGCGGCGCTGCGGCCCACCCCCCACTTCCCCTTCACCGGGGAGCTGGACCTGGCCGTGGGCGGCGCGGTCGAGAGCATGGGCCCCGAGGTGGTCCTGGGCGCCGTGCCGCTGAACATCACGGGCTACGAGTACGTCCCCTTGGTCCCAGCGGGGGTCCCACGACACCCTCCCCGCGTTGTTCCCACTGGGCGTGAGCGTAGGGCCGTTGGTTGACCGTGTTGCGTGCGTTCTGGTCCTCAGTGACGACCTGGAGTTCCCCCGGAGCTGGCTGGTGCCGATCCTCCGAGACCACACGAAGAACACCCAGCTGGCGTTCTTCAGCTCCTACTTTCTGCCGCTGGCCACCACGCTCCACCAGAGAGGTAAGCCCGGCTGTGATGAAGAGCGGGGGCTCCGGGTGGGTTTGATCTACCCACCGGCCGTCGCCTCATCCATGGGTTGTGTGTGTCCACAGCTGAGCAGCTGCTGCAGGCCGGAGAGAAGCTGGAGGCCAAAGTCTACAACACGCTACAGATGCAGGTAGCCACGAGCGCCTCTCCTCACGAGAGCGGCCCTCAGGGCCGACGCGTTGAGCGAGGTGTTGAGACGGTGTGCTCTGACCCCCGCCCCCCTCTCTCTGTGTTCTGACCCCCCCCCCCCCTCTCTCTCTCTCTCTCTCTCTGCTCTGACCCCCCTCCCAGGTATGGACTATGCTCCCTGGCTTTTGCACGGGCGCCACAGACATCCAGACCTCCTTCAAGAGCCTGGCCCGGGCGCTGGGCACGGCCATCAACGAGCGGCCAGACCTGCGGCTCACCATCTGCCAGGCGCTCCGAGTCACCATCACCAAGAGCTGCTCCACGGGTAAGGGCCCCAGGGGGGTAAGGGCCCCACGGGGGTAAGGGCCCCAGGGGGGTAAGGGCCCCACGGGGGTAAGGGCCCCAGGGGGGTAAGGGCCCCACGGGGGTAAGGGCCCCGCGGGGGTAAGGGCCCCACGGGGGTAAGGGGCCCCACGGGGGTAAGGGCCCCACGGGGGTAAGGGCCCCACGGGGGTGAGGGCCCCCCACGGGGGTAAGGGCCCCACGGGGGTGAGGGCCGCACCACGGGGGTAAGGGCCCCGCGGGGGTAAGGGCCCCACGGGGGTAAGGGCCCCACGGGGGTAAGGGCCCCGCGGGGGTAAGGGCCGCACCACGGGGGGGGGGGGGTAAGGGCCCCACCGGGGGGGGGGGGTGTAAGGGCCCGGGGCTCATCCGGCTGCGCAGGGGTGGGTTCCCACGGGACGCTGAAGCAGATCAGGTGTCCTGTTGTTCCACTCTCAACTGGTCTCCTTCAGAGCGTACTGGTCTCCTTCAGAGCGTACTGGTCTCCTTCAGAGCGTACTGGTCTCCTTCAGAGCGTACTGGTCTCCTTCAGAGTGTACTGGTCTCCTTCAGAGTGTACTGGTCTCATGTGCCGTCCTCCCCTCTGCCTGTAGAAGGGGACCGGGCCGAGGTGGGTCGCTTCGCCAAGAACTTCCTGCCCATCCTGTTCAACGTGTACAGCCAGCAGCCCGCCGCCGGAGAGCCCACCTACTACCGCATGGCCGTCCTGGACACCATCAAGGTGTACCTCACCATCACCGACCTGGCCATGATCTGCACCTTCCTGCAGAAGGCCACGGAGAGACTGGGCAACAAGGAGAACGAGTTCACCCGGTAGGCCCAGGCTGAGGCCACTTGTTACTGTGATGGCGTTTTGTTTTGATAAAGATACGTGGTTGTGGCCTGCAGCTCACGTAGAAGACTCACCATCTCTCCCTGTCCCCCTGCCCAGGCTGTCGGTCATGGATCTAGTGGTTGCCATGGCGCCCTGTGTGGACGAGGGCAACATGACTAAGACCTACGAGCTGATCAAGCCCTACCTGGAGGTACGGACGATGGATCTTTATTGTTTACTTCCTACTCGGTTATAAGAGTGTGAAGTGACTGTGTGTGTGTGTGTGTGTGTGTGTGTGTGTGTGTGTGTGTGTGTGTGTGTGTGTGTGTGTGTGTGTGTGTGTGTGTGTGTGTGTGTGTGTGTGTGTGTGTGTGTGTGTGTGTGTGTGTGTGTGTGTGTCAGACGAAGGAGGCGGGCATGCAGAAGAAGGCGTACCGTGTGCTGGAGGAGCTGTGCGGTGGCGAGCGACCCGAGTGCCAGGCCTTCATCACGGCCAACATGGAGACGCTCAAACAAGTGCTGCTGGACACCCTGAAGAACGCCTCGTCGCCCGCCAAACGGGTACGACCCCAACGCCGCCGTCACCGCCAGCTAGGTCCTCACACAGGACACACACGTCAGGCTCTCCCGAAGGCCTGCCGCCTTAACTACACCGTCCTAAAAATAAAAACCTTTTATTTAAATTTTTTATCGTGAATATTACACAAAAGTATAAAATAATCCAAAAACGTAATTTACTCTCTTTGTATAGATCAACAGCCTGCATGGAAATAAGCATAAATGGTCCACCTGTGAAAGAGTGCACCCCCTCACCACCTAACTTAACACATTTTCTGCGGGAAACCCTGCGAGTGTACAGTATATTGGCTGCTGGTTTCCTGTCTAACTCTCGTCTCGCCGTTCTGTTTGTCCTCCAGCCGAGGCTCAAGGTTCTGCTGCACATCGTGAAGCGTCTGGAGGACGAGCACCGCGACTTCATCATCGTTCTGCTGCCCGAGGTACAGCCAGACAACCCGATGTCGACCGCACACACTGCCGCACACGATGCCTGGTCGACCGCACACACCCACGCACATAGTGCTGGAAGGGGGTCTTATTCCGGCTCTGTTTGTCCGTCAGGTCATCATCTGCACCAAGGAGACTTCCGTGGGCGCTCGTAAGAACGCCTACACCCTGCTGGTGGAGATCGGGAAGGCGTTTGTGCGCTTCTGTGACAGTCCAAAGGGTGAGAAGCATGTCTGTCATTACTAACATAACGTTCAAGGAAATGATTTCTCCTTTTGGGGTCAGCCTGGGATATGAGTTTGAAGGCGTCCTGAAGTGTTGATTCCTCTCAACCCCAGACGCGCTGGAGCAGTACCTGGCTCTGGTGTACGCCGGCCTCATGGGCTCCGTCACCATGATCACCTGCACCGTGCTGGCCTTGACCCGCCTGGTGTTCGAGTACAAAGGTAATCCATATTACAGCGCTAATAATCAACTATAGACGTCGAGTATTAGAACTGTGAATGTAAACTTTACAGACAGTTGGCCGTTCACGTTGCTCTGTGTCTCACGGTACGTTTCCTTGTGCCCAGACTCCATCGCCACGACGACCATGGAAGAGCTGCTGCACAACGTGTGCCTACTGCTCTCCTCCAGCACCCGAGAGATCGTCAAAGCCGCCCTGGGCTTCATCAAAGTGCTCCTCTTCGTCATGGACCCCAAGACCCTGGCGTCCCACGTCTCGGTCATCGTACGTTGAAGCCGTCCCCACGCTCTGACCCGCGCTCAGGTTCAGTGTTTCTATTGGTGCCCGGTACCGGGTCCCCCCTGTTCAACACTCCCTCTGTTACCCCCCGGTCAGATGGACGGCATCGGCAACCTGAAGGACGACATGAGGAGGCACTTCCGCACCAAGCTGAAGAACGTCTTCACCAAGCTCACCAGGAAGTTTGGGTGAGTGTCCATCGATAACAAACATACACTTAACTTCTATTTATTTAGCAGAAAATTACAATGCCAGGCGAATACTTGTCGTTTTATATTCCGTCATTGTACACACACTTTCATGGTCTACTTGTTACTTCTCAATAAAAGGAACATAGGGGATGAGTTTAATGGTTACCGAAAGGTAGGGTTTAATCCGGCATTCTGTGTATCAGTAGGCTGGATGTAACTGGTCATATAGTTGAGGTTTGACCGAACGCTCACTGAGGTTTGACTGAACGCTGTCCACTGAGGTTTGACTGAACGCTGTCCACTGAGGTTTGACTGAACGCTGTCCACTGAGGTTTGACTGAACGCTGTCCACTGAGGTTTGACTGAACGCTGTCCACTGAGGTTTGACTGAACGCTGTCCACTGAGGTTTGACTGAACGCTGTCCACTGAGGTTTGACTGAACGCTGTCCACTGAGGTTTGACTGAACGCTGTGTGTTGGCCTCAGGTTCGAGCTGGTGAAGAGCATGCTGCCCGTCGAGCATCACAAGGTCCTGATCAACATCCGCAAGTCGGAGGCCCGCACCAAGAGACGCAAGGAGGCGGAGGAGGAGCCCGAGGACTCTGACAGCGAGGCCGACGCCCCCAAACCCCAGTCCCAAAAGTAAAGCACACGTTTATCCACACCCTTATGCTGCATTACTGACATGAATCTCTCCCTAGATCCACCTAACAGGCATGTCGTGTACTGTACTACCGTTTATATTTACTCACCGTGTACACATTTCATGATTCCGTTCACATGACTCGTGTCATGAGCTATGTACCTAGACATATTGGTCGTTCATTATTTAACTTTTATTCCATAGTATATATATTTGTGTCCCTCCTGACTTTGCGTGCGTGTCCCCGCAGCATCGAGGACATCCTGGCGGACTCGGACAGCGAGATGTCGGACGACGAAGGCGGCAAGGGCGGCAAGGGCCAGAAGAAGGCGGGCAAGCAGACGCAGAAGGGCCGGGCGTGGCTGAAGGAGGGCGAGGAGGACGAGCCGCTCAACTTCCTGGACCCCACCGTGTCCCAGAGGGTTCTGGGTAAAGGACGCGCGCACGCCAAAGCATCCGCCGCACGGACGGCTCCAAACCGACCTGTCCGGCTGAGACCTCTGTCCCTTGTTCTCCACAGCGACCAACCCCAAGAAGAAGAGCCGGGCCAAGGAGCTGCACGGCTTCAAGCTGACCACGGACGGACGGCTCATCATCAAGGACGGCGACGACGAAGAGGATGACGTGAAGAAAGGTAGGCGTGGGGAGGAAGCATCGGGCGCAGGTTCCCACTTCGCTGCCCGGAGCGCGCGGTTTATGATGCGTTCAAAATGAAGCGAAATATAGTGTTTAAAGGTAGTGCTGATGAATCCTCGACCACACCTGGCCCCGCCTCACCTGGCCCCGCCTCACCTGGCCCCGCCTCACCTGGCCCCGCCTCACCTGGCCCCGCCTCACCTGGCCCCGCCTCACCTGGCCCCGCCTCACCTGGCCCCTAAGCCCTAAGCCACCTTTTTTACAATATTTATTTATCACACTATTTACTATATAGACATTTAGCAGGTCCTTTAATCCAAAGAGACTGGCAATGAATGAAGGAAGGACCGTTTTGGCCAGGAATCAAACAGCCTAGCTGCTACACTAGCCACTAGCTGCTACACTAGCCACTAGCTGCTACACTAGCCACTAGCTGCTACACTAGCCACTAGCTGCTACACTAGCCACTAGCTGCTCCACTAGCCACTAGCTGCTACACTAGCCACTAGCTGCTACACTAGCCACTAGCTGCTACACTAGCCACTAGCTGCTACACTAGCCACTAGCTGCTACACTAGCCACTAGCCGCTACACTAGCCACTAGCTGCTACACTAGCCACTAGCTGCTACACTAGCTGCTACACTAGCCACTAGCTGCTACACTAGCCACTAGCTGCTACACTAGCCACTAGCTGCTACACTAGCCACTAGCTGCTACACTAGCCACTAGCCACTCCACCATCCTACCCTTCATGGCCTTCACACACTTCATCTTCTGACCGTCCCCTCTCTCCACAGACGCAGAGGACGACCTGAAGGACATCCTGGAGGAGGCGGGCGTGAGGACAGTAAGTGATCATCCCGCCCCCCAGCGGGGGGTTCGGCGCTGACTTCCTGCTGCCCTTGCGGGGGCTTCCCATGTGACCGCTGCTAACGACTGTATCTTCTGTTTCCCGCAGAAAAAGACGCAGAAGAGGAAGTACGACGAGGACGACCTCGACGAGGACATGGAGACGGATGCCAAGTCCAAATACAAAGGTACGAGTTGATCTGATCAATGGACGACTTTATTCATTCAGAAATGAGGTTATTGAAGCAAGACTATTTGACATATGAATGCCCGAACGGTTTAGCCTTTTCAGAAGCAAACTGCGCATTCAAGATCCCATTGGTGTTAAATATGTGGTCAAAAACAGGGATACATTCAAGTCGATTGGTAGCCTGGTTTATCAATAATATAGGCAGGGGGTTCAACTGCTAACCGTTGTCTTCTCAGCCGGAGGTTCTGGCATCCACAGACCACTAGGGGGCGGCAGAGACTCAGGAGTGGAATACAAGTCCAAGGTGAGACACACACCACAGCCCCGCCCAGTGGGACTGGGACAAAGCACTGCATTGTACCCTTTTGGACAAGGCGACCCCTGACCCTTTTGTCTTGTTTTTATTTAGAAGGGGAAGGGGGATGTGAAGAAGACCGGGAAGGTGGACCCCTATGCCTACATCCCCCTGAGGAAGGCCACGCTCAACCGCAGGTACGGAGCCGGTTAGATTACAGCCTCCCTGACGCAGCCGTTGAGTGACTCCCCCGTGAGGTGACTCCCCCGTGAGGTGACTCCCCCGTGAGGTGACTCCCCAGTGAGGTGACTCCCCCGTGAGGTGACTCCCCCGTGAGGTGACTCCCCCGTGAGGTGACTCCCCAGTGAGGTGACTCCCCCGTGAGGTGACTCCCCCGTGAGGTGACTCCCCCGTGAGGTGACTCCCCGTGAGGTGACTCCCCCGTGAGGTGACTCCCCCGTGAGGTGACTCCCCCGTGAGGTGACTCCCCCGTGAGGTGACTCCCCCGTGAGGTGACTCCCCCGTGAGGTGACTCCCCAGTGAGGTGACTCCCCAGTGAGGTGACTCCCCCGTGAGGTGACTCCCCCGTGAGGTGACTCCCCCGTGAGGTGACTCCCCAGTGAGGTGACTCCCCAGTGAGGTGACTCCCCAGTGAGGTGACTCCCCCGTGAGGTGACTCCCCCGTGAGGTGACTCCCCCGTGAGGTGACTCCCCCGTGAGGTGACTCCCCCGTGAGGTGACTCCCCCGTGAGGTGACTCCCCCGTGAGGTGACTCCCCCGTGAGGTGACTCCCCAGTGAGGTGACTCCCCCGTGAGGTGACTCCCCCGTGAGGTGACTCCCCAGTGAGGTGACTCCCCAGTGAGGTGACTCCCCCGTGAGGTGACTCCCCCGTGAGGTGACTCCCCCGTGAGGTGACTCCCCCGTGAGGTGACTCCCCCGTGAGGTGACTCCCCCGTGAGGTGACTCCCCCGTGAGGTGACTCCCCCGTGAGGTGACTCCCCCGTGAGGTGACTCCCCCGTGAGGTGACTCCCCCGTGAGGTGACTCCCCCGTGAGGTGACTCACCCGTGAGGTGACGCACCCGTGAGGTGACGCACCCGTGAGGTGACTCCCCCGTGAGGTGACTCCCCCGTGAGGTGACTCACCCGTGAGGTGACTCCCCCGTGAGGTGACTCCCCCGTGAGGTGACTCCCCAGTGAGGTGACTCCCCCGTGAGGTGACTCCCCCGTGAGGTGACTCCCCCGTGTCTTCTCCTGTGTGGAATAGGAAAAAGGCCAAGCTGCAAGGCCAGTTCAAGGGCATGGTGCGGGGTGTCCAGAAGGGGGCGCAGTCGGGGAAGAAGATGAAGAGGAACATCAACAAGAAGAGAACCTGAAACCCAGAAGAAGCTTATGGACTTTCTATGCATCGTGTGTGAGGAATTTACACCGACGCACGGACACACGCGGACACGCGCACACCGAACGAGCGGCCTCTCAATGGGTGTGTTTTATGCTGTCATGTTTACAGCAGGTATTGGTGGTTTAAAGTTACGTTGTCTTCAGTTCTACCAATGGACTGTTGGACATGTTGTCTACATGCAGGACTATGGTTGGGTAACGTCTATCCGAAAATGAATGTTTTTTGAATTTATAAGAATCGACATTATGGATAGAAAATGGTGATATTGAAAATCTGGCTTGTCATAACAAGCTGCTAATAGATGTGTTACCATTTGTGATAGCTAGAGAAGGCATCTCGGCATCTGTTCATCATTAGTGTTATTTATGCATCCCTGTTCACAGTAAATGGATAAGTGGAGATATGCCTTCATGTCAGTACCCGATGCGACCTCTAGATGGTGCTATAGACCAATAGTTGAACCGTGTTTCCGAGTGCGCTACAGGGTAAGCTATCTAAAACAGTTCTGCATTTTTACTGGGAAAATGTATACACTTTTTGTTGCTCTGTTCAATATTTTCCCAACAGCTGAATTAAACACCCTGTTTAAAATCAAAAACTAAGCCTACCTTTTTCGGGGTTTTGCAAAACATATTGCCATTGCAGTAAATACCAGCTACTTGGTCATGGATAACTAAATGTTACAAAGTCTTTGTCAGCAACTGATCCTTAAGTTTAGAATTGACTGGTTTTATATAATCCTAATACTTTAATTTAGCAATGAACTCTGACATTGGCAAAATATTGGAGATAAAGTCATCGATGAACTACTGTCAAAAACATGCTATAATGAGGTTTTGGTACCATAAGTTATTTCAAAGTAGGCAATCGGATTCAGAATTATTACATTTTGGTAGAACTATCCCGGTTAGAAATCCTGGAAAGTAAAACCAAAGAGCCTGTGAGTCATCAGCGACCAGAGTTGGTTCAGTAGAATCAAGGAATGCTGAATAAGAGATGGACCAGAATTGAGTTGGACCTGAACAACCAGTTTTTCATTTCTAGTCATTAATAGATTGATCTCAAATGCTTCTTTCTGAATAACCTTCCATAAAACACTTTTAACCTTCTTGAGGAATCAATTTAAGTGTTATTAGCGTGATTAGTCAGTCTGATTTTTCTTTTGGGTTGATTCATTTCTTTCCATTCAGGCTTTTGGCCAAGTTGGACATACTCCAAATGGAGAGTCTGAAAACACAAAATTTCTTGCATATTCCTTGACTGAATCCATATATTTCAAAATTTTATTGGTTTTGCAGTCTACTTGAAATAATCACTTTCGCAATATAAAATACATTTTTAATTAAAGACAAAAATGCGTGTTAATACAGAAACGATGCGTCATCATTTCAGTCATTAGTAAATGCAATTAAGGAGAGCTAGTATGCAGTATCTCACTTTAGGAGACAGACGGCTGTAAAGTGATGGAATGATAGAATCCTCCTGTCTTACCTATTGGACCTCAGAACTTTATACAACCCCCATTGACTAGAGCAGGTGCATACAAGGGCCTGTATTGAAATAAATAGGTACAACTGCCCTGCAGTTACAAGATGCATTTATATTCACTTACAAAAAAAACAAAAAAAAATAGTTTCTTTGAACAAAGCTGTTTGAAAAACACATTTTCCTAGTTTGAGTGGTTGATTCTCTTTGCTTTTTGATTAAGTGGTCGATGTACTCATGCTGTACACCCCCTGTAAAGGCTTATCAAAAACCTTAAAGATTGATTACCATTTGCTACTTACTCTTACAGCCCCAGCTGTATCATCCCCAACAAACAAATACTTTTCTAAAACCAACATTACATTCCAACGGCATCAACTCCCAACTGATAGCAGACACTTCTATCAAACATGCACTTCCACCTCTTAATGCCATCCTCCGTCACTTCTGTATATGTGTGTATGACATGTAACCATCGATTGGCCGCATTAGTCAGCGACTATGAAACCTCGTGCAAACAACCTGTCTTTTTTTTTTGGTATTTTAATATTTCTACAGGTTGCAGTTCTACTATGAGCTCCTCAACGAGAGCCCCCGTCTCCCCCAGAGAAGGCCTCCTTCTCTCTCTCCGAGCGGGAGACTCCGCTGAGGGTGGGGTATTTATGAGCGCATACGAGCTCGGGGACAAAGCTCAGTGCGCATAATACCCTCCCTCTCTCTGCCCCCCCCACGCATTACAGAATCAGAGTCTGGGTGGGGGTCGCGAAGGGGGCGGGCCCGGGGCCCCCGGGGGCAGGCGGGAGGGGGGGGGGGCCGGGGGCGGCCGGCATCATGGGCGGGGGGGCCCTGGAGGGGGGCGTGGCCCTGGGGGGGGGCGTGGTGCGCGGGCCCCTGGTGGGCGGTTTGGCGCGGGGCACCGAGGACGAGACCAGGGGCTGCTGCTCAGGAGGGGGAGGGGGGGCGGAGTGGGCGTGGAGAGGAGGGGGAGGGGCCTGGGGGGGGGGGAGGAGCCGGAGCGGCGCCTGGGGAGGGGGGGAGGTTCCGAACCG
>NC_044062.1:1173881-1178881 GCF_902167405.1 Gadus morhua
GTGTGTGCGTGCGTGTGTGGGTGTGTGTGTTTCTGTGTGTGTGTCTGTGTTTCTGTTAGTGTGTGTATCTGTGTGTGTGTGTGGGTGTGTGTGTGTGTGTGCGCGCGAGTGAGAGCGTGCACGTGCACGTGGCAGATCAGTAGCAGGAGAGAGCCACAGAGAGCTGTTTGTAGTTAGCTCGGTGGCACCTGTCTCCTCTATACCATAGCAGGCAGACGCTGGAGTTAGACTGGATGCCTTGTTCCCACAAACCTCACTGTGTGAACAAGAGGAAACAATACTGAAACCGGGATGGTTTTGAACCGCTCTATAGCTCAAATGCAGTTTTGTGGTTGGGTTGTTGTATATCTGGTATAATCTGGTATAAGCCAAGTTATTTTCTGTGGGAGTGCGCTTTGAGGTTAGCTTATCTGGTCTCTGTGGGAGTGCGTAACAGTGCAAGCTCAGCTAGTTTTGTGTGGGAGTGCACTACGGCGCCAAATAAGCTGGTTTGTGCTAGCCTGGCTATTGCCAGACCAAGCTCAATCGTAGATTGAGCTTGGTCTGGGGAGGCTGTCGTCATTTTCTTCAGCACAAGAGGTGTGATTAACGGGCCTAGTTCAACTGACTCTGTACGCAATTGGCTGCTTGCCGTCGCTTCCCTGTCGTCATTGCTCTATAGTTTCAGCTAAGGCTTAGCTAGTCTGCGTGTGAATGCGCTACAGTGTAAGCGAAGCTAGTTTCAGTGTGTGTAAGCTACAGTGTAAGCTAAGGTAGTGTGTGTGTGTGTGTGTGTGTGTGTGTGTGTGTGTGTGTGTGTGTGTGTGTGAGACTGACCTGGTCCCCTGGCTGCGGTCTCATCAGGGACACCTGGTCGTAGCCCCTCCTGAACAGAGCCCACAGAGCGTCCAGCTTCCCCTGGAGAACACGCAGACAGTCAGACAGACAGACAGACAGACAGAGGGTTAGAAACATAGACACACACACATAGAGGGACAGTCAGACACTCACACACACACGGACGCACAGACAGGTAGTCAGACACACACAAACAGACAGGCAGTCAGACACACACAAACAGACAGGCAGTCAGAAGGAATGCCCAGACAGGCCCAGACAGACAACCAGGGACAGACAGACGGACAGACAACCAGGGACAGACAGACAGACAACCAGGGACAGACAGACAGACATATTGACGAACAGACAGACAGACAGACAGGCAGAGTTTAAGGTCATCAAATCAAAGGTCAGAGGGTAAACCAAAGACAGAGAGGGGGGGGGGGGGGTGACCCTACCTTGATGGGAGTGTACCATGTCCTCTGCTGGGGGGGCCGGCGGGGGGGCTTGCGTGCTTTGGGTTCGTACGGCTCAAACTCCTGGTCGGGCATCTTGACCACGGCGTTCTTGGGCTTGTCCAGCTTGGCCCCCTCCTCAGTGGAGCCCTTCTCCCCCCACCGCACCTGGGGGGGGGGGGGGGGAGGGCAGCACACCTCAGCCCCCTCCTCAAAGAGCTCCCGGAGCCGTGCACGGTGAAGGCTCACGTCACTCAATCACGGGCGCAACTCACGATTATTTTCATAGTATTAGTATCACTTCATAATCAATGTTTAATATGTTTCCCCTGTTGATGGGTGAATCATTTCGTCGTGACCAATGACTAGAGTTCAAAGTGATAATATAATATTCATGATCCAAATGTTGAACGTGAGCCGCATCACTAAGCAGCAAATGTTTGTTGTTATTTGCACTTTGTACTCTGATCAATGACTAACGATTAATCGATCATCCAAATTGAGGTATTTTCCTTCGATCGACTAATCAATGAATCAGCCATTCGTTGAGGCCCGTGACTCAATGTGTGTGTGAGTGTGTGTACCTCCGTGTGTGTGTGTACCTCAATGTGTGTGTGTGTGTGTATACCTCCATGTGTGTGTGTGTGAGCGAGTGTACCTCCATGCGCTTGATGCCCCCGACTCCGCGGCCCCCGTAGTAGGAGGCGTCCACCGTGGGCCACTTCTTCTTGGGCATCCCGTCCTCATCGTCTGATTCCTGGGAGGAGAACACCGGTGAGCCCCTGGTGGTCCCACCGTTGGTGACCCGTAGCCTAACCTGGACGCTCACTGCTGTGTCTCCAGAGTACTCCCATGTTTCTGCCTACATGTGGTGTTTTCATGCGAGGTAGTGTCGTGGTTAACGTGTTTGCGCGGCTTTGAGCTGCTGTGCCCACAGTGGGCGTCTGAATGGACCGATTCACATTTGAGTCCTGCAAGATCCAATGCTTTTACACAACAACATCTTGAGAGTGCAGAGCAGGCTCCCAGGGAACGCGCTGGCGCTAGAAATGTAATATCCTGTCCCAAAGACCTTCCATGATCCACGCATATGAATAAACCCTCCAATCAAAACAAAGTCCTGACTGCCAGTGATGGAAGAAGTCCCTGATGGTTGAAGACGACTTACTGGCTCCGGCGGGGGTGGGGGGGGGGGCTCTTTGATGACCTGAGGAGG
This sequence comes from Gadus morhua, assembly GCF_902167405.1. NCBI lineage: Eukaryota > Metazoa > Chordata > Actinopteri > Gadiformes > Gadidae > Gadus > Gadus morhua. The sequence goes on from NC_044062.1 coordinate 1,176,372, forward strand.
AAAAGGGGAAACACAGTCATGGTATCTGGTGATGTCAAGGTGATGTCATGGTGATGTCATGGTGATGTCATGGTGATGTCACCGTGACGTCACGGTGTTGTCACGGCGACGTCACGGTGTTGTCACGGCGACGTCACGGTGATCTCACAGCGACGTCACGTGTTGTCACGGTGACGTCACGTGTTGTCACGGCGACGTCACATGTTGTCACGGTGACGTCACGTGTTGTCACGGCGACGTCGCCGTGACAACACGGTGACATCGCCGTGACAACACCGTGACGTCGCCGTGAGATCACGTGACGTCAGGGTGACGTTACGGCGACGTCACGGCGATGTCATGGTAACGTCACGGCGACGGAGCCCCACTCACCAGCGTGCAGCAGAGAGGCCAGAGCCACCACATCAGCATGACCCCCAGGAGCAGGAACAGAACCAGCAGGGAGACCAACACCATGGTGCCGTCGAACTGGGTCCACCGGGAACACACACAGGCATGAGTACACACACACACACACACCGCATACATACACAACACACACAAACATGAGTACACACACACACACACACCGCATACATACACAACACACACAGGCATGAGTACACTACACACATACATACCGCGTATATATATACACAAAACAGGGATGAGGAAACACAAATATACACACACAATCATTAGAGCACATGCAAATACACAGAAACATGGGCAAACACACACATACAGACACAAAATCATGAGCACACACACACACACACACACACACACACACACAATCATGAGCACACACACACATACACACAAAAGCATGAGGAAACACACATACACCACACACACAAACACCAAATACAGTCCCACACTCAAGAGCCCACACACTATATACACAAGCAATGCCAGTGCCAAACACACACACACACACACACACACACACACACACACACACACACACACACACACACACACACACACACACACACACACACACATCAGACTAAACCCCAAACAAATAGAACCACAGATAGAACGGTTGCATGCGGAAGACGAGAGCGTTGAAGGAAGTACTCACAGCTACCTCTGATGACAGTCAGAGCAGAGGAGCCAGAGAGAGACGGAGGAGGAGGAGGAGAGCGGCTACCAGGAGAACAAGAGAACAACGGAGACGTTTAAAGAAGGGAAACTCAAGTTCACTCCTAATGAAGAAAGGAAAGGGCGGGGAAAGACATGCTTCTCACATGCACCGACTGTTATTGTTAGTGGAGAACGGATACAACACACACAAGGCGTGTGTGTGTGTCCCGTGCGCGGGCTTCCGGTGAGGCTGTGTACTCACACACTCAGTGGTGGTGATGTGCACGGAGCTGGTGATGTAGGAGAGGCCTTCGTTCATGCTCACCTGCAGGAAGATGATTCTGGAAAGGGAAACACCCACAATGCATGTGACTGGGAGCACACACACAAGGTCCTCTAACACACACACACACGCACGCACACACACTAGGTCCTCTTAAACACACACACACGCACACAAGCAGACACTGCCGGAATTTCCTCTCTAACCTCTGCCAAATCGGACAGGCACCTGCTCGCTCACTTGCTAATATATGTAGCAAACACACACCCACATACACACGTATACACACATACATGTACGAGACACACACACACACACACACACATGTGCACATGCATACACACAGCTGTGCATCGCCTTTTAGACGACAGAGAGCTGCCCTGCCCTTAGAAGGCCTCTCCACTGAGGCTTGGAGTGAAGCCAGGTCTTTAATGTGGGAACCACAGATAGCTCAATGGCTTCCTCTGCTCTCTGTGTTTAGTGATGCAGCCATGGTGATAAGGCCGTGATGTCCGGGCCAGGCTGTAGGAGCGCGGAGCGATGGGCTGGTCTGTACGTAGAGTTGAGAATACGCCAGAGTGGCCGTAGCGAAGCAATCAACAGTCGATCAACGTGAGGGCGATGGTATTTTGAAATCGGAGATCACAACAGAGGATGAGACGGAGGAACGTCTGAAGGAGGGGAGGGGAGCGAGGAGAGGACGATCGTTGGGGCGCAGGGTCTGGCTGACGGGAGGAGAAAGGGGGGCTTGTGCTGCGGTGACGGCGTGTGGGCGGTGGAGGAAGAACGGCGTTGAGGCTACGCTGAAAGTTGAAGGGGTGGGTGGGGGGGGGGGGGGCAAGCGTGAGGGGGGACCTCAGGGGAGAGGGGAGGAAGTGGAGAGATTGGGGATGTGGGGGGGAGGTCCCTCCTGCCTTCCTCCCCCCAGGGATTCCCCCGCCCTCACCGCCGCAGCTCGTAACTCTCGACGACAAGAGGCAGCTCCTAATGAGAGATACAGGTGGCAGTCCTCTGCTGCTCCCTCCCCCTGCTCCAGATGGTAGGTCCTCCTCCTCCTCCCCCCTGTCCTGTTCTCCTCCTCCTCTTCCTCCCTGTCCTTTTCCCTCCTCCTCCTCCTCCCTGTTCTCCTCCTCCTCCTCCTCCTCCTCCTCCCTGTTCT
>NC_044062.1:1191381-1211381 GCF_902167405.1 Gadus morhua
GCAGGGGGGGTGGGGGGGGGGGGACCTGCTTCCCTAATGAATGCCAGTCCCAGGGGGTGGCTAATGGGAGCTAATTGCTGCCAGGCCAAAGGGTTGAGGTTAGCCAGGGACAGATGTAGAAGTCCGCCTCTAGCAGGCACCGCGGCGCGGGCAGCTGGCCCCATTTGCATCACTAAATGCACGGGTTGTGTGTCAGTGTGTCTGCGTGTGTGTCAGGTTGTGTGTGTTTGTGTGTGTGTGTTGTTCTGCATGTATGCCTGTGTGTGTGTGTGTGTGTGTGCTGGGAACAGATGGCCCCAATGAGTACAGCTAGTCTACAACAGGTTGGGGGTCCGGCGAAAGAAGAGGCTGCGACATGAACAATACGGGGGGGGGGGGGGGGGGGGAGGTTGGCTGGAGAGAGAGAGAGAAAGAGAGAGAGAGAGAGAGAGAGAGAAATACAGTGAGATCACACAGCATTCAAAACCTGGCAAGCAATTGGGCTATATAACTCAGTAAGCTCAGCAGTGTGTGTGTGTGCGTGTGTGTGTTTGTGTGTGTGTGTGTGTGTGTGTGTGTATTTGACCAAGAGAGAGAGAGAGAGAATATATTGCCTGTTGAAACATGCAGTGACATCAGATGGCATGTGAAAAGTGCTAAAATGCAGAAGTGTGTGTGTGATTTTGTGAGTATGAGTTTGTGTGCGTGTCCGTGCGTGGGAGTTGTTTGTGAGTGGGCGTTTGTGCGTCCGTGTGTGCGACATTCAGCTCTGTGTGTGCGTGTGTGAGTGTGTGCGTGTGCGGTGTGAGTCTCGTGCAGCTCGCCGGTCTTTAACGTGGTTGCAGCGTGGGCTACAGTGCTGGGCTTCCTGGTGATTCTTTTGTTCCAGCCGTCCGACCATTCAAAGAGTTCCTATTACTTCCCGCTCTGCGCTATGCACCCACACTTCAAAGGCCTCGCCAGCGAGCGAGTCCAATGAGACAGGATTAATCATCCAAACATCAGAGACTGCCATTCTGTTGCAGAGTGAGGTAAAAAAAACGTGTATGCTTTCAACCAGTCACTAATCTCTAGTGGTGTTTTTTATATGCTGTCGTAGCTGAGATTTAGCTTCATGTTCACGCCATTTTGCTGCATTAATTAATGGTTCCTTTATACAGTAGGACATAGGGGCTTGTGCTGTAGACTGTGGCTTTCATACAGGACTCCATTCATTACTATTGAACTCATCCTCTTAACCCAACTCTTCTCAACAGTACAGCTTGTTAAGGAATTAAGGACATAAGTTAAGGAATTCAACTCTTTTTTCTTCACCGTTACGCTGTCCCATACCACGGCAAACAACATCGTCACCACGGCAACAACCCTAATGGTTGCCACTAACAACTATGTTTGAGCTACCAGATAAGAACCAAGATGCATAACTACATGCTGCGGACCCAGCCAGTGGGCTTTGCACTAAGCTAACAGCGTCTGTCTGCACTGTGCAGCGCTAGGAGACACCTAGGAGGCCGGTGGTTCAGTATGCCTGTGACTGTCAATAGGCCGGTGTCTGTCAGTAGGCCGGTGTCTGTCAGTAGGCCGGTGTCTGTCAGTAGGCCTGTGTCTGTCAGTAGGCCTGTGTCTGTCTGTCAGTAGGCCTCTGTCTGTCAGTAGGCCTCTGTCTGTCAGTAGGCCTGTGTCTGTCAGTAGGCCTGTGTCTGTCAGTATGCCTCTGTCTGTCAGTAGGCCTGTGTCTGTCAGTAGGCCTGTGTCTGTCAGTAGGCCTGTGTCTGTCTGTCAGTAGGCCGGTGTCTGTCTGTCAGTAGGCCGGTGTCTGTCTGTCAGTAGGCCTGTTTCTGTCAGTAGGCCGGTGTCTGTCTGTCAGTAGGCCGGTGTCTGTCTGTCAGTAGGCCTGTGTCTGTCAGTAGGCCGGTGTCTGTCTGTCAGTGGGCCGGTGTCTGTCTGTCAGTAGGCCTGTGTCTGTCTGTCAGTAGGCCGGTGTCTGTCTGTCAGTAGGCCGGTGTCTGTCTGTCAGTAGGCCTGTTTCTGTCAGTAGGCCGGTGTCTGTCTGTCAGTGGGCCGGTGTCTGTCTGTCAGTAGGCCTGTGTCTGTCAGTAGGCCGGTGTCTGTCTGTCAGTGGGCCGGTGTCTGTCTGTCAGTAGGCCGGTGTCTGTCTGTCAGTAGGCCTGTGTCGGTCAGTAGGCCGGTGTCTGTCTGTCAGTAGGCCGGTGTCTGTCTGTCAGTAGGCCGGTGTCTGTCTTTCAGTAGGCCTGTGTCTGTCTGTAGGCCGGTGTCTTTCAGTCTGTGTCTGTCAGTAGGCCTGTGTCTGTCAGTAGGCCGGTGTCTGTCTGTCAGTAGGCCGATGTCTGTCTGTCAGTAGGCCTGTGTCGGTCAGTAGGCCGGTGTCTGTCTGTCAGAAGGCCGGTGTCTGTCTGTCAGTAGGCCTGTTTCTGTCAGTAGGCCGTTGTCTGTTTGTCAGTAGGCCGGTGTCTGTCTGTCAGTAGGCCGGTGTCTGTCTGTCAGTAGGCCTGTGTCTTTCAGTCTGTGTCTGTCAGTAGGACTCTGTCTGTCAGTAGGCCGGTGTCTTTCAGTCTGTGTCTGTCAGTAGGCCTGTGTCTGTCTGTCTGTCTGTCAGAAGGCCTGTGTCTGTCTGTCAGTAGGCCTGTGTCTGTCAGTAGTCCTGTGTCAGTAGGCCTGTGTCTGTCTGTCAGTAGACCTGTGTCAGTAGGCCTGTGTCTGTCTGTCAGTAGGCCTGTGTCTGTCAGTAGGCCTCTGTCTGTCAGTAGGCCTGTGTCAGTAGGCCAGTGTCTGTCAGCCTGTGTCTGTTAGTGAGCCAGTGTCTGTCAGCCTGTGTCTGTTAGTGAGCCGGTGTCTGTCAGCCTGTGTCTGTTAGTGAGCCGGTGTCTGTCAGCCTGTGTCTGTTAGTGAGCCGGTGTCTGTCAGTCTGTGTCTGTCAGTAGGCCTGTGTCTGTCTGTCTGTCTGTCAGAAGGCCTGTGTCTGTCTGTCAGTAGGCCTGTGTCTGTCAGTAGTCCTGTGTCAGTAGGCCTGTGTCTGTCTGTCAGTAGACCTGTGTCAGTAGGCCTGTGTCTGTCTGTCAGTAGGCCTGTGTCTGTCAGTAGGCCTCTGTCTGTCAGTAGGCCTGTGTCAGTAGGCCAGTGTCTGTCAGCCTGTGTCTGTTAGTGAGCCGGTGTCTGTCAGCCTGTGTCTGTCAGTAGGCCGGTGTCTGTCAGTAGGCCTGTGTCTGTCAGTAGGCCGGTGTCTGTCAGTAGGCCTGTGTCTGTCAGTAGGCCTGTGTCTGTCAGCCTGTGTAGTAGGCCTGTGTCTGTCAGTAGGCCTGTGTCTGTCAGCCTGTGTCTGTCAGTAGGCCTGTGTCAGTAGGCCTGTGTCTGTCAGCCTGCCTGCTATCCCCCAGAGCAGCTGTTGTCTGGCCCGCAGGGCGGCCGCCAGGCGAGTGAGTCAGACCGAGGCATTAGCGGTGAGCGAGGCCAGGAGGCGGCTTCCAGTAAAACACACTCGGCCTCTCAGGCTGGGCGCCTGCTGGACCCCTCCCGTTCCCCTGTGCCCAAAAACCTCCACCTTTATCACCGGTTTTTCGATTAATATCTTGAACGATGGAGATCATACTCGTTTATTCAAGTTTCAGGGCGATGACAGCTGAAACATATATAATCGTTATAATCGGGGCTGGAGGGTACTGCGTTCGACCCCCAGGGGTCCTCTCTAGACGCCCTAAAACACACTGTAAGGAATACACCGTGGGCCTTTGGGGAGAAGCATCTGCTTCAACACGACTGCACAGCCCCACAGGGGAACGGTACCGCTGCAGCTCTACGCTCGCATTAGGTCACCACTTGGCATTTGAGGGCGAGAGGAGGATGGAAAACAACAACAAGAGCTTGGAGAAAGAGCAGGGGTCTGCTGAAGGTGTCCACGCGGTCCAGAGACAGCAGCCTGGGCAGAGAGAGGCCTGCTGGTGGAGCTGGAAAGGGCTTGGCCATGCGTGTCAAACCAGCTCCCTCCCCAGGGCCCTTTCTCCAGCAAAGGGTAAAGACACAAAGAGGGGGGGGGGGGTTGAACGATCCACGGCCACGTCAGCCCAAAAGTTCACCGGCGCCACCGCGGAGGGGGTCCCTCGCCCACCTACTGCTACCATGGCAACAGAGGGAGGACAGCGTGGCGTGTGTGAGGTTTGGCAGACGTTTTCCCCCCCCCCATAGTGATGTCATCACCGGGGTCTACATGATAACAGTCTGTACACAATACTAGACGCCGACTGCACGGACAACACAAAGACAAAGCGCCCACACCATCATCAGTGCATGACTCTATATCTTGGTGTTCTCCCACAACAAGAAAAGCACAAAGCCCATGTACGGTGTGCTACTGTATGTTTACAGTCACGCCTCTGCTATCGTAATCATAATAACTGAATGCTCTCGAAAAAGCCCAGTCTGCATATTTGCACTCGCCATCTGAGCACCACTGCATGTTTTGACATGTGGCTGGTTCTGTGACTATGTGCATAATCTATCCTGGCAGAACCTTGTGATAGAAATGTTGATTATGATCTTCTGGGGGCATCAAGATGTCTGTTTTCCTAGGCCCACTACCTAGTGCTGTATTTAACCCTAGAATGCTCACAAGTTGATCACTACATTACGTCATATGTAATCAGGTTTAATCTGTATTGTGAAAACAACCTTATAAGAAGGCATGTTATGCATGTATCAGTTTCCAAGACACTTTACAAATAGACAATGGGATAGCCAACAAGAGTAAAACAAATGAAAACAATTAAAGGCAATTTTACAATAGGATTGTGTTGTGTGCTGAAATAGGGATAACACTCGTTATCTTACAACATTGTTATATACTCTATAAATGGCACACTTTAACTTTAACTTTAACCTTTTCCCATGCGAGGCGATTGAGTTATTTACACGCAGACTATTGTTCTGTGCATGCAAGGCCTCTCTGAACTTGGAGGAAGGGATCGGCGATGTCTTTTGTTGCCTCGGGGCAGCTGCTACAGCTGTGTCCGCAGGCACAGTCGCTCTGAAACTCAACCCATCCTACTCGCCCTGCCCACATCCCGGGAACCAAGGCTCCTTGCCTCGAAAGGGATTCAAACGGGACGAAAATAATAGCATAGCCAAAAGAAAATCCTCATTGCTCAATTGAATGTCCCCTTATTCCTTTATTGAATGCAGCACAGCTACTTTATTGGCTCGAAGCAAATCAGAAAAAGAAACATAACGGGGTGAAGTGTCCCGCGTGACTGAACTCCAGAAAAAACATTTTAGGCAACGACTGGCGAACGTTTAAAAGCAGTTTAGCCTTCATAGTAAAACCGTATTATAACTTGAAGTTTCTGTATCACTTCAGAGACTTTATTGAAGTGAGGGTCGGACGGGACACGGGGGGGGGGGGGGGGGGGCGCGCTGCGCCCCTTGATTCCAACCCATTCGCTTGGTCGCATGGCAATGTGCAGCGATGAGAAAGTAGGCCTAAAGTCATAAATAATATGGGACACTCACTTGTCCAGGACAAAATAGAGGTCGAAGGCACCCTGACACGATCTTTCCTCCTCCAGCTCCCCTCTTTGCAACTGTCCTTCCACCGGAGCTTCGAGGCAGAATATCCCCAGCAGGAGCGCTGCAAGCAGCACACGACACCTCGCCATCTTTCCTGCTCAACACGAACTAACGCTCGTTCCGACACTGTGACAACTCAATAACGCTCACATGTTTCTTAAAGAATCAACCGAGAGTACTCTTTGGCTTAGTTTTTCAAAACGATCGTTTAAATTCCGTGGGAAAGCGGGCGTTCGGTCGGTTAGAAACACTTGGGCTAAACCGGTTGGCCGCCAGTCTTCTCCTGCAGACCGCGGGTCGCTCGGAGGGAGAAGAAAACAGCGAGCAGGGCAGGACGAGGAGTAGCCAGCAGGAGAACCACTGCTGCGCTTTCCGGCGCACACACACACACGCACACACACACACACACACACACACACACACACACACACACACACACACACACACACACACACACACACACACACACACACACACACACACACACACACACACACGGATGACAACATTATAGAAAAAGTGAAATGCCCTTTGGCCTTTTGTTTTATGCTTGTTCCAAATTGGTTCAACATAAAAAGTTGGAGGCTGAATCCAATAAGTATACAAATAGATACCCTGAATACAAACAATGAGATAGTCTTAAAACTATTATATTTATTTGGTTAAATTGGGTCGTCAGCTATGTGATGTGTGTGTAGGTTACTGGTTTTATGGTCAATGTTTTATTGTTATTGACAATCAAAAATCTTCCAACTCAACAAACAACTAGGCCTGTTTGTTTGCAGGAGACTGTCCTTATTAAGGCACGCTGGGTAATAGTTTAAATAAGTTCAGGACAGTCTAGAACAGATAAGATTCCAACATAGGTTTCGCCCCCAACTGAAAAAGAAGAGAACAGCACAATCTGTAGAGTGGGGTCTTCTCCGGAAAATCTGTAATTTCATTAAATATAAACAGATTTATGGCTCATATCCTCAAAGCCAATGTAGGTTTTGGACATTTGATATAGAAGTACAACACTGAAAATGTCAAATGAAGTCATCCCTTTAAGAATAATAGGCTACATATAATGAAAAATGCCTACATACAACATTTCCCATTTTGTTAGGATTATTAGCTCAAATAATAGATTATTAGGATTATCCTTCTGCATTTTAAATAAGATAACATGAGACACACTTTCTGCAGGTTGGCGCATTAATATTAATATAATATTCCAATAATTAAAAATCTCAAGGACAGCGAAGCATAAATTAAAGTGTCATAAAATTGTCGTGTTGGATTATCGGTATAGTGGACCAAATTAAAAAACATACATAAAGGTTCGGCAGATACACCACAGTAAGATACACCACAGTAAGATACACCGCGAGGGAACGGCTGCCACATGACTTTGCCTCTGGGCAAATACATTATTCAAGATTTTAGTAGTGCATTAAAACACACATTTAATGATACGTTGTAAAACAAAGACTTGATTCTAGTTAATGCCATGGTGTGTTTGTTGAGTGCTTATCATGGGGGAGAGAGCGTGGGACTAAGAACAACAATATATGTATATGTAATATGTATGTAAGGAATGTCAACAATTATCAGCCTGACATTTCTGTGTCAGGCGTTCAGAACCAGTGCTGTGTCACTTATTCCCTTACCAGCACACATAAGCCTTTGCCACGTGCGTTTGTGTGCGTGTGTGTGTGTGTAAGTGAAAGAGAGAGAGAGAGAGAGAGAGAGAGAGAGAGAGAGAGAGAGAGAGAGAGAGAGAGAGAGAGAGAGAGAGAGAGAGAGAGAGAGAGAGAGAGAGAGAGAGAGAGAGAGAGAGAGAGAGAGAGCGGAGCGCGCCTACGTGCGAGTGTGCACGTTGTATGCGCGTACCCGCTGCAGTGCATTTCCTGACAGGGATAAGTATGTGAGCAGCATCGCGCCAGATCCAGTCGCGATAACTTACTCGTGACACAACAACAGCGAACCGCGCGTCGTCACCGGGTCGACTGCACCTGCTCAGGACGGCTGTCCCCTTTGGCGATAAATTGGAACATTATTTCAGTCCTCATGACCAGCGGGTAAGTGCAGACGGAATATATTTACATATCATGTATTTGAGACTGACATGATGTGTTCTATTTCATTTGGAAATATTTAGTCCCATCTTAAAATAGGATTTAGGATTGATATAAGTGTATTAACTACAGTATAGATTTTCGTTTTAAAACTGTTAATTTAGGTATGAAAATGCGGGGTTAGCGTTTAGGAAGCGTTTATGTTAAAATGGAGCTAAGATCAGGTGCAGCAGGAGAGGGAGTAGAAAGGCAGATGGGAAGACAAAAGGAGAAACCGAGAGAACATTTGGGACAAAGGATATCAGCAAACATTTGGTATATTATATGTCTGGATATACTGTATATGAGAAGCGTTAGACCGACTCGCTTCAAAAACATGGTTCATCCCTTATTATGAGGACCAGTACAGGTTGAGAAAACGCATGAAAGCATATGAGAAAGGAACGCACGGTATCAACTCAATATTTGACTTAACGTGTTTTTTTTCTTATTTGTTTATATCTTTAGAAAATAATACAAACCACTCACCTCTTCCTACCATTGTTGTATAGTCATGCGTAAAATGTGCATGGAGTTAGTTCGTTGATCTTAGGCCCCCTCATTTAGCATTTTGAAAGTACGACCATAACATACATTGACTAATCTTTACATGTCTCTCATATTTGACAGTTTAATGATGGACCACGCATTTGCCTCCCGGTCATTCTGGGCCAATGACAACAAATTCCTCCAAGACGCGAACCATGCGACGGACGTCTGCACCAGCGTGGTCGTTACGCACCACATCCCCCGTGGCACATCCTTTGGCCCCTGTTTGCTTCAAAGTACATTCTACGACACCATCGCCTTCATAGCGTTGAAATCACGCGACAGGATCACCAAATCCTACGTGTTTAGGGTGAGTTCCACGAAGGAGAAGTATGGACATTGCAACTTATACTGTTTTTATCTTAAATCGAGATATATGCACCTATAGATTCAACTATAGAGTTGTTTTACTCTATCTGAATCTGTATGCATCCCTCTCAACAGATAGACCCCGAAGTGATGCGAAACACGACGCTGGTGTTGTCGTGGTTACGGCTGGTCCAGGCAGCCCGCAGTGGAGAGGAGCAGAACACCGAGGCATACCTGAAAGCGGGCCAGCTTTATGTGCGCGCCACCCGGGACATCGGCCAAGAAGAGGAGCTCCTGGTGTGGTACGACCAGGAGCTCTCTCATCTGCTCGGTTTCACGGAGACCATCGGGCTCATGGCGACCAAAGAGCAACATGAAGGTAAAATGGCGTAGACGCCCTAGTATTAAATCATAGTACATTATCATCGTCATACCTGATGCCTTTTACGCATGGCAAGCGATCATTGTATTCATTGTGTTTATCTTTTTTATATTGCAGAGCTGAAATGTGTGAAATGCCACCAGGTGTTCAGGCATGAGTATCCGTACCTGGCGCACTGCAGATTCCTGTGTGCCCAGAATAAAAGTGACGCGTGGAGCCATGACACCTGCGGGCAAAAGGAGGCAACTAAACTAATGGAACTAAAGAGACAACGTCGAGTCACCGATTTCCATAACATAGCGAGAGATCTGGAGCATAAAAGACCAACCACAGATGAGGACGACGAAACATCCCCGATTAAAAGGAAATGTGAGGAAAGTGTTTATCCAAAAGGACGGAAATCTGTACTCCTGGAAAAAACGAACATCGCAAATGACCACAACATTACGCCGTTGATAAGGGACTACGAACAACCATCACTTGACTCGCATTACTTTACTTTGAAGCTAAGATCAGACAAGTACAAAACGCCTCATTTGGATTTAAAAAACACCGCGTTTGCTGAAGTTGTTGAGCGCGAAGGGAGATTTACGCACGGACACACGCCAGAGTTGGACGGTCATTCTGGGAGAGGAGTGCACCTTTTGGGTGCACCTTTACGCAGCGCCTTTTCAGCGCTCTCCCCGGCTGGCCACGGAGAGCAGAAAAGTGCCTTCTGTAAACCCAATAGAATAACTTACAACGAGTCAACTTTGCACCAATCGATGGCGCAGGAAGCTTCCTGCAATCGCCTCAACGGAATTTCTGGTGCTTTTACCCCAAGGACTGTTATGGGGTACACCACCACACCCGCTCTCATGGCGCCCAACAGGTCTTTGGTGACCGGCGAGTTGGCAGGTGCCCCGACTGTTCCCGCGCACGTTGCTATAAACAACGCTTTCCACTACGCCCCAGAACACTGGTCACGGAGTATGGCCTCGCAACTTCAGACCACGTCGTCCCTCGCCATCCTCCCACCGACCTTCAACTCGTTCGGAGTATCAGTCCAGAACTGGTGCGCCAAATGTAACCTGTCCTTCAGAATGACCTCCGACCTCGTGTTCCACATGCGCTCCCACCACAAGAAGGAGTTCGCAGCGGAGTCCCAGGTGAGGAGGAAGCGGGAGGAAAAACTCACCTGCCCGATCTGCAACGAATACTTCCGAGAGCGACATCACCTCTCCCGACACATGACTTCACATAATTAAAGATCTATATGTATATACAATGGATAGCGTTCTATTTATTTCCTAACTTACAGTTCGATACTGAGCGGTTGTTGAGTTTCGTATGTGTCTATTGATGTTAAAACAATGAATGTTCAGAGTCTGCCCTCTAGATGGCGGTAGATTTGCACATACGCGGATTATATAGCGCTGCGCTGTTCAGCAGTTCTTGTCGTTATGTTTATTAGGTTAGTGGTTCACTTTTACATTGTGCCTTATTGAACTCAGGATAGTATTGTGAACGCGATTGACACATATCTCTGTGCAGTAATGTGATTTGCCGGTTTGATGCCAATCGGCTTCAACCACCGTTTGCTATGTGCATAGCCCCGTATAGGCCATGACATGAAGTGTTCAAGGCTTTATGCTTGAAGTGTCAACTATAAAATGAACAAAACAAAACTGACTTGGAGTCTTTTTCCCTCTCGCACCGTTTTAAATACCCTGTGGCACCGACATACGTGCAGTCTTCTCTTTCATCCAATAGGTGGCATTAGCGACCAATGAGCAATGGATTATTTCACACCCTCGCTGACAAGAACACATCCCTACTAAAACAAGTAGGCCCGCATCCCTAGAACAGCACAGATGCCGTTTTAAACGCGCGTCCACGCGACTGCAAAGTGCACGATCGTCTGCCAAGTGCGCGAAACAAAATACCCGATATTCTTCTGGCATGTCTACTTTGGACAGAAGACAACCATAAATAGCCCTCTCTGTTGCAGGTAAATGAGGCGAGGGAAAGGCACACAGTTCACGAGGAAGTTAGGGGTCGACCTGTACTAGAGCCGAGGAAAATGCCCCAACAATTACGTCGTATGTCTGCAGATGGGCGACCGATTACACGCATGGGTGTTGTTAAATGAACCGTAGCTATTCTGATTAACACAACACGATTAATTATTAATCCCGTCGATAGGCTTCTTGAGCATATCATTTTCCTCATAACCCTCCCTCTCTCTCTCTCTCTCTCTCTCTCTCTCTCTCTCTCTCTCTCTCTCTCTCTCTCTCTCTCTCTCTCTCTCTCTCTCTCTCTCTCTCTCTCTCTCTCTCTCTCTCTCTCCCCGCGCACGCACGCACACACACATACACACACGCGCGCGCACGCAAACAATGATCTTCTGTCTAATAGAGCCTTGATTGTTCTCGATTAATTGAACAGCCACAAATTCGAAATGGTAAATATTGTTTTTGGTCCCCATTCGCAGCGTTTTATTTTGGCTGAAAGGTGTATACCACTCAGACCGCGGTAGCAGACTATGTTTTTGTTCGGTTAGAACTGAATGTGACTGTGATTGCGGTTGACATTAAGTTTGAGCAACAGTTCTCGGAGAGCTTTAGAAGAACAGTCGGGGAAAATGAAAAGGCGCCTCGATCAGTCAACATAATAGGCCAAAGGCGCACTCTGCAAATGGTAGCGTCTGAGGCTTCGGGATTCGGGATGAAATATAAAGCTTCTCAAATGATTCTAACTGGAACCTTTTAAATCTCACACACTCCACAGACACAGACACAGACACAGACACAGACACACGCACACACACACACACACACACACACACACACACACACACACACACACACACACACACACACACACACACACACACACACACACACACACACACACACACACACACACACACACACACACACACACACACATTGGACATTTTGAGATTCCAATTACTTCTTTCAATACGTTCCAGAATATCCTTTCTGTAATACTTTAAATACACAACTTGTGCCATCTGATTTGACAAGTTATCGTTAAGGATTAACCTCATTTGGTTTTGATGTGGAGAAAGGCGTCTAGCTGAACAGGAGGCTGTTTTAATTCCCTTCACTCATTTTGGCATAAGCATTGTGCCCATGGGCAATACGCAATACACTCCTAGCAAGCCTGTTGCGGTTTTGCATGGTCTACACTGTCGTCCGTGTGTAACTGTGTGTGTGAAGGGAAGAAAGTACTACAGCATTTCATTTAAAACTCTTTGAATAGTGGCTAGAAAGGTGGTCTACGACTACCATCCATTTGAATGGGTTTGGTAGTTAAAATCCTACATCACGTGTTCCAGCCAACAGGATACTTTTCATTAATAGATTTTCACAACTATCTAACAAATACACACACATGGATTCTAATTATAAAGAAATAATTATAATGCTAAACTGAGATGCATTTCTTTATTTCTAACCCATTCAACTACTCACTGACTTAAAATAAAATAATTACCTAAAGAACTGTTCAATACAGTCATGCTACAATGTAAAGTATTTTAAGAAATATAATACTTTTGATGTAGATGGGCTGGTTTCCACACACACACACACACACACACACGCACGCACGCACACACACACACACACACACACACACACACACACACACACACACACACACACACACACACACACACACACACACACACACACACACACACACACACACACACACACACAACAAACACACAGACTAGGATTGACAAGCACTTGATCTCAAGTGGATGATGTCATGTTTTTTTTTCTTCCTAAACCGTCATTTCAAACGAATCACCGAGCGTAACATCCTGTCCTCGGAAACGTTGCGCCGTTAAAGAAGGCGCACAGATGGGGAAGCGAGACGTGTTGTTGTTTTTGAAGTTGAAGACGATGACGTCCTAATTGGTGCATGCCGCCTGTTTCCTGCGCCCACCAGTCATCCACGGACGCGTCGTTCTGCCGGACATCTGAGCCTTTGGTGTGGACGCGGAAGGGCTTTCAAGTGGCTGGTTGATTTGTTATAGTGTCCAAAGAATGGAGATGAGATTAAATGGGGGTGACGTTTTTTTGGCGGAATGAAACGTTCAACAACACAGGGAAAGACACGGGGGGAGAAATGACTTTAAAATGCCATGAAAGATAAAATTACATTTTAATCAAACTTTTATAAACAGCTACTTTTTCATAATTTAAACAATTCACATGTACAAAAACACAGGCTTCTTCTAAAATATATAATAATACAAAGTCTATTTACCAAGATGAATACATTTTACAAGTTTGCATACAATATAAAAAAATATTTTATTATATCATTCACAACGTTTAATTAGAGGGTAGGGTTGTAAATTAATTCCAGATGTTCCCTTTATAATTCATTGAGTAGTTCCCTCTACAAAGAGAACCATAATATGGTACAATAGTTCAGTTTTGCCTCGCAAACAAATTAGGATTGTATGTACAACATGGTATAATACGCTTATCTCACCAATAAGCAAACTCATATTGCATTTACAGTATATATATCGATTAATATCGTGGAAATACTCAGAACCTTTTGATTTTCTCTTATTCAGCTGTACAAGTGACAACAACGCAACCTTCAATATATACTGCAGCCTTTGTGCCCAATGTAAACAAGGTGTGCGAGAGCCACAATGACCTGTTTGAACAACAAACCCATTTCTACGACCAAATGGCTTTCAGATGAAATCCCTAATCTTATCTATCTTATCTTACCTATCTTCTCTTCACCCAATTAATGTTGAAGAATGAAACACATGGACCTGGATTCTATTCCCCCGGAGACGTCAATCTGCCTCTTTATCATGCAATGGTTTAGCCACAGGCCTCTTCCATGTCACGACGGCAGATGATAGTGTTCTCTAGTGGCCCTTTGATACCGCTCAGCGTTCCTCCACATCGACAGAACCCCCTCAGTACCAGTCCCCCTCTCCAGAGTCCTCTGCTTCCTGCCGACCCGGGCTGTCTGACTCGTTCCCCTGGTTACCTGCAGGAGCAGGACCGCACCGACATGTTGGGGTACACCTTCAGCACGGGGCTCCGGGCCTCGTCCCGGTAGAGGACCGCCAGCGGGCTCATCTGGTCGGGCACGCAGCAGGGCTCGGGCACCCCCGGGCTGATGCCCACCGCCCGCACGATGCTCTGGATGGTGGCGTGGTTGGAGGGTCCCGTCGCCTGGGGGGGGGGGGGGGGGGGGGGGGGGGGGGAGAAGAGGGGCCGGCGCGTCAAATAAGAGGAGAAACTCGTTCCATCTGACGGCTGCTAAGAGGAGAGACATTCAGCCAATGGGCGGATGCTTTTGTCTAAAGCAACCGTTCAAAATACGTCATTTTAAACGTCATTAAGTCATTGAGGAGCAGGTAGGGGTGAGGACTCTTACTGAGGGAGGCCTTCAGGTAGACCCTTGACATTGGGGTTTGAACCCGTAACCCTTGGAACGGGAGTCAATGCATCCCCCTAGCCACTAGACCATCCTAGCGGTCACTGTTGAAACGCTTACTCTGCTCCTCGACCATGAGAACATGAAAGCTGGCGTGGGGACCCCCAGGGTGTCCCACACTAACCAGACCTGAGGAGGAGGCTCTTACCTTGGGCATGGGGAAGCCGCAGGTCCCAGAGCAGTAGTACGCCTCAAAGGCCTCGGGGGCGACGACCCACTCGCTCCAGCCGATGTCCGCAAAGTCCACCCGCAGGTTCTTCCTGGAGCAGCCCCCGTGCGCCGCCGCCGCCCACTGCCGCCTCCGGGCCTGCCGCATGGTCCGCTCGTCGAAACTCAACACCGGGGACCGGGGCGCGGCCTCCCCCGACTGCCCCTTCGCCCTCTTCCCCTCCCTGGCCTCCTTGTGCCTCCTGTTGTCCTCCCCGGCCCCCCTGGGCGCCCCCTCCCGGCCCCTGCTCGCGGGCCTCTTCCCGTGGCTATGCTCCGCCGCGGGGCCACCGTGAGCGTGTTTCTCCCCTCCCTGCGGCGCCGCGGGTTCCGCTCTCTCGTTCGTACTCTTATCCTTCTTCTCGGGAGACGCCTGCTCCGCCCTCTCCAGCTTCTTCTTCTCCTCCTCGGCGCCTCTCAGGGCGGACTTGGCCTTCAGCGCCAGGTACCAGGTGCTGTCCAGCTGGCTCTCTTTGGCGCGGCGCCCGTCGGGCCTGTAGTCGCCCACCGGCAGCTCGTTGTCCTGGACCGACGGCCGCCCGGCCTCCCTCCTGGCCCGGCCCGTCCACCCCGGGGAACGCGGCGGGCCCCCCCCCTCCTCGGCCAAGGGGTCGTACCTCTGGAGGCTGGCGGCCACGCTGTTGGGCTCGGCCAGGGCCCGGTCGTCGGCGTACAGCAGCAGGTAGGGCAGGCTGCCCACAGACAGCGCCTCCTCTGGCTGCCTCCGGTGGTGCGGCCCAAAGTCCAGCTCCAGAGACAGGAGGACGTGGCCCGTGTGCCGGGCCTCCTTTATGACCTGGGTCAGATCCGTCATCTGCCACACCTCTCTCTTGTGGGGGTGGAAGGTCAAATTGCCCAGAAGCGACCCCGGGGCCCCCAGACCGACCCCTGACCCCGGGGCGACGGCGTGAAGGAGAATGTTGACGGGCGCAGACGGGTGGTGGGAGGGCGCCGGGCGGCAGGCGGGGCCCTTGAAGCGTTTACAGGCCCAGGGTTTGGGGCGCGGGCGCCGGTCGAGCTGGAAGTGGAACGAGGCGGAGAGAAGGACCTCGGAGTCCTGCAGCGAAGTCAAGTTGAGCCCGTACACCGTTCTTTGTTCAGCTGCGTCTGTGGAGAAGCAATCAATCAATCAGCCATCCATCATGGGCCGCTGGGCTTTCATCGCAGTGGCAGAGCTGCTACTCGGCTTGTACTCGTTGCTGTCGTGAGAACCGCTCTGTTGGAGTTGTACACGTGATATTTGTTTCATATGAATTCTTTATTTTCCAATTTTTTTTTTTTCTATCGATATTGGTTTTAGGCAGCTGACTATTCTTCGTGAGCTCATCAATAGTTTGATGTAGAGCCACTTGGACGTATGGAGTGTTTTCTGCTGTTGACCAAAACAAACAGCCTTATATCCGTATTCCCTTTGCATCGACTAATCCCCCTCATGTTTTTAAAGTAAGGGGAACACGATGTTGTGTGAAGTAGTAGCCAGAGAAAAGAGCACTCGGGCTAATTAAGCAGCCCTCCTGAAGAGGGGCTCCCCTACATGCTGGGTGGGTGTTTTAGTGGGCTTTCAGAGGGTGCTCTTAAGAGGAACCAGACCTATGGGGTCTGGCTGGCAGAGACAGCGAAGGGGCGACAGCTACATATTCATGATGAACATTAGGTTCAACAGCAGAGTTATTGTTCATTGTGTAGAGTTCAGCGGAAGTATGGACTGACTCAAGAGATATACATTACTTTGGATTCAGCCTGCATATGGAAACGCTTACTTCAGTTCCCCTTAAAGCTTTCCCTTAAGCCTAATACAGCCAGCACTGTCTGCCCAGACACCGACACATAATCAACCGTTTTAACAGATCTTACATTGTTTTAAAAAACTCCTTTGCATCTCTACTCGGGTTACCCCCTGCGGCTTCTGCAGTAAAAATACACACGGCATTATAATGTGCCATCTGAGAACTAGGGGTTATATATATGTCTGTATATTGTGTTTGGACGCATGGCGTCAGACAGAACCACTGCGCTATAAGCCCCCTGACTCCACGACTTCATCTCCCAGGTGTTCCCGGGGGAGGTTGGGGTTGGGATGGGGTGGGGGGAGAACTAGCCGGCGACGGCAGTGCGCGTTAACGTCGCTGGCGCGCTCTCTGTTTTCGTAGCGGCTGGGTGTTATCGCTCGTGGTGAATCGATTGCGTTCTTACGCAACAGGCGCGTCTGTTTGAAGGAGTTGACGAAGTGTGACGGACGATAACATGCGTCCCCAAATCAATTAATAACATTGTCATGGGGTTTTAACACAATCAAAGACCTATCCTGTGATTCTGGACGTAAATAATATTATAATAGCTGTTTTTGGCCGACTAAATAATCTCTCTCTCCGATTTTTTCATCCTTTCGTGATTGGATTAAATGAAATACGATTTCATGATGGAGTATACCATTAGGGAAACCAAGTTGGGACAACTTCATAAAATCGTCTAAAATAATAAATGTAAAAAAGCAATAACAGGGCAAGGTCATGTTTCCCTGCCTATAGGGTCCTAGCGGACAGGTCGTTAAATCCTGTTTTACGCACCTTGGCCCGCTGCTCGGAACCCCCGGACCGTGTTCCCGTCCTTCAGCCGATGCTCCCTGGTGTACCTCTCGTACAGCTTCAACATGTGTTGCGACACCGGGTCCTGGTCCTCCGGGACGTCTGAGAAGGGGTCCGCGGGAGACGGACCCGAGCTCCTCTTCACGGTTCTTGCGGATGAAGCACCCAGGTAGCAGTTTAGGACCAGTACTAACAGGTGCGACCAAAACATAGTCACTGCAGCCGTTTCAGCGCCGAATTTTAGTATAAAAGTAAAAAGTAATAATAATCCTCAGCGAACAAAAAAGTTAAAAGTAGTGAATAGACTATAGCCTCCAATCGACCTTTCACTGCGTCCCTTTCTGGTCACGTTGCCCCTCCGCCGTTCTCTGATGAGCTCCTGCGCGCCAGACTGTGCTGTAGGATGTTGAGGAGGTTACTCCTGGCCGGGGTCGACGCTCGCTACTTTTACACTTGCTGCTTGGGCGCCAGTTTGGGTTCGGGTTAAGACTTGAGCTGTGAAAAGGAGCTGACGTAAATTCCCCGTCAGCCAACGAGCTCTCTCTAGGGCACGCACCGAATAAAGTGGAGGTCAGGATTCTCTCTCTCTCTCTCTCTCTCTCTCTCTCTCTCTCTCTCTCTCTCTCTCTCTCTCTCTCTCTCTCTCTCTCTCTCTCTCTCTCTCTCTCTCTCTCTCTCTCTCTCTCTCTCTCTCTCTCTCTCTCTCTCTCTCTCTCTCTCTCTCTCTCCTCTTTATTGTGGTGATGTGCTGTTGATGACGACTATAGTCTTTTCAATTATGATTGTGGTGATAAATGTTTATGCTTTAAACCACGGGTTGTGTAAAGCATTGTGTAAAAACAAAAACATGTTTCACTTTTTCTGTGTCAAAGATATTTTCCAATAATTATCTTTGTGCGACCACTTTATCCACCACAAGACATATTACTAGCCTATAATAATGTGTACAATAACGTGTGTGGTGGTTGTGGCTTTGTTTCGAAATTTATTAATAAGTTGATTGTATTGTTATGATTACTGTTATTATTATGAGTAGTAGTATTTAGGCTAATTATTATTGTGGTCAGTCTTCTTTGGTGCTTTGCCTAACTACGTTAGCCTGGTAGAATATGACCTCTATGGTTTCAAGGCTTAAATCAGCGATCAGACACTTTGTTGTTTCCAAGTGTGTTTTTACACAAAAGAGTTTGAAGGTGTGTGTGTAGGCTATGTGTATGTGTGTGCTTTTGTGTGTGTTTGTGTGCTTTTTTATGCATGTGTGCGCGCCTGTGTGTGTTTGTGTGTGTGTGCATATGTGCGTGTTTATGTGTGTGTGTGTGTGTGTGTGTGTGTGTGTGTGTGTGTGTGTGCGTGTGTGTGGGTTTTCCTATGGGTTGTTTCCAGTGTGTGTCTGTGGTGAGTGTGGCGCTCGACCAACAATGCGTGTTCTGTGAGAGTAGGGGTCTCCAGCAGAGAGGCTGCAACTAGCTGGGCCCCTCAGCTCACTTTCAACCCACTACTGCACACACACACACACACACACTCACGCACGCACGCACGCACGCACGCACGTACACACACACACACACACACACACACACACACACACACACACACACACACACACACACACACCCGCACGCACGCACGCACGCACGCACACACACACACACACACACACACACACACACACACACACACACACACACACACACACACACACACACACACACACACCACCTCTACCACTAAATACCATTCTGGCTCCCAAGGGCCTCACAGGATACTCCTTTTCACTAAGCTTAACACCCGGGACAAGTCCTAAATCTGGGCTTTTCTGGAGATGTCTGTGTGTGTGTGTGTGTGTGTGTTTGTGTGTGTGTGCGCGCGGGGGTCTATTTGCATGACAGCCTACAGGAATACCAGAGGGAGTTAGACATCGTGTTGTTATTTCCTGCCTTTCCCACAGTGCTTTGCCACGTCAGGTCGTACTCGGCTGTAAAGCAGATATGATGAAGTGCCGGGTTTATGCGCACGGGAAGTTGTGCGACCGCGCCGTGCCTGTTCGTGGCATCTTCTGGAAAACTCTGCTTTGAGGAATCCAAAATACGAATCCACCGCCCCTGTCCCGCTAGAGAGCCTCAAAACCAGAACTACAAAACCCCTCTGACGAGTGATTCATGACACTTTTATTCAGCGGTGGTACGTTTCACCACTGAAGGGAAGATTGCCCCAGAATAACGCTGCCATCCTCTGTCATTAAGCTGCCATTAAGATCTGCCTTTCATTGCTGTGAATAAATATGTGTGTGTGCGGTGGGGGGCCAAGGGACTGGTGTCGAAAAACAAAACATCGCACAAACATGATCATACAGACACATATGGGTGGGGGGGATGGGGGATGGGGGGTTCAAAGGTCTTTTACATCGTCTGGAAACAAAGACAGGGCTTTGAAATCCATAACCTCCCTCTTTGTTTTTATCTGCGTAAAGAGATGCAGGCACAGATCAGCAACACAGAGGCCAAGAGAGATATGAGAGAGAGGGAGGAGGAGGAGGAGGGGAGACAGACAAAGAACATGACAGGGGCTAGATAAGGAGTCATGGGGGTGGATAGACAGCCTGGAGGGATTAAACACTTCTTATTTTTTAAACAGGTCATTTAGGTCTCTGTTAAACAGGGACAGGAGGACACAGCCCCGGGAAGAGAGAGGCCGGAACATTAAATTACTTTGACCTCCGACCTCAACAAAGTAGGCCGGCATGAGATTAATGTTGGGGGAGCATTATCCTGCACCAACACTCGTCCTCGCTGTTGGAACAGCAGTATCACTGTCACCGGCACC
>NC_044062.1:1216381-1221312 GCF_902167405.1 Gadus morhua
GTGTGTACGTGGGTGTGTGTGTGTGTGTGTGTGTGTGTGCGCGCACTGCTGGTGGCGGTGGCGGTGGTGGACGTTTGCTTTTACCAGAACGCGATATGCCCACACGCATTCAGTACAATATCCTGCCGAGGTTTTTACGTGGGGTTTGTTTCTGTTGGGTTGACTTCTGCTCCGCGGACCTCAAGGTTGGCCCTGTGAGGGGAAAGTGGCCGTGCTCTGAACGGCCCGGGCTGTGCAGACCCACTGCCTAGCGTGACAGATCACATCTCAATGACCCTTTCTCCAATTTGCTTCTGTCTCCATCGCTTAGCGAGGCGGAGGGAGACGGTTCCCCATGAAGGCGGGCCTCATGTGCAGATGCATTACCTCTATATCTATTCCCCATTGGAGCACGGGGTTCAAGCGGCCATTTCTGTCCGTCTTCCCGCCCCTCTGATTGGATGTGACCGCGGCGGTGGTGATGATGTCACGTTTGTAGGTTTTTTCGTACGTTTGGAAGCAAAGTAGCGACCTGGGACTGTCTGCCGCCCGCCGGTCAGTCAAATACGTATCGGTGTGCGTTTACACGCTTGTGACTTTTAATTGAGTTGACAATTTGGCAATCTGTTGGCCATGGTTCACTTTATTATATCCTGTAGCTGCGGTCTGGGGAGCCCTGGGAGACAGGAGG
Source organism: Gadus morhua (assembly GCF_902167405.1). Classification (NCBI taxonomy): domain Eukaryota; kingdom Metazoa; phylum Chordata; class Actinopteri; order Gadiformes; family Gadidae; genus Gadus; species Gadus morhua. The sequence goes on from NC_044062.1 coordinate 1,217,052, forward strand.
CAGCTCTGTTTATTATACAACGGAAATGTTTGCGAGGTCATTCGCAGGCGAGGGGAGGCCAATCTCTAAGGAAGGCAGATTAAATGAATATCAGCGGAGCCTCCCCCCCCCCTGCTCGGTTGATAACTTCATGACTTTGAACAAAAGGAGCTCCACTCCCTCCCATCACCGGCTGTGAATAATAGCATTCTTAAGCAGAAGCCTAAGAAACAGACTCAGGGCTGTTGATGGAGGAGGCCCGTGGACCTATGGAGTTATTTGGTAACACGGGGAGCTGGGACTGATTAATACACTCAATAACAGGCCTGACGTTTTTATCTCCAAGCGACTGGAATTTGGAAGAGTTTGCGCGAAACCAAAGGTGTCACAAGAGTGTTATCGATCTGTAATCGATGCTTATCCATATTTTTTCTAAACATCGCCGGTATCGCCAGAGAATGTATCGGCTTTCCATTGAATTTCCAAATGGTATCTTTTAAACCCCTTAAACAGCAGAACACAGAACGCACACATGATATCATAAAGCTCCTGTTTCAGGCGCTGCGTAAATACCCACACAATCTGAAACCGACCGCTTCTGAGCGAAGCACTATCTAGAAACCAACCCCCCAGCCCCCACGCCCTCCCTCTCATCTGTTCTTCTGTTTTCCTCTTCCCACCTCCTGTTCCGTTTTGTCCTTCTCTTCTGCGTTATCGCCCCCTCTCTTTGTCTCACTCTTATCACTTCCAGACCTCCCCCGCACCCCGCTCCTCGTCTCTCCCCCTTCTCCTCGGCGCTCTTCATCGGTGCGCGTCTGTTCTCGCGTTGCAGCCCCCAGCCCCCCGGCCCCGCCCAAAGGTTCCTGTTAAACACGACCCCAGAGCCGGGGGGCTGAAGACGCTTCGTATGTACGAGCCTGAGAGCACCGCAGCTTCGTACCGATCAGACCTGAGTGAGGAGGATACCACACAGAGTGCTGGCAGGGGGGGTGCAGTGGTGGTTGGGGTGCTTGACTTCCAGCTGGAGGGTTCAGGGTTGGAACCCCAGAGTATGCAGTGTGGGGGTGCCCAGGGCAAAATGCTTAACCACCCTTTAAATTAAAACAACAGTGATTAGTCGATGGAGGAGTTGCATTCTTCCTAGTTGCTATCCCATTAGAATGAACAGTAAACTAATCATTTGAAATGGTATTAATCCACAATTTAGGAAGAATAGTCTTGATTTCATTGTTCATGAGGTTGAATTCTTTCCATAACTTCCCAACAGGGAGTCTTCCGCCGATAGTTTTGGTGAAATATAAACATTATTTATAAATGGTTTTAAAAGGCAGACACAAGCTGTTAACATTCAATCCTCATGTAAGCTGAGAGGGGCCTGCTCAGGTCGTTGTGATTCCCACGGCTGACGGGCGCAGAGCGCACCCAGCGGGGAGCGGCTGTCAGATGGTATCATGCATGTCTATATTTTACTCTGTTAGTGTGTGTGTAGGGCTGTCTGGCTGTGTGTGTGTGTGTGTGTGTGTGTGTGTGTGTGTGTGTGTGTGTATGTGTGTTTGTGTGTGTGTTTGTGTGTTTGTATGTAAGAGAGAGAGAGAGAGAGAGAGAGAGAGAGAGAGAGAGAGAGAGAGAGAGAGAGAGAGAGAGAGAGAGAGAGAGAGAGAGAGAGAGAGACGGAGAGGGAGAGGGAGAGAGAGAGAGAGAGAGAGAGAGAGAGAGAGAGAGAGAGAGAGAGAGAGAGAGAGAGAGAGAGAGATGTGTGTCTTATGTGGTAGGTAAGCATGGTTCAAATTGTGTGTGTCAGTGCAGTTATGTTTGTGTGTGTGTGTGAGTGTATGAGGTGGGGGGGGGTAGTCTATATGTATGTGAATTACACACGTGTGTGTGTATATACATGTTAATACACACAAGTATACGTGTGTGTACATGTATGGAAAATACTTGTGCGTGTGTGTGTGTGTGTGTGCGTGCGTGTGTGTGCGTGCGTGTCTATGCTACCTCCAAGGCCGTGGATAACAAGGACTTCAGATCAGAGCCCGGCTTTGTTGTTGTTCCTCCTCCTCCTCCGCCTCATCCTCCTCCTCCTCCTCTTCCTCCTCCTCCTCCTCCTCTCCCTCTTCCTCCTCCTCCTCCTCCTCCTCTCCCTCCTCCTCCTCCTCTTCCTCCTCCTCCTCTTCCTCCTCCTCCTCCTCTCCCTCTTCCTCCTCCTCCTCCTCTTCCTCCTCTTCCTCCTCCTCTTCCTCCTCCTCCTCTCCCTCCTCCTCCTCCTCCTCCTCTCCCTCCTCCTCCTCCTCCTCTTCCTCCTCCTCTTCCTCCTCCTCCTCTTCCTCCTCCTCTCCCTCCTCCTCCTCCTCCTCCTCCTCCTCTTCCTCCTCTCCCTCCTCCTCCTCTTCCTCCTCCTCTTCCTCCTCCTCCTCCTCCTCCTCCTCCTCCTCCCCCACCACCATGTCAGCCTGACTCGGTGAACACTCCCCCTCCAGAGACAGCAGTCAGGTGCCCGTCAGCCCCGGTGCCCTGGAGGACCAGAGATCACTCACTCCCAGCTAAATCAAAGCTACAAAGCAGAGTGTGTGTACAAGACACCCAACTCCTCCTCCTCCTCCTCCTCCTCCAGTCCTTCCTCACGCCACGGACGTGCCTGGGTGCCGGTGGATGATAGATGGGAGTGGGGACGGTGACGTCACGCCCTGGCCGTCGTGTTGAACCCAGGGCCCGGGCAGCGGCGCTCTGACATGTCATTTGTGCCTTGATGCTAATGAAGGGGGAAACGGGCTAATTAGACGGAGCCCGATTTGGGTGAACCTGTATATTTACACTGGATCCACTCCTTTTCACTCCTTTTCATATTTTTCTCTCTTAAGTTAAACTCCATGGCTGCACTTCTTTTAAGGGCACAGAGGGTGGGGGGGAGGGGGGGGAGGGTTATACCTGGAAAAGGCCATTAAATCCCCATTAGGCTGACACGGCGCGGGGGAAGGTGTAAGCAGCGGTAGCAGTAGCCATGAGCTCATGAGGACATTTTAACAGAGTCACCACGCCGGAGGAGATAGAGCTGTTAAGTGGAGCCAGGCCGTGCTCCTGACAGACTGAGGGAAGGCGGGAAGCAGGGGGGGGGGAGGAGGGGGTGTCCTTCCTAACACCCGTCAGACGTCCGCCTTGACACGCGGGCTGGGTCCGGAACCACGGGACAATCCATTCAGGACTGTCCCTCCCGCGGCCCTCCTCCGACCTCCTCCCCACTCTGGAACCATCTGGGAGGAGGAGGAGGAGGAGGAGGAGGAGGAGGAGAGGAGGAGGAGGAGGGGGAGGAGGAGGAGGAGGAGAGGGAGGAGGAGGAGGAGGAGGAGGTGGAGGAGGGGGAGGAGGAGGAGGAAGGAGGAAGGAGGAGGAGGAGGAGGAGGAGGGGGAGGAGGAGGAAGGAGGAGGAGGAGGAGGAGGAGGAGGAGAGGAGGAGGAGGAGGAGGAGGAGGAGGAGGAAGGAGGAGGAGGGGGAGGGGGAGGAGGAGGAGGGAGAGGAGGAGGAGGAAGGAGGAGGAAGGAGGAGGGGGAGGAGGAGGAGGAGGAGGAGGAGGAGGGAGGAGGAGGAGGAGGAGGAGGAGGAGGAGGAGGAGGAGAAGAAGCAGTAGATAAGGAGGAGGAGGAGGAGGATGACGATGAGGAGGAGGAGTATGGAGATGGAGGAGGAGGAGGAGGAGGAGGAGGGGGAGGAGGAGGAGGAGGAGGGGTGCTGGAGCCATCCCTGCGTGTGGGAGATGATGGTAATGGTGAAGGACAAGGCAGACAATGATCAAAGCTGCTCCCTGCCAGCCTCTCTGTCAGAGCTCCGGTAGGAGTGGTGGGTGGGAGAGGGCGGGGGGCCGGGGGAGGTGGAGGTTGGCGGGGGGGTGTCGGAGGGTGGGGGGGGGGTAAGTGGAGGCGCTGGGGTGTGCGGAAGGGAGATGACACGCGGGGAGACAGCAGCGATGTGTTGAGTGTGGGCCAGCGACTGGAGGAAGACAGCATGACTGGACTTCATTAGCCTCAGTGTGGACAATACCCCCCCCCCCCCTGACGCTGGCAGATTATCTGAGTCCCGGTCTCTTCCAGCCCGGTGGCCCTGGGCCATGGGGGGGGCTGGGGCCCATGACGGGCCGCCTGGGAGAGATGGATGCTGTGGCGGCCGGGCTCCGTGTGCAGCAAGAGGTCGCACTTCTGTCAGATGGGGGGGGGGGGGCAACAGGTCAAAAGCTAATACCGTCGTTTGACCCTAGTATTACTTTCTCTCTTGCTCCCTGCCCCTATCTCT
>NC_044062.1:1228839-1251339 GCF_902167405.1 Gadus morhua
CAGTTGCCCTTAAACATGTTTCACCGTGAATATGTTCATAGATAATGCTCCATTCAGCCCGGCTGTGGCAGTGAAGCAATCCAATCAGAGGTATGCAACTTCAACTCCTTCGAGGCACGCATGTATTGTGCATTGTATGAATAACTATTTAAGCATTAAACATTTCATCTACTCCTAATTTAACATGTTGAGTGGAAAGATAAGGATTGGACATTCGTCCTGTCATTAAGGGCTTTAAGCTCCCCCTACAGGCATTGGGTCTAATAAGCAACTAAGTACTAAGAACTGAGAACTATTATTCCACAGTCACTGATGGACTCTGCAGAAGTTATCACAGCGAGTTCTAAATGGTGTTCAGGTAAACGGTCATCTAAGCACCACTCTTGTCTCATGTCATTGGTGCAGTAGAATGTAGACCTAACCCCCCCCACCATCAGGGCTCTGTAAGGTCAGTGATCCGTGACCTCTAGCCAGCTCCGCTCATACCTCTGATACAGTTCCTCGCTCTACGCTGCGTCCACCGACCAGCGCGCTGGGCGTAAAGGAGTCATTTAGCACCCCCCCAACTCAGAGCTGCGCTGCCGTCTCCGCTTCAGCGGCTTGTGACGGGCGGGCAAGTGGTGGAGGAGGAGGGGGGGGGGGGAGGGTGGTCGCCCAGCCAGCGACCCGCCACGGTCGATGTTCGTCACACTGACACTGACCTACTTAACTGCCGTCTCGTCTTGGACGTCAAGGAGGACCCGGCTGACATTTGGAGAAATGCGCTCACTGCGCGTTAACTTGCTCAGGCGTGACGCGCTGGTAAGATGAGCAGCTCCCAGACCGGTCGCGTCTGGTTACCGCCGGGTGCGCGGCAGACGCAGGAGGGGGAGACAAACAGCCATTCATCAGGCAGTGTTTTGCACTGTTGATGACTGTGAATCCCATCAGTGCAGTCGATCAGAAGGTGAGGCTAATTATGGTACTCACGAGCGACACACACACACACACACACACACACACACACACACACACACACACACACACACACACACACACACACACACACACACACACACAGGCCCGTGCAGGAGCCATCTCAGTGGACGTCTCAACTGGAATCAGACACAGATTGATGGCGGTGAGGTTCTGCCGGGGCCCTTCCCGCCGTACTCAGTTAGGGCCCGACGTGGGTGGCAGTGACCCGGAGAAAGGGTCCCATCTGCCCCCCCCCCCAAACACCCATCACACCCCTCCCCCCTCCCCCCTCCCCAGCCTCGACGCTGCCTGTCAAAGTCACATTTTAATCTCAAGCATAATTCGAATCTCCTCTAATGAATACAAACGACTCCCGGGCCTCGGCAAGCTGAGAGTAATCAATTATTATCGCTGGTAACAATCACATTTCTGCCGCCCTTTTTCAATTAGCCGGGGCCCCTGTGGAGGTGATCGGGGAGGAGCCGCGGACAAATGAAGACAAACGACGGGGCCCTCCGGCCGCCGGTACAGGGCCCCGGCTCCCAACGCCTGGCTCCTAATGACTTTCTAATTCAGGAACATCTTCGACGTGGCCAGGCGTGAGACGGTTCCTTCTCTCCTCCCCTCTCTCCCCCCTCGGGGGGAGAGAGGGGAGGAGAGAAGGAGAGGCAGAACCGTCTCCCGCCTGGTGGAGGGGGGAGGCGAGCCACTCAGGGCTGCGGGGGCCTCTTGTGTGCTCAGCTCATTCAGTCGGGGGCCCGTGGCCGTGTGCTTCTCCCGCTCCGGACAAAGAGAGGGATTCCTCCCGACCCGGGATCGCCGCTCCCGGACGTGTTGCACCACGGAGCGTTGTTTACATGATCCGGAGGGAGAGAAGCAGACCGCCGTGTGTTCGCTCCGCAACATAGTAAAGTCCAACAAATGAGTCAGCGGTTGGAGAGGGTTTTATAGCACCATTCATGTTGTTGAGCAGTTAAAAATAATAAAGTCGTAACATACAATGTAAAATCAATTATGAAATATTGCACACTCCAGTATTCACCCCCAGGCTATTTAACTTTCCATGTACCCCACACACACACACACACACACACACACTCACACACACAGACACACACAGACACACGCACAAACACACACACACAGACAAACACACAACCACACACAGACACACAAAGACACACATGCACACACACTCACAAACACACACACACACACACACACACACACACACACACACACACACACACACACACACACACACACACACACACACACACACACACACACACACACACACACACACACACACACACACCCATTGTGCTCAGAACAGCACCAGCCAAACCCATTTCTATACCCAGTGACCGGCGCTCACTCGCTCTTCTGGAGACGTTGTGATGATGATTATGTGGTGAAGCAGTGGAAAGGGACCCTTCCAGAACCCTGGAAGATGGACTCTTCTACCTCTGCTGCTCCAGACGAAATGCCTCTAACACCTTAAACGCTGTAATTATTACCCAGCCTGCAGGACTGTAATAAAGCAGCCCGGGGACGGCCATTTAGTTAAATATGATCGGTGGAGGACACCGGGAGGGCCAGCGACAAGATGGACGGCTGTTCCTTTGGTTCTGGGCAAATACGGTCACCAACGTCTCGAGAAGATTTGACCTTGGATTGGCTGGTCGAATTATGAGCTTACATAATCAGGCTGACTATGATTATGTTTTTGACACTTGTACTCATTACTATATGGCACGGAGGAACGGGAGTGTGGTCATGGCGCATGAAAATGCCAAAAGGGTTTTGTTTGGCAGTAGCTGCTTTGTTTGGCAGTGAAGGACAGTGCGGCCAAACAACTTCAGCCTGCGTCCTCGTAGCGGGCTTGGTTGGTTATCCTCGACGCAGTAACACAGTTTCCTTCTGTCCCACGGTCGTTACATATCTTTAGGGCATGGTTTAAATATATGGTATTCTCAAGCCTATATGGTGTAACCTTCCTCTCCGCTCGCTCACATGGGTTATAAAGAACCATCGACACAGAGCTATGTGGGGGAATCTGGGGAATTCATGTTGCAGAGAACCCTGGGAAAAGAATAAACAATTCATATGAATGAGCAATGAAGTCAACTTAAACTTTGGGTGTCTTTAAAAAATCACAGCTATGTTTTACTTATATGTGTTTCTGTTAAAGGAGATTCTCAGGATCCCTACATTTTACGTACAGTCCAAGTAAACAACCAAAATATGCTTTGAGACCATTTCTTTATGTTATGTTGTTTCACAGTTCCTAACAGCCTACCTTCATTACTAGCAGAATCCTGGCCGAGGCCAGGAAACGACACATTGGGGTAAATTGGATGGCAAATAGCTTCAAGTAATTAAATCCCTCACACTGCTGCATGTGATTGCAGACCCCACATGTTGCTTGGCGGAGAACGCTTGCAGGCAGCGGACGCCAAATCCTGCACATCAGACTAGAGAAAATTACGAGTAAATGTGTGAGTTGCAATGATGGCCATAATAGGCTTCCCTTGGCTTGTGAGCCGTTACTAGATTCAGGAGTCCACAAAATGGAGATATTGTTCTTAGTGGAAATCGTTTTTTATTAATGTTGTTATTATGCACGCACGCACAAACACACACACACACACACACACACACACACACACACACACACACACACACACACACACACACACACACACACACACACACACACACACACACACACAGCAAGCAAGTACTCAATGTGTGTCTGTGTGACAAAGTTCTGCAGTGTGCTCAGCAAAATGGTGCTCAAGTAATCAGAAAGTAATTTCCAAAAAAACGTAAGGGGAATTATATTCAGCCGTTTCCGGGGCCCCACACTCGGAACACACACAGTAATGACATCCACAGCGTAGGAAGGATATGGGAGGAGGTGGTGGAGTCCACTCGCTCGCTCCACGTGGCAGGAGATATTGACGACAGCCAGGTATTTGCTGACTCCTATTTAATGTGGCCCACAGGTGGGTCAACGTCCATGTGATGTACTCAACACTCTGCACACAGAACAACCCTCCCAGGACGCGATGTGATGACAGCGCTTCCTTTATATTTCTCAGCCTCCAAACCTCCCCCGGTTTCCCAGTCCTTGGGACTACTCTGCCGTGGCTGCTCCACCTCTCCTGTCTTCTCCTCGCCTCACATCTCCCCCCTGCTCCTCATCTTATCTTGTCTCCTCCTCCTCCTCCTCCTCCTCCTCTCCTCCTCCTCCATACCAACCGCGAGACACCCGCCTTGGTTTCCCTCTTTAATCTGCTTTCACCTTGACGCGCGGCCTCCATGCCTCCAGTGCTCAGCCCTGTGAGAGATCTAAGGCTTCCTAAGCTTTGGTTGTTGTTTTTGTCTGTCTAGCAGGTAATTCTCTCTGGCTCCGCAATACTCAGTGTGCCCTGATTTATAAACCACCCTTTAACCCCAACCTGAAGGGAATGACTCCCCCCGCCCCCACCCAGAGACGTACAACAACACGTCTGCCTTGCATGAGGGTTCCTCCAAGCCTTTGGTTTACGCCATATGCACTTTGCCGTATATAGATCGCATCAGCAGCAGGAAGGTGGATGTTTGTTTTGTGTGCGTCTGTGTGTGTTTCTCTCTCTCTCTTTCTCTGGGGGGTGGGGTTAGTCAGTAGTACATAACTTGTGTGGGGTTTATGGGGGTTTTAAATGAGGATACAGTGAAGGGGGATTCATTGTGGTGTGTGTGAGAGTGTGTGAACCCCGGTGCTGAGCCGGAGGATTTATGGGGACTCGCTGGGCTGATCTCGTCACGTTCCTCAGACATTTAAATCACACGCACCCCAACTGAAGGCGCTCTGCTTAATGACTTTACCACCACCGCCGGTACCATCACTGTCCACCGCAGACACTCGCTTTATTTTTTTTCCCTCTGTCTTCGCATGGGGGCTGACGGTTGAAGTACTTGTGAATGGAGTACGTGGCAACACAGGTATTGAGCGAACACCTGCGCATCTTGTGAAATCACCCAAACGTGTCACCGCTGTCGACCACTGACAAAGACTGAGAGAACAAAGGGCTTCTTCTCATGATCCTGATTTAGTGTTAATCACTCGCGGTGTCAGCCATGCCATGAGTTAGAGCAAGAACCAGTTTGGGACTGGGATGCATGGAAAGATGGAGGGGAGGGGAGGGGTAAGGTGGGACGGAGGGGTATGAGAGAAACACACAAGAGCACAAGCAGAACGAAGAGAGAGAGAGAGAGAGAGAGAGAGAGAGAGAGAGAGAGAGAGAGAGGGAGAGGGAGAGGGAGAGGGAGAGAGAGAGGGAGAGAGAGAGAGAGAGAGAGAGGGAGAGAGAGAGAGAGAGAGGTAGAGAGAGAGAGAGAGAGAGAGAGAGAGAGAGAGAGAGAGAGAGAGAGAGAGAGAGAGAGAGAGAGAGAGAGAGAGAGAGAGAGGGAGGGAGAGAGAGAGAGAGAGAGAGAGAGAGAGAGAGACACACAGAGAGAGAGAGAGAGGGAGAGGGAGAGGGAGAGGGAGAGAGAGAGAGAGGGAGAGAGAGAGAGAGAGAGAGAGAGAGAGAGAGAGAGAGAGAGGGAGAGAGAGAGAGAGACGGAGAGAGGGAGAGAGAGAGAGAGAGAGAGAGAGAGGGAGAGAGAGAGAGAGACGGAGAGAGAGAGAGAGAGAGAGAGAGAGAGAGAGAGAGAGAGAGAGAGAGACGGAGAGAGAGAGAGAGAGAGAGAGAGAGAGAGAGAGAGAGAGAGAGAGAGAGACGGAGAGAGAGAGAGAGAGAGAGAGAGAGAGAGAGAGAGAGAGAGAGAGAGAGAGAGAGACGGAGAGAGGAGGGAGGGAGGGAGAGAGAGTAAATCTGTTCAGCTTCTTTCCCCAGGTTTCCGTCGTATTGTACAGTTGTGTGTGTGTGGGTACAGTTGTGTGTGTATGTGCATCAGAACATGTCGTTGTGCGACCCTGTATGTACGTGCGTGTGTGTGTGTGTTTGTGTGTGTCTGCAGGGAGCCCGGCAGTGTGTTTCCTGGGGTTTCCATGCACTCACAGCCCAGTGTGAGTGCAGCTTATTCACCCCGCAGTAAAACCCGAGACGCGGTTTAGCCCTCGGTAGAACGCCACGGGGAGGAGGCCTCAGGGTGGGAGATTTAGGACCGCCTGTTCTACTGTTCACCACGTAACAAGGGCACCCCCACCAACCCCACCACACACACCCACCCCACCACACACACCAACCCCACCACACACACCAACCCCACCACACACACCCATCCACCCCGTCGCTGTTTGTGGCGCAGCGGAAGAATTTCATAGACTTGGACTTGGACCAGTCCAACCATATCAATGATGGGTCCGCCCCAACTGGTCTCCAGTACGAGACCAGTCCAACCATATCAGTGATGGGTCCGAACTGGTCTCCAGTACGAGACCAGTCCAACCATATCAGTGATGGGTCTGCCGGAACTGGTCTCCAGTACGAGACCAGTCCAACCATATCAGTGATGGGTCCGCCCCAACTGGTCTCCAGTACGAGACCAGTCCAACCATATCAATGATGGGTCCGCCCCAACTGGTCTCCAGTACAAGACCAGTCCAACCATATCAGTGATGGGTCCGAACTGGTCTCCAGTACGAGACCAGTCCAACCATATCAGTGATGGGTCCGAACTGGTCTCCAGTACGAGACCAGTCCAACCATATCAGTGATGGGTCTGCCGGAACTGGTCTCCAGTACGAGACCAGTCCAACCATATCAGTGATGGGTCCTTAGTGATGATGAAGGTTCTGCGTTGGACGCTGCCGTCTCTTCAGAGTACGCGTGAACATCATGACAGACAACACACTTGGTTTTTTTTTGTCTCAGAACAACTTTTAATTAAAGAGAAAGGGATATAATATTGTTCTCAGCAAAGAGATACATACGTAGTGGTTATGGTACAGAATGATATTGTATCAGCATAAAGACAAAGTTGTGCAAATTAGCATCAGTACATTTCACAATGCTATTGTTTTGCTGTTCAATATTGTTTTCTTTTTCCTTTGTTTCTCTTTACGGATGAATGCAACTGTGCTTTAGTGTGTCTTGCATTCATGTTGATGGTGGGGTTTGGGGGGGGGGGGGGGGGGGGGGAACAACTTGTGCAGCACTTTAGAGATTAAAGCACATCCTTGGCTGAGATCTCACGAAGGAGAACGCACACAACCTGACAGGCCAGCAGTTGATTGCCGGCTGAAGAAATAAAGATGGCTTTTCTCTGCACGGGAAAAAACCCTCACACAACTTACCGTATGAAGTTTAAAAAAGAAAAAGTGACATAAACAGTACAGAGGCTGAAGGTTGTGAGACCAAACGCATGGCGAACAAGAGTGGAGTGCTGTGTATGTTTATACATACCATCATAACTCTTTCTACCGTGATTCAGACAAGAAGAAGGAACCATTACTTGTGTTGGGAGATGTGCTTGGTAAGGTGAGTGACATTCAGAGAACTCCCATCGCCGAGGAGCTCTCGCTGTTTACATTCCACAGCTCGTTACGGTTCTGATGACGTCGCCCGTCGTCAGGAACGGCCCCGAGGGCCGCCAGGAGGGCCCCCCAGGAGGGCCCCCCAGGAGGGCTATGTGGGTTTTTGTACTTTTAAGAAAACTGCATGCAAAAGATAGAAGCAGCAATTACATTCAAAGGCTGAAAGTAAAAGTCAGCGGCTGTAGGTCCCTTATCGGTGCATTGTCAGTAAATATTATGCAGCTCTCATTCCTTCTGCGTGAGCCCCATTCGTCCAAAGCAGCAATGAGACGTCTGTGAACCGTTTCTTCTTCATTTAAATAGGGATTAAAGTTCACACGGGGTATCGAGACGATACAAGATGCTATTTTGAATTATTTACTATTATTAATTATAATACTATGAATAATACTTTTATTACGTAAAAGTAATCATTATAATATATAAAGTATTATAATCAATAAAAGCATTTTTTTTAAACATAGTTAGAGTTGCATTAGAACTCCTACTTCTGAAAATAACAGAGGGGTCCACCTATATAATATATTATTCGTCCTCTGTTCTGACGTCTGATGAATAGATTATACTACTATTTTCAGCAATGATCCTATCCTACACTGTACAAAATAGGACAAACAACTCGCTAAAGGGGATGCACGGTACAAGACCTCCATCCCTGTTGACTGAAAAATAAAACTTAAAACCTCTAACAATGGGAAAGCAGTAGAGCACAGAACGAGCGGCATCCCCCTCCCAGCACTGAGGCGTGCTCCGAGATCAACCTCTCACTCCTTAGCCGAGTTCTACATCACATGGTGACCTATGACCTCTCGGGGGTCAACATGGAACCAGAGCAGTGAGTCATCCCAAGGCACTTAAATCTTTTCCTCTTCGGATGGAGATCTATAGCAAAACAAACAAGGCCTTCCACCCTGCGCCCGGACATCTAACTCTGAAATGCACTTACAAATAAACGTTGGTATGAAGTACTTACCCCTTGTGCTAATTTGTGTTAACTTATGTACGTACTATTGTGCTGCGTGGAACATGTGCTTGTAACTAACTAGTGTGCCTAACACAACTGTTTTGCTTCAAGGAACACAGCTGTGGATGTTGTTAAAAAACAAACGCGTATCCCAACATGAACAGTGACGATGAAAGATCAAAAAGATTCTTGTGCTACGAACATAAAAAAAAAAACGCTTCACACTGAAGGCAAATGGTCGACGGTGAGAAGCTTGCCCTATCCGAACGTGTCAATATGGTGGTAGGAGGGTGGACTGGAATGGGGCAACGCCAAACAACAAGAAAGAAATGAAATGAAAGCCGTCCATTCATCTTCCTCTTCCTGCCTCCGTCCCTCCTGATAATATTCCTATAAAAACAGGCCTTAGCGCAAAGATATCAAAACAGAACAGCGATCAACAAAGTTAACTTAACCCTCGCAGGCAAATGGTTTCAGTGTATCTATCGACACCTGTTAGGAAAGAAATGTACATTGTCTCACAGAGTCTGTCCGTCACGGAGCCCAAAGGGGAGCGGTTCAGACCATTTGGATCTCTAGAGGAGCGTCTGGTTGCCATTGGTTACCATGAAGACGCAGGATTCCCTGCAAAACATCCAGCCAGACCTTGTAGCAGAAGAGGTACTGTTCCTGGGGACGACAGAGGGTACACGCGTCAGGGGGATGGATGTTGATTCGCTTTGTTAAGGTGTTGACCTCTGAACTTTGAACCTCGGTAGCCACTGACCTTAGTCTGTATCATCCCGTACCGCTGAAGCCTCATCTCCCTCACAATGTCCCCCACATTAATCTGTGAACACGGGGGGCAATTAGGACTGGAGATGAGAATACTGTGTGTACACACGTGTACAAATAAAGACAACAACATCACCTTCATCAGCACCAACATCATCATCACCACCCACATCATCATCATCATCTTTATCACCACCGTCACCACCATCATCTCCAGCACCATCTCAACCATCATCGCTATCATCACCATCACCACCACCATCTCCATCTCCACCTTACGACACACGTCACCCCCCCCCCCCCCCCCCCCCCCCCCCCCCCCCCCCCCGGGCTCCACTCACCGGCAGGTCGTTCTCGATGAGGCTGAGGATGACGTCGGTGCAGATGAGCACGCCCGTGCGTCCGATGCCGGCGCTGCAGTGCACGGTGAGCGGCCCGCTGTGGTGCACTGCCCGCAGGTACCGGATGAAGCGCACCAGCTGCTCCGAGCTGTGCGGCACGCCGTGGTCCGGCCAGTGGGTGAACTTCAGGTGGCGGACAACGTGTGTCGCCCCGGTCTGCCAGGAGAGGGCGAGAGGGCGGGGTCGGGCGTGAGCAGGGCGGGGAGGAGACTCACAGACCAGACTTCAGATTAAGAGACTCAAGTTAGTCAGCAGACTAGCTCAAAGGCTCCCTTTGTATGTCTCTAGACCAATGGCGTCGCTGGAGGGGGAGATCTGTCTGCGTGTACACGGTTAAAGGCGAACGCAAACCCATCCAGCACGAGGACACTTTTCCCTGAGTGAGCACAAGCCTAAACATCACGTCCGGACACCAAGGTTCTCGGTACCTAGAGGCCGTTCAGTCGATGGTTTCTGGGCCAGGCAGTGTGCCCGGCCCAGAAGGACTGCAGGGTCCCTCATAAGTATATGATAGGCCAGGGGCCACAGAGAAATAGGTTTCTTCGTTTTTATACTTTTGTGTAATTTCTAGAGCCATTTGTCCGTTCTGGGCTCCTGTAGAAACACCAACAACATGGCCGCCTCCATGGAGAGGGCTCCTCTCACTATGTAGACATAAAGGGGCTCATTCTAAAATAATGGAAATAATTCCATGGGACTATACACAGATTAAAAACATATTGATGAATAACTATATTCCATTTCTCCCCAATCCGATTGCTGGATTCCCCTCAATACCCCACAGTGCACCCTTACGACCCACCTGTGTCTCCTCCATGCGTATGACCTTGATGTGGAAGTAGTCGAGGCTCTGCTGGTTGACCAGATGCAGCTGGAAGCGGCCCTCCTCCAGCGCCTGGCTCGGCGTCTCGGGCCAGTACTTGTGGCACTTGATGCGTCCGCGCTCCACCTCCTGCGTCATCATGGCCACCACGTCGGACTTGTTCTCCCAGACCATCTGCCAGAAGGCGCGGGCGGTGGCGGGCAGCGGGCCCTGGCAGGAGATGTACTGGAACTCCTCCGGGCCCACCGCCATGCGGATGTAGCTGGCGTTGATGTAGTCCCGCGCCTCGCCCAGAGCCACGCGGGTCTTGTCGTCTGAAGCGGGAGGAAACGGAGAGGGAATGAGCAGGTGTGTTGGGAGGGTTGACTCAGGGTCAAGGCCTGTCGATCAGTGTTAACAGTTTGGGTTTTATATTTCTGCTATTCATTCTGTGGATGTCGACATTTTGTTTTTAGATTTTTTGATATTCTTGTTTTAGAGTTGTTGTTGTAGTAACAGTACTTTCTGTTGTGACTCTGACGTTTCCTGTCCAGGAAAAATAAACAACATCTTATCTTATCGTATGCATTGCATCAACGTAATGACTTAATGACCTGTAATGACTCAATAACTTACTGGAAGCTCCATTTTTAACTCATTGTTTTGATGCTATTTTTACACACGTGTAGAAGTTTGAAACACACTCCAACTGTCACCGCAAAGGGTAGAAAACGCTCCAAAGAGCACAGGAAGGCCAAACCAACTAAAGGAAAGCAGTAAAGGAGAAGAGAGCAGGAGGAAAGAGGCTGGGAGAGACTGAGCAAACGTAGGAATGTTTTTTCAAGGTTGGCCTTCCTTCCTCCTGCTCTGAAGGACAACCAAGAAGGAAAAAAAACAAGCCACTCGCAATATAAACCATTTAGGAGGAAAGACTGCCATCCGTGACCACCAAACAGACATAATCATGCTTTATGACCTCCGGAGAGACACACCCTTTTTACGATTGGATAGATCGTTGTTGTGGTTCTTTGTTGTCCCTATCTGTCTAAAAACCTCATGCTTCTCCCTCCATTACCGGCACTCAGACCAAGTAATACTTAATAATAGAACAATTATAAAGGTAAAAATAACATTGCTTGGATGGGAATTTGTTCTGTACATGGTTTTGATCGTTTACTTCTGGACACCAGTATTCCCACGGAGGTTAACATTCCATCCTAAATTTCTTTCTTTGTATTATTCTTATTTTTGTATCATTCTTATTTTTTTTATTTGATTCAATAGAGATTGTTCTGTGTCTCCTACCCGTACATTGCCCTGGGTTCTCATGAAAGGGTTGGGGTTACTACTATTATGACGAATCAGTGTTCTCAGCATTAAACTCTGTCTTATGTTCTTTCATGTCTTGCCGATGACAGTGAGTATGCCCGGTGTTATCTTAACTCCGGCCTACACGGTTGCCCTGCGTGTCTACCCCTCTGACACCATCAGGCCCTTAACACAAAACCGCCCTGCAATCTATCGTCTAGGGCTCTGCCTTCAATGGATTGATAACCTCGGGGTAATTACATACATATCATTGTGCAATCATACAAAGTATAGGGTAATTATACTGTGCAGATGATTAACATTATGGCAGATGGTTATTCAAAGTGAGGATATTACTGAGGAGCTCTCGGCAAATGTCCTTCGCCCGCTAAAAGGCAGAGCTGGCTTGAACCGGCTGCTCGGGAAAGAGTTCGCAAACAGGCTGTCAGTAAATGCCAGGTCTGTGACTATCCACCTTTTAACGAGCTCCAGTTCAGCAATAAAAAACACAACATTCACATAAAAAAGAAAAAGAAAATGATGCACACCGGTTCGCCCCGATGAATAAAAACAACCAACGGTTAACATGATGTTGATCTGACTTTGCCAAAAGAAGGTACTAGCATCCCATCCCTGAACCGAACGCAGCGGCAGGTAGGATAATCCCGCTCAATGAGCGACTTACAGGGCAGAATGTCTCTGTATCGGTTCTTGTCTCGGTTCTCGGGGGCCTTGCCCACCAGACAGTTGTCGGAGGGCTTCAGATGCTCCAGAGCCTGGAACAGACAAGAAAGCTACTGTGTGAAATCCACACCGTTTAGCAAACCCCAGCCTCCTTAATCAGCCCAGAATGGGCCCACAGTCGGCGCGCGGTGTGGCCGGCGTTGTGTGAAATTACAGCTAAGACCGTAAACGTGTGGAAAGACGCTAGTGAACCAGGGAATGTGTTAAGTCTGGTTGGGGTGTGTGTCCGTGTGTGTGTGTGCGTGTGTGTGTGTGTGGCTGTTTATTTCAGTTTGTGCAAAACATTTACTGCTGCTGTTTACACAAAATGCAAACAGAAGCTTTTCTGTGCATCTGTGTGTGTGTGTGTGTGTGTGTGTGTGTGTGTGTGTGTGTGTGTGTGTTTGTTTATCAATGTGTGGGCCAGAGCCTAACACACACACACACACACACACACACACCCACGTTACAGTGGCATATCACACTTGCTCTCTCAGAGGCCTATCGCCAACACGGTGAGCTTTGACTGCGTGTAAAGAACCGTTCAGTACGTATCTGTCATCGCGCTGTGGGTAACTCCGAGCGGGGAACACACCATGAACTCCTTCACCAGCTCCTCCTGGTCCAGCTGGTTCTGCAGGATCTGGATCAGGGCTTTGACCCGGGAGCCGTAGTACCGGCTGTTCTTGGACGGGGTGATCAGCGCTAGACTGGCCAGCTCCCCCTCCGACACGATGGGTGGCCCTGAGGTCGAACAACGACAAGTGTAGGAAGAAAAAACACAAATAGAGGAAATCTACGGTCAGAAGACATGGACGGCTCCAACATGGCGACGGTGGGCTGGACTGGTGATTTACCGAGCCAGATCAGGGGTTCTTAAGCTCAGGATTGGTTGTAGCTAGGCCCTACCTGTAGGGACTGATGTCATTTCCTGTCGGTTGAGTTGCACGGCATCCTCGTCTTCTTCGTCACTGCTCCAGCCATCCGATTGGTTGATTCTGATGCACTTAGGGTGCTGCTCCAATAGCGTGGTCACAAATTGTTTCCTGGGGGAGGGGTGGGGGAGGGAGGGAGGGGGGAGGAGGGAGGGAAGGAGGAGGGAGGGAGGGAGGGAGGGAGGGAGGGAGGGAGGGAGGGAGGGAGGGAGGGGATGAGGGTCAGACCAGCCTGCTGTTGTTAGGGGAATCATGGCTCAGCTTCCTTTCCCAGCGACTTTTCCACCTAAAATAGACAAGGGGCTAATGCTTCTCTGTGCGCTTTATAGTTCAGGATAATGGTGGCGGATGAACTAATCACTTGCTAAGTGTGGAACTACTCCCGTTGCTGCAACACATAAGCAGCCAGAGGCAACACAGCTTTTTCTGCAGTGCTCTCTGCTGCCGCCATGTGGTCAGTTAGTGCCAACTGACGCAAAAGGTAAACACAAACGGAAGTTAAGTAGGCTACACTTGGTATTATAAGTACATATCGGTGGTGTAGTCTACTCACATACTGTTTCACCCCTTCTCTTCCACTTGCGTATTTTTCCACATTAAACTTTACAAATTGTTCCAAGACTCTTCCATCCACTCGCAAGAGGTTCAACCTCCGAAGACCAGTTTTAAGAAATGGAAACCCAGGGATGAGACAGTAGGTGATACCGCAGTGAGGGTTGGAGGGGTGAGGGTAGACGTACACAGCGTGACATCGATATCAGGGGGACTGGGGTGTGTGCCGGTCAGCCAGTACCTGTCGGAGGCTCCGTGCAGCATGTCAGAGACGCTGAGGGAGGGGCAGCAGGCCGGGTGGGACGGGGTGCTGTTACAGCTCTCCTACGGGACACACGGAGGCACTCAGGTGGTCAGAGAGCAACGGCTCCACATTGACATTTGAAGAAGTACAGGAATAATTTCACAGAAGTATGACACGCAATACATCAAAACACCGCATTCGTGTTTATGAATTCATGTTACGTCGTGCGCGTGTGTGTAATGTGTGCGTGCGTTTGTAGTTTACCTGGTCTATGGCGTTCTCATCTCTTACAACAGCAAGCCGATGTATAGGATATGGGTTAGCGGCGGCAAAAACACCCACCTCTACGGTCGGGTTGGGTGCTGCTTCTGGACCAACAGAGAACAGTATCAGTGTGTTAACCTAAACCACACAGGATGGGATTGTTACGCTGCCTTTAACAAATACACCAACCCTCATTGTTGAAATCTACAATGACCAAAACAGTTGATTAATAAAGATTATATTTAGACAAATTCATCTATTATCAGTAGAGGAGGACCACTGGAAGCAAATCCCCAGCTGGTTGGAACGAGCTGGTCCGGATTGACACAATAACATCATCTAATATTAATTCATAATGTTTCAATAGGCCCTGTCACACGTCCAGGCCGTGCCAGTCCTTTAATGGCACAGGGGTCATGTGTGAATGAGAGCCGTGCCGCCACTTCCCCTGCATACGATGCTCTTACATGACCAGCAGAGTCCCGGCATGGCCTTCACCCACACTCACAACGAGGGGCGCACTGACCCATGACGCTCTGCGGTCGGACTTTGTTTTGAGCTAATCACAAAGTCCTCAAGGGGGTGATGTGAGTTCATTCTGCCTCCGCTGTTAACTCATGCAGGAGGGAAATATAAACCGCTGTACAACGTAACGCTTTTTACCGCCGACGGACATGTGTTACGTCAGCGGATGCAACGTACATTCCCGATGGCCTGGTTCCCGGTCGAGTCTGTCCCCTTTACGTTCTGGTCACATGACCACACATCAAAGCAGACGAGGGTCAGACCCCTCCCCAGGGCCCCGATGTAGATACTGTACATACATCTACGCTGTACGCAACCAGTTCATATATACCCTGTTTATGAAGCCATGTCGGAAAGCATGTGGGGGTCCTCAGACTACAGCGGGCTGGGGGGGGGGTGTTGTCGCAGCCGTTACCGGGGCGATGCTCCACGGGCTTGCTGGGCGCGGCCTCCGGGGAGCCGCAGGGGTCCGGGGCGGGGTCGGTCCACACGGGGCCGAGGCTGAGGGTCCTGTCGGCCGCCGGGGGCGGGGCTCTGGGGTGCGCCGCCGACAGGAAGTCGCGGCAGATGGTGAGCTGGACCACGCCCTCCGCCCGCCGCAGGATGTCCACCACCTTCCCGTGGCTCAGCCCCGAGACGATGACGCCGTTCACCTGGAACGCACGCGCACGCACGCACGCACACGCACGCACGCACGCGCACGCACGAACACACGCGCACGCACGCACACGCACGCACGCACACGCACACGCAAGCACGCGCACACACACACACACACGCACGCACGCACGCCACACACGTACGTACACACACGCACGCACACCCGCACACGCACAGACACACACAAACACACACACGCAAACTATAACAACCAGGTCTTTCAGTAAAGAACAACCACAGGATCAGAAGAAGAAGAGAAGAAAGATGAGGAAGAGGAGGAGGAGGAGGAGAAGAGGTGGAGGAAGAGGAGGAGGAGGAGGAGGAGGAGGAGAAGGAGGAATAGGAGGAGGAGGAGGAATGAATGGGGGGGTGGGGTCTCTTGGTACCTCCAACAGGATGTCCCCCACCCGCAGTCGCCCGTCCTGCTCCGCCAGCCCCCCAGTGCAGATCTCCTTCACCCGCAGCACGCTGCCGTTGGCTCCACCAATCAGAGCGAAGCCCAGCCCGCTGTTCTCGGGCTTGGTGAAGTCCAGCTGCATGATGCAACTCTGGAGCCGACCAATCACACGGCGACGTGAGGTTAACCCGAACAACGACAGGGAGACGGTGGACGAATGGATGATCAGGCCTGGCTGACATTCATGATTCATGATGGTGGATAGGACATCTTTTTCCATCTATCTCTCTCTCTGTCTCTCTTGTGTGCAAGCACACACTAACACAGTCACACGCATACACACACACTAACCCACACACACATACACACACATACGCACACACACACGCACACACGCAGACCCCCAGCAGTGGGACAGGGCAATGCGTTGATTGACACACAGTAGACTCAGGTTACAGCGTATGACTATCACTGTTGTCCAATAATCTCCTAAAAGTCTCAATAAACTCCACATCCGGACACCGGTTTTAGTGTATGTCAGAAGTCTGTTTTGCACATGCTGTGTTTGTAGACTTACATCGCGGTCTGAGGGGAGAGAAAGGCGCGAGGTGAACTTCCCCGCGGTTTTACAATCGGCTGCAGAAAAATGAAAAAACACACAAACACACGGAAATAGAAGAGAGAGAATCGGTTAATCTGAACACTTCGATCCGGTGATCAAACACCCCGATAGAGACAGTTCAGTCGGAGCTCGCTCACAATACCTCGAGCTTCCTCGAGAACTGTTCAAATTTCCCAAACGTCCCACTGCTCAAGTGTCCCATGTCTAAATATGTAAGCGCCAAAATCCACCCAATACCCCCCCCCCCCCCCCCCGCCCCGCCCCTCCTGCTCCTCGTTCACACATAAATCCAACTCACATGGACCCCCCTTCTGTTGAGCCATGCTGGGGGAGAGGTGTTGATGGGTGGGCTTCTGCTATGACAGGCGGACAAGGCTACTCTCCGCAGGCTCTCCCCGCGCGCTGTTGCCCTCCTAGCGCCTCAGCTAGCCTCCGCGTCGCTAGGCAACCGGCCCGCTGGTCCCATGCATGGACCAACGCTCGTCTGTCTCTGCTTCAGAGAGTGTGTGTAGCTGTGTGTGTGTGTGTGTGTGTGTGTGTGTGTGTGTGTGTGTGTGTGTGTGTGTGTGTGTGTGTGAAGCTGGTATGTGTGTTTATACGGGGAAGATATGTGTGTGTGTTTATGGAAACAAGTGTGTGTGTATGTGTGTGTCTGTACGTGCGGCCATGTGTGTGTATAGGTCAGGTGTGTGTGTGTGCGTTTGTGTAACTGTGTGATAGCATGTACGTGTGTGTGTGTTTGTGTGCGTGTGTTTATGTGTGTGGGGCAGTTGCGTGTGTACGTATCTCTGGGAAAGCCTGTGTGTGTGTGTGTGTGTGTGTGTGTGTGTGTGTGTGTGTGTGTGTGTGTGTGTGTGTGTGTGTGTTGGCGTCTCTATGTTACCCATATGCTGCAGTTCAATACACCAGTGGAGGGCAACAGGCTCGCTAATTATTAATCCTACAATGAGAGGCTGGGTTCTGTCTGTCAGTACTCGGATCATACATGAGCACACACACGAGCACGCACACACACACACACTGACACGCACACTGACACGCACACAAGCTTACACTACACAAATAGCACTTTCTGTTCTCACACAGAAAGCAAGCAAGCAAAAATAAAAATAAAGGAACCTAGCAAGTGTAGCAGTCTGTGAAAAATGCAGGCAGAGGAAAAAAATGACTCACTTTCTACAGTGGAAGCTTCTTTCTCTGGAGAGTTTGGGTCCTCAAAACGAGCAAAGAACTTCCTGTCTTTCTTCCAATCAAAAAGGCCTGAGAAAGAGTAGACCAGTTCAAAAGGGCTCTTTCTGCAGGCTTCTTGAATGAAATGGATATTGAAATGTAATATATATCTTTCTGCAGGCTTATTGAATGAAATGGATAGTGAAATATGTAATATATATCTTTCTGCAGGCTTATTGAATGAAATGGATAGTGAATATGGAATATTTATATTTCTGCAGGTGTATTGAATGAATTGAAAATTGACAAAACGTAATGAAAGTTGCGAATGGATAATAAAAGTTCTACAAAACATTTGACAATAACAACATTGCCGTGTTGAATGAGAACCAAACTCTCTAAGCAGCAAATATAACACCAAGCGATTGAATAAATCATAAACCACTGAAGCAGCTATTCTACCAACATGCTGTTCCTCACCGTTCCACTTTGCCTTGGGAGTCACTGGATGGTCTTCTCTGAGGTTTTGAAGGGACAGAGACGACACAGTTATTAAAATCTATGTGTGTCCATCCATCCATTCTTTTATTCATCTCTCTTTCCCTCCACCATCCACCCATTCCTCCACCCATTCACCCAACCGTCCATTCATCCGTCCGTCCACTCAAAGCCTTCAGCGCCTCCCACCTGATGACCTTGAGCTTGACCTTGCGCGGTGCGATCTCGCAGGCCTTGACGGCGTCCTCCAGGCTCATCCCCAGGGTGCAGCGGCCGCAGATGTAGACGATCTTGTCGTTGGGCTGGACGCTGCCCTCCTCGCTGGCGGGCGAGCCGGGCACAACCTCCAGGCAGTAGATCCCCTGCCAGCGGCTGCCAATGCCCCCGGTCAGCTTGATGCCTGGGGACGACACCGGAACGGTGTGTATAAGGCTCCATGTATCATATACTGGGGACGACACCGGAACGGTGTGTATAAGGCACCATGTTTCATATACTGGGGACGACACCGGAACGGTGTGTATAAGGCACCATGTTTCATATACTGGGGACGACACCGGAACGGTGTGTATAAGGCACGATGTATCATATACTGGGGACGACACCGGAACGGTGTGTATAAGGCACCATGTTTCATATACTGGGGACGACACCGGAACGGTGTGTATAAGGCACCATGTATCATATACTGGGGACGACACCGGAACGGTGTGTATAAGGCACCATGTATCATATACTGGGGACGACACCGGAACGGTGTGTATAAGGCACCATGTATCATATACTGGAGACGACACCGGAACGGTGTGTATAATACATCATGTATCATATACTGGGGACGACACCGGAACGGTGTGTATAAGGCAGCATGTATCATATACTGGAGACGACACCGGAACGGTGTGTATAAGGCACCATGTATCATATACTGGGGACGACACCGGAACGGTATGTATAAGGCACCATGTATCATATACTGGGGACGACACCGGAACGGTATGTATAAGGCACCATGTATCATATACTGGGGACGACACCGGAACAGTGTGTCATCCCTGCCCACGTTCAAAAAGCACCTCAAAAGATTTCCTTTTCACCAAGTCCCTCCCCCTTTCCATCCCCCTTTTTGTGTCTCTTAGAGACCGTGGGTACTATGAAAGGCGCTACATAAATCCAAGTTATTATTATTATTATACATAAGGTATCATGTATCCGAGTTACTTCAGTCATTATCTAACAACTTATTGCAGTCTAAGGAGAATATGGTCGTCCCCAACATGATGCTAGCCGTTTATATCGACTCAATCAGTACAAATGTATTCTACATTCTTCTGCAGATTAATGTTGGATTCACGGCGCATGAATGTTTTAACTGCAACAAGGCAGAGACGGGCCCCTGATTGGACAGCGTTATGGGCCCTTGACGGTCAGGTGTCGGACCACGACAGACGGCCCCTCACCCAGCTGCCCCGAGGGGGTCTTGTGCAGGACGATGTCCGGCAGGCTGTCGCAGGACGGGGGGGCCACCAGGTTGCTCACGGCCCTCCCCAGGGTCATGCTCAGGTGGCGCGGAGACGACCGCAGGATGGTCATAGCGAGCTCGTCCGCCACGCGGGTCACATCGTGGCCGTTGACCTGCGGGACAGAGAGGCCCAAAGCGTGTTCCCATTAGGGACGCATGTATAGATGGGTGTGTGTGTCTGCCTGCCCGGTGATGGTTTCTGACTGTGTGAGTGTGTGTGTGTGTATGTTTGTGTATGTCTGCCTGTGTGATTGTATGCGAGTGTGTCGTTGTGTATGTATCTTTCTTTGCCAATGTGTGTGTGAGTGCATATGTGTCTGTGTGTGTCTGTTTTTGTGTATATGCGTCTGTGTGTGTATGCGTCTCTGTGTGTGTGTGTGTGTGTGTGTGTGTGTGTGTGTGTGTGTGTGTGTGTGTGAGTGTGTGTGTGGGTGTGTGTGTTTGTGTGTGTGTTTCTTTTTGTGTGCATATGTATGTCTGTTTGTGTGTATATGTGTGTGTGTGTGTGTGTGTGTGTGTGTGTGTGTGTGTGTGTGTGTGTGTGTGTGTGTATGTGTGTGTGTGTGTGTGTGTACCGTGACGAGCCGGTCCCCTGACCGGAGGCGCCCGTCGGCCCGGGCCGGGTTGTCCAGGATGTCCTGGACGTAGTAGCTGTTGTCCAGCTTGCTGCGGGCGATGGTGAACCCAAAGCTCCCGTTCCTGGACTTAGTCAGCTCCACCGACAGCTCAAACTCCTTGTTCAGCCCCTTCGAAAACAGAACGACAAACCACGGTTCAATGGATCACCCTGCGCGGAAACACGGAAACTACAACGATCCAGATGCAACGTCCCTATTATTACGTCAACGCTGGATCCAAAGCAGCCTCCGATCACAACATTAACAGAACCACGTCCCGTGCAGGAGACCCCTGCTCAATAAGCAGGAGGACCTGCAGGCTACGTGGCTGGAGGAGGCGTCCTTTGGGCCGGGCCTCAAACAGCAGAACCCCTCCGACCCTCACCTCTCGAGGGTCATCGTCCTCCTCATCGTTCTCTCCGTAGTCGGCGAAGGTGTAGTCGTTGTACTGCTTGATGCTCCACTCAGGGGACACCTCCTTGGGCATGAGGCTGACCAGCACGTCGGGGCTGAGCAGCACGGGGGACCGCGCCGTGGGCAGCACCTGGGTGGTGATGGGCGCGGGGGGGGGCAGCAGGGTCTTTGGGGGTGTTGGCGGCGGCGGTGGCTGGGCCGGGGGGTGGGCCGGGGCCCCCAGGGACCGGCAGCCGCCCCTCAGAGCGGGGTTGGGGTTGGGGTGGGGGTCCCTCTGGGGGTACTGGGGGGCCTTGGGCTGCGGGGCCGAGCGGCCCTGAGGGGAGGGGTGCGCCTGGGGGGCCGGTGGAGCGGCCGGCCCCCCCGGGGTGGTGCTGGGGGGGAGGTGGTGCGCCGGGTGGTGGAGGCTGTAGCGGCTGAACACGGTCGCCAGGTGGCTGGGGGGGGCGCTGGGGTTAGCGTTGGCCGCGGGCGTGTGGGGGATCAGAGGGGGGGGGCTGGGGGTCTGGGCGGCCAGCGGGGCGTGGCCGGGGGCGTGGCCGGGGACGTGGCCGCGGGCGGGGTCGACCGTGGAGCTGATGGTGAGGTACTCCTCGTCCGCCAGGATGGTCAGCCCGTTACCCATCATGCAGTAGGTCATGCCTCCGTCCGCATCCTCCCGGATTCCGCTGAGGATGAACGCATGAATTCAGCGATCATTCACTCATCAGACTCAACGTCTGTTCAACGAACGTGTTTGAGTAGAGAGGTACGAGTGTGCCAGTGTGCGTGTGTGTGTGTGTGTGTGTGTTTGTGTGTGTTCGTGTGTGTGTCTGTGTGTGTTCGTGTGTGTGTTTGTGTGTGTGTGTGTGTGTGTGTGTGTGTGTGTGTGCGCACGTGCATGTGTGTGCGTGTGTGTGCGTGTGTGTGCGTGCGCACGTGCGTGTGTGTGCACGTGTGTGTGTGCGTGCGTGTGCCTGTCTCACCTGGTGTACATGGGCTTGGGAGCCTTCCGGGGCCCGCCCCTCTCCAGGAGCTCCGCCCCCGGGCGGGGGGTCCGGCCCCGCCCCTCCGGCGCTCCGTCCCCCCCGTGCTCCTTCGCCCCCCCCCCCGCCGCCTCCGTCCTCGGCCGGCCGTCCCACAGCGGGCCGGGCGGGGGCAGGGGGCAGCGGCGGGCGGTGGGGGCGCTGGGCGAGGCGGGGGAGGCAGGGGAGGGGGGGGAGACGGGGGAGGGGGGCGTGGGCGGGGAGGCGGGCTGCGGGGCGGCGGCGGGGTGCGGCGGGGAGGGGGGGGGCGTGGCGGCGGGGGGCTCGGGGCAGGGGTCGCTGACCAGGCTCTGCAGGCTGTCCAGGCTGTCCTGGCTCTGCTGGGGGGCCGACTCCCCGGAGGGGGGCGGGTCGGGGGTCTTGGTGCCCGTCAGGTCGGCGGCCGACACCGACTCCTGGGGGCCCTGGGGGGGGCCCTGGGGGGGGCCCCCGGGCCGCGGGCCCAGCCCGTGCTCGAACTGGAAGCGCAGGAGCTGGCTGTAGTTGTCCTCCCCCAGACGCAGGTCCAGGGACTTGGAGCGGACCTCCCGGCCCGGCCGTGGGCTCTGGGGGGGGGGGAGACAAGGGGGGGGGGGGGGGGGAGGGGGAGAGAGG
>NC_044062.1:1256339-1291339 GCF_902167405.1 Gadus morhua
AATGATTAATGAGAACCAAAAAGTAGAGAACACAACTGCAGGTTGTACTGACGCTCGACCGCATGGCAGTAATGAATTTATTTAGAATTTTCTATTTTATAATCTTATCTTCTATGCTAGTAATTTCTATTTGCACGGAGCACCTGGAACGAAACAATTTCCCCCCGGGGATCAATCAAGTTTTCTGATTCTGAATCAGTACGTATGGATCTAGGAGCCAGCAGGATGAATCAGTACGTATGGACCTAGGAGCCAGCAGGATGAATCAGTACGTATGGATCTAGGAGCCAGCAGGATGAATCAGTACGTATGGACCTAGGAGCCAGCGGGATGAATCAGTACGTATGAATCGAGGAGCCAGCAGGATGAATCAGTACGTATGGATCGAGGAGCCAGCAGGATGAATCAGTACGTATGGATCGAGGAGCCAGCAGGATTAATCAGGAGCGGGTCGTACGTTTGGGCTGGGACACGATGAGCTCCACCTCGTCCGGGCTGGACTGCAGGATGGCGGCGGCATCGCTGAACGTCACCCCCTCCAGACTGGTCTTATTCAGAGAGATCAGACGCCCCCCTGGAGATTCGAAACACCACGGGGTCACCATATGATACCTCCTCGCGTCTACAGCCTGGAACAATGAACAGCTGGTATCAAACGGACTGCATTTGCATGATCAGTTGTTGCTGAACTACCTGGTCGGATTCTGCCGTCTTTATCCGCTGGGCCCTCGGGGACGATGGAGGCGATGAAGATCCCCAAGTCCAGTCTACCGGTGTTGTCCTCTCCCACGATCACGAACCCTGGGGAGGGGTTAGAGGTGAGCAGAGGAGGGAACCCAACGTGCGGAACCCACTGTGGGTTCTCTGTGTGATTCAGGAGGTCGAACCGAACGGCTGACGGCAGACGCTCCGTGCTCACCGAAGCCTAATTTGGGATCTTTCTTTATGGTCACGCAGATGATCTCTCTCTCTGGTGGGGTTCTGGTCGGAGTGTCAACTGCGGAGAGGAGTGGTGAATTAGTTCAACGGACAGATGAGTAGAGAGATGGCACGACAGTTGGAAAAACAGATGGTTTACATCGTATGGAGGAAGAGGAGTCCTGTTTCTGGAGAGAGACACTGGACATCCATCTGGGAAAGACATCTGCCGAGCTGCAAAAGACAAAATACTCTGCTTTAAAAAACAATTCATCTGAAATGTTATAAACATGCTAGGCTACAATTGTCACTCGCATCCATAGGAAAACACTAGCTCTGCGAACATGAAAAGATTCAAGGACAAGAATACACTGAACAAACGCTATAGAGCAGCAGAACCTCCCCCAGCGCGGTGCTGGTAGTGGGGAGGGGGGGGGGGTCACCTGGTGCAGCCCTGTCTCTCCCGGGCCTCCCGGGGGTCTTCTGCCTCCGAGAGCTCCTTGTTGCTCCCGGACATCACCATCTCCCGGCTCATCTCCCTGCGCAGCTCCCTCTGCTGCCGCAGCCGGGCCTCCAGCTTGGCTGTCAGGTTGTCGCAGGACTTGGACAGGGCGTCCTGCTGGCCGGCCGCCAGCCCCACCATGTTCAGCATGCCCTCTGAGCACGAGATGCGCTTCAGCTCGCTGTTACGCAGGCGGCACACCGCGTCCGCGTACTTCTCCATGCTCTCCTCTGGTCAGGGATCGGGGAGAAGGGAGGTCAGGTTACTATCCCGTCCTTCTGATCCCCTCTTCCCTTTTCCTTAGAAGGGATCGACCTCGAATGTGTCGTCGTTACAGGCGAGGACACATCGAAGGTCGCCTGTAACAACGTTGTGTTGTGTTTGTGCTAACACTTCATTAGCCGTCGTGAAGACATGGCTAGCCTAGCGCCCGCCCACAGCGTTCAGTGCTGCTAGCACAAAATGATCTAATTGGATAGAGACACAGCAGAAGCCTCGAGTCGGCTCAGCAGAAAGCCTCACAGAGGGTTTCTATCCGGCGGGGTCTGTCGATGCGTGGTTTAAATCATTAAGAGCCCTCTTGCCCACTAACTGCGGTTGAAAGTGCCCCCACCTTGCACCGCGCTGTGGTTGAGCTGTCTGGACGCCATCTCGCTGTGGAACTTGTGCTGGGCGGAGCAGAGGTTCAGCAGGTACTGGGCTATCTTGGAGCTCTCCGTCACAAAGCTGTGCTTCTTCCCGCTGGGTCCGCCACACTCTAGGGTCAGCTTCCGCCGCTGAAACCCCCCCAGGGCACAACATGTAAAGCAGTAGAACCATAGACCAACCCCCCAGGGCACAACATGTAAAGCAGTAGAACCATGGACCAAACCCCTCCAGGGCAAAACATGTAAAGCAGTAGAACCACAGACCAACCCCCCCAGGGCACAGCATGATGTGAAGCAGTAGAACCATAGACCAACCCCCCCAGAGCACAGCATAATGTGAAGCAGTAGAACCATGGACCAACCTTTCCGGCCCGTGACCCTAATTTTTAAGTTTGGAAAACGCTACAGACATTTCTTGCATCGTTGCTTCCACACACGTCTTATGAATAGCAGCAGTTTGGTCGTAATTCTAAATCATGAGCCTGACTCATCGGACGGCCGCGAGGCAGCGGTCAGCTGGGGGAGGGCGAGGACAGCGCGTCGAGGCGTACCCCTGTGGAGATGGAGTCGGTCTCCCGCCAGAGGAAGCGCCGGGTGACCGTGCGGACGTGGTTCTTGGTCTCGTAGAGGACGATCCCCTTGGCGCAGATGCCCAACACCAGCTCTCCCACCACCGGCCTCTTCTCCCGGCCCACCCGGTAGAACATCACCCCGTACTCAGGCAGCTGCTGGGTGATCTGAGAGCGTTGGGCAAACGGATCCTTAAGTCAGCGGTCTTTCAGATAACTTTATTTAAATGACAAGCCATTCTTCCGTAATTTACAAGATGTCCCTGATTCTGCCAGCCTCACAGCTTATCATCTTCTCGCCTTATCATCATGGTCAATGTCTCAATAGAATCTGTCTTAATCAGGCCTAGTAAACACTCTGTATGCTCTGTACTCCTACCCTTTAGTTGTATGTAGCTGTGAGTGTTTTAGATTCCTTTTATGTGTGTGAGATATGCGTGTGTATGTATGTATATTCTGCCACTGGATGCCTACAATTACCCTATGGGATGAATAAAGTATCAATCAATCAATCAATCAATCATGAACGTCTTCAGCCAGGCCGCTGCAGACCTAGACGGTGTACGTGTGTTTGTTTGGGAGCGCGGTTGTTGTTGTTGGTACCTTGAGGTACTCGATCTCGGCCTCCTCGTGCAGCATCTGGGCGTGGCGAGCGTGGAGCCGCGGTAGCTCCTCCTTCAGCGTGGGCAGAGCCATCGTCTCCAGCATCCTCTTGGAGACGTAGTGCTCGGGTTGGTAGTAGCTCTTACCGTACAGCTGCCAGACACAACAACAACAGTCGGGTTTAGAGGCAGCGGAGTGATAATCATATCAATGGCACAATCATCTACTTTATTCAATCAATAATATTCCTCTCTAAAACTATTTGGCAGCGGTTGGGGTTTCTCTCTGAGGTCACTCAGGCTAAGTATGAATGCATTGATGTTATTGTTAGACGCTTTGGATAAAATCACCCACTTGAAATATATAATGATAATACAATAGTATAACAATCAATGTCATGCTGATGCCCTTTTTTAGGGTTAGAGTTGGGACTAGGTGTTGCGGCTAGGGTAAGGCTTATGTGTAAGGTTAGGCATCGGTTTATGCTAAGGGTTAGAGTTAGGTTTAGGGGTTTTGTTTAGCAATGGTACCTCTGGCATGTAATCCCCAAACTCTGCCTGCAGGGCGAGAGCCGCCAGGAACATGCCCGTCTCCTCGTTACAGTGCAGCCTGTCTTCCAGGATGTCCTTCCTCATCTGCAGGAAGTACTGATGACGAGTCAGTCTGTGTCTTGGAGCAGAAAAACAACGCATCTGGTGAAAAACCCTCATCGGTTTTAACATGCAAAATGTGACTTTAAACTTGGCATCAAAATACAATCAAGATCATTAAATAATTGTACTTACAAAACGAAGGAGATATCGTCCACATAGAATTTCACTCGTAAAAACAATGCAAAGGTGGACAACGGCATTTTCTTCCAATACTCTGGGGCGACTTTCGATATTTTGATCTCGTGATCCAAAAAAAAATATTCATCATCTGTTAAAATATAAATATTAGGCACAATAATGAGACAACATTTCCGAAATGATCAGAGCAAACATTTGCCATATAACATCTCTAAGTATGTGATTGTTTATAAAGTACATCCAGTATAGCTTAATGTTTTTACTTTGCCTATGATCTGTGGATCACTTTACATGTATGCCAAAGTTCTACAGCATACTACACAATAATATATATATCTATACATAAATATACATATATACAGTATCTTGGTAGTACATGCTCATGCTTTTTAATATATTCATATATTAACTTGTATGTACAACTTGAACTTGAAATGTATTCCAGCATTCAACATTCAAAGGTTCAAGTGCATGTATGATTGTACATACATTTGACACTTCCTAGATCAATGCATAAACACACAAACAAGGCCGCAGCCTTGTGATGAACCATTACCATCTAGGAAGGCAAGGCCAAAGTAGAAGTGCTCCACCAGGTTTGCATGGGCCACCACCATGTCAAACACATCCCTGGCCCTGGACTTAAGGTCGCAGCGGACCACTACACACTGGGCGCTAGGCAGCGTCACATTCACCTCCCGCTGGGACGCGCACGAGCGGCCCTTCTTGGACTGAGGTGCACACACACACACAAAAACACACACACACACACACACACAAAAACACACACACACACACACACACAAAAACACACACACACACACACACACACACACACACACACAGACACACACAGACAAACACACACACACAGACACACACACACACACACACACACACACACACAAAAACACACACACACGCACACACACACAGAAACACACACACACACAAGCACACAGACACACACACACACAAAAACACACACACACACACACACACACACACACACACACACACACACACACACACACACACACACACAGACAAAAACACACACACACACACACACACACACACACACACACACACACACACACGCACACACACACACGCACACACACACACAAAAACACACACACACACACACACACACACACGCACACACACACGCACTCACGCACACACACGCACACACACACACACGCACACACGCACACGTGTACACAAACACATACGGTAACACACAAACACAAGCACACACACAGGCACACAAATTCATACCGAAACATACACACAGGCAGACAAGAACACAAAATCACACTGTTGCATAAGTCATGCAAAAAGACAAGAACAACAGAAGATAATGATGAAATCAAAGCTTACAACCAAGACAATAATACCAATATTAAGACAGACCAACAACACATCCATATGAACAAAACCGTTGTTTTTTTTACGTAGAATATAAGACTAGAACACAAGAATACAAGATAAGAGGCATGGGGGGGAAGAGGAGCTGAACTGATAATTATAATGTTTTACCACGATGGATCCAGGCAGCTCTAGAACCGTCTGTTGTTGGTCGTCCGTCATCCTGAGGAACTCGGGACCCAGCGCCTGCTGAGACACAGGGCACATGAGCTGGCTCTGTGGACATTACCCAGGGTACCCTCTGCTGAGCGTCCGCCGCGCCGACAGTACTGTGGCTGACACGCTGTGACCCAACACCCTCACTGGGATCCGCTCTGTTCTCCATCATTGACATTGAAGTGAATATATATATATATATATATCGATTTAGAGTACGTTGCTGACGTCACTGCAGGATCAGCTCTCCGGTTGTTTCACCTTCAGAAAAAAATACCTTTATGCCCGATGCTCAAAAACTAAAAGTTGGAGTTCTCCACATAAAAAAATTAATAAAATACAATAACCTGGTTTCTTCTGAAACCCCTCTAATTTAACTGCTAAAAAAAAAAACACATCAGTGGTTGTAGTTCACTATGAATAAAAACAATAAGGACACAGTCGTTGATCCATGCAAATAATCCCAACATATAAAAGCGCTCCTGGCATCAGATCCCCGCACGTCACAACGCACACCAACACACACCTTGAGAGAGGAAGGTTCCTACCTTGGCCTTCCTCTGGTTGAGGCTGAGCGAGGACTCGCTGAAGGTGATGGAGGGACTGTGTGTTCGGACCGAGGCCTTGGGGGACGTGTCCTGATGGGGACTACGACAGAGCCAGCTGCTGGTGCTGTCCCGGTGACGGACGCCACGAGGGAACCTGTGTGGGGGGGCGATGGAGGAGAAGGGCGCGGTTGTGGTTGTGTGATAGGTCCTGGGACAGGATGGGAGCTTTCTACGTTCAATATGACATATTTAAGTATTCAGCGAAGTATTTACTAGCCGAAGGAGCGACTACTATTGATACCTGACCTCTTTCTGACGCCCTCGGTCAATTCAGACTTCAATACCAAACTAGAGAGAAACTAGTGAGTCTGATTCTGATCACATTTGTTCATGTATTTGTACGTCCCTCTCACTGTCCATGGTGAGACAGTGAGAGGGACAGGAGAGCTGATCCAGCCTTTATCAAGTAAGATAAAGGCTGAATGGACAAAGTGTGTGTGTGTGTGTGTGTGTGTGTGTGTGTGTGTGTGTGTGTGTGTGTGTGTGTGTGTGTGTGTGTGTGTGTGTGTGTGTGTGTGTGTGTGTGTGTGTGTGTGCGTGCGTTACCTGTCTAAAGAAGAGGGGTACAGAGGGATGGGGGAGCTCCTGGGTCTGTGCCTCCACGGTCGCGGGGGTAGACTCCCTATGAAGGAATGAGACGGACAAGGCCGCGATGAACACATGAACAGCCCGGCAAGAACACACGACTAGCCGCGACGAACGCGGGACTACCTCTGGTGAACACATGAATAGATGTAATGGATGCATGCTAGCCGTGGTGAACACATGCCAGCATGCAGCTCGGTGAGCACATGAATGGCCTCGCAATAACACCATCCAGCTTGCCGAGCCATGAAGAATGCACGATAGACCACGGGGGAACACATGAGACGCCAGGGTGATCACATGAATGGCCTAGCAAGAACAACTGTAGTCAGCACCGAATGATCTAGTATGATTTATTTTTAGATGTATGGTATTCAAAAGAATGCCATAGACATTTAAAAGATGTCTTCCCTCTAGGCCTTTGTGCTGGCTGCTGCTGTGAAACACCTGGGGTTTGCCTTCCTCTCACACAGGCTTACCTGACTTTGAGTCAGAGTCTGTTGAGTATCTTCTCCCTTCTGCCGCAGAGCCGTCGCTGAAATCAGCAAACTGCCCCCTCCGCCCTGTCAACAACAAGGTAACGCCAGCATGTAGAAGAGGAACGGCGCCGGGCGCGATAACTCATCCGTGGTCGTCCTTCGCAGAGACACTGAGGTTTCTGTGACAGAATCCTGGCTAGGGGAGAGGTTAAGCTAAGCGACTAAAATGAGTGCTTGATATACTGGCTGTCCAAGTATCTTAATCCGCGCCCGTCTTTAGGGTAAAGCCTTAATCCTATTGACCTGCACCCAGCCTTTGGTCCAGACAACAATGCCTATTAGTCTATGACAACTTCACTGAATCTAGTTTTTTTTATCAACCGATGTTGAGGTGCATGCTACAGTAAATGGGTTAAGCAAGGGAGCAAGGTTTCCGTTGAATGAATCACGGAAGGAATAAAATACTTGAGCCATCGCTAAACATTTCAAAGTTTGTTTGCGCATTTTTGTGATCGTACGTATTGAGCCAATATGGATTTCTTGATATTCCGTCTGTACTCATTTCATGACACAAGTGGACAGCTCCAGCAACCTTGTGCACAAAACGTTTCAAAATGAATGTTTATATCACACTTCAAATGATTGAGATTGACGTTTAGATTGTGCACAACAAAACTATGATGACGGCATTAATGTGACAAATCAATATGATGTTTTTACAACACACTAACAACCGCTAAGAATGGAGCCAAAGATATGAGGACATGAGGACATAAGTCAAACTTGCTTACACATATGCATCGCACACGGCCCCTCATGCAAAGCATTCGGTTGGCTCTTCCTCAGAGAACATACATCGGATAATGAAACACTAGATACAGCTAGTTAACCCAGCAGCGCTCAGACACAACACAGTGACTACAGTGGGTCTCTAGAGACTGGGGGAGTCTCACCGTGAAGACGCTCTCTGATCATCTGGCTCCTGCCGCTCAGAGGGACGTTGCTGTCCGAGAGAGAGCCGTGGTCCAGCTGCAGAATGAGGAAACGATAGGCTGGCCTTCAGTTTCTCTTACTGACTGACTGACTGACTGACTGACTGACTTACTGACTGACTGACTGACTGACTTACTGACTGACTGACAGACACACTTTATGGCCTTTCAGTGGTCCTGACCACTGAAAGGCGTTCAACTTGTGTGATACATTATTTGTAGTGGCTAGAGGTTAGATGAACAGCCTATTCTTAAGTATAATATTAGGCGGAAAAACACCATCTGACCAACACTGTCGATTCATTGGAATTACATTTCTTTGGAGTGGGTTCTGATTGCATGGTCTTGACTCCAATTGCAATTTTAGTTCCAAGAGAAGAAAGCAATTCTCCTATGATGATGAGCTATGACATATCCTCCTGCTTATGCTCATTCTCATTTGGACACACATGAAGACGACCAAACATAAGATGATCTGATATAATGACGGATGCACTCACCGACTCGTGAAGGACCTCATCCACCAGCTGACGGATGACTTTGGAGGGAGGGGGCAGGAGCGTGGTCTTGTTCTGAGACTCACAGGCCTCCAGGATGGAGTTCAGGTTCAACCTGCGGTGGACTAGGTCCTCGCACATGCTCAGAAGGAGGCCGTTCAGGTTGTCACTCAACTGAACAGGCTGTTGAACGCCCAGAGTCCCGGATCATTAATGAGTACAAAGTACTGGATCATTACTGTGTGATATCACTTTGGTGTGGCTGTGTGAGTGTGTGTGTGTGTCTGTGTATGCGTGTGTGTGTGTA
Source organism: Gadus morhua (assembly GCF_902167405.1). NCBI lineage: Eukaryota > Metazoa > Chordata > Actinopteri > Gadiformes > Gadidae > Gadus > Gadus morhua. Next base: position 1,265,428 of record NC_044062.1, read on the forward strand.
TATGTGTGTGTGTGTGTGTGTGTGTGTGTGTGTGTGTGTGTGTGTGTGTGTGTTTATGTGTGTGTGTGCGTGTGTAAGGACCCGACCTGGTTCTGAGGTAGGTGATAGTCGACTGACCAGTACAGAGTCATTCCCAGGGAGTACACCAGCATCTGGGGAATGATAGAAATCCACCAGTGAGTAGTGATATACAGCTTACCAACGTGGGGGGGGGGCCTAGATCCAGGGCCCCCCCCCTAGATCTAGGGGCTGCCATGCTAGGAAAGTGCTGTCTTGGTAATACCAAGACAGCATTTTCCTAGCATGGTAGCCCAGACAGATGCACTTTTGGAAACGTGTTAATAAATGAAGTTATTGCCTTTAAATTATATCCATCAGATGACCCTGGTTTCATTCTTTCTTTTTTCTATTGACTCGCTCAATAAATTAACAGAGCAGGACAGCTAAATCCCGGCTGGATAGTCACTCTCGCTGTGTAACCACCAGGTGGCATCTTTGCGCCTGTTACTCACTCACATGACGACAAATCCTGCAAATGTGCAGGGATGATTACACTGCTGTATCCTTCCCTCACAACAACATGGAGGTCAGAACACAGATTCACCAATTCAACATCAAACGCGTCTACAACTGGGATCAGCCAATCAAACACTCCCACAATCACTGTAAAGGACTAGTCTAGTGTCAACCACATATCTAGGTATTGTGTGTGTGTGTGTGTGTGTGTGTGTTTGATTGTGTGTTTTTGTGTTTGTGCGCATGTGTATGTGCATGTGTGAACAAGTATATGTGCGCGCATACATGTGTGGGTGTAGATGTGTGTGTTCGTGTGTGTGTAGATGTGTGTGTGCGTGTGTGTGTGTGCACTGACCCGCTCTATGGCAGGCTTGGCTGAGCTGGCACGGCCCTGCAGCATCTCCGGAGCGGTGAAAGTTGATACCTCATCGGACAGCGCAGAGTTCTTGAACGCCAGGGTACCCGTGGCGGAGAGCAACAAGGAGCTGGGGCTGATGATGTTGTAGATGCTGTTGTTACCTAATATTGAAATAAATAAACAAGGAAACGAAGGAAGAAAGCATATTGTGAGAAAAAAGATGTCAGCCTATTTTTCTACAGGAATGTTGGGTTAACGCAGAAGAGAACATGAATTTATGTAGACTATAATGGCAGACTAGGCCTATTTCATTCATTTTTGCCGGGCTTATCCATCTGGATTGGGAGGGGCGTTTTGCAACGACAGCGCGCGCGCCATACCCCTGTAGGACACATCCACGAGGGACTCTGCAGTGCCCATCAGCAGCGACCACACCTCCTCCTCCACTAGAGGGCCCCCTCGGGCCTCCAACACTTCCGCCAATGTGACAAATGTGCTGCTCATCCCGCACCGTCTTTGCGCACGCCTGCAGGAGGTAAAATGGCACAATATTCAATATACAGAATAAGCTATTTATACGATGAATAGTTACGCCTGCCACTTTCATTTTTCAACCAAGGCAGTAGTAGTAGTGCTGTAAATATATCTTACAAGACTTATTTATTGATGACAGTCTCCAACACCCATATTCTAGCCTTCATTTAAGTCCTTCTTATGGAATCGCAAGCTTCTTATCCCGTTTTTCGTTGTAGTTCAACCCCACCCCATCTTCCATTTACAACTCCAAATACAAATGTCTCCCATCTTAAAGAATAATGTTCTATTTCTCTGAATCTACGTCGTGTAGTTGACATCTTCAGTGGGCGTTTCTTAAAAGATGAGAGAAAAGCCTGGCCTTTGTAATCTTCCTCTGATTGATTTGATTCTCTCTCTCTCTCTCTTTCTGTTTCACTCTCTCCCTGTCTTGCTGTTTTCCTTTCTCCCTGATCTCCCCCGCTCTCTGTCTTACTGTTTCTGTCTCTGTCCCTCTCTCTCTCCAACCCCCCCCCCCCTCTCTCTCTCTCCCTCCCTGCCCCACTTGTTTCACTAATAGGCTTTCTGTAGAACTGGGTGGGATCTACTGGTCACAGTTCTAGGTGTGATTCTAGTACAGCAAGCTGGTCGCGTGTGATCCCAGCTCAGGATTTATAGGTGTGTACATACAAGATAAGGTGGAGATGCAAGGATCCCATTGGACAGAGGAGTATTTGAATAGTAGGCCGAGATAATTGTGTTGAAATGTGTTCAGATCAGACACTGCACATCTAAGATTAAACAAGGGTGTTTATCTTAGATTTGAAACCCCGATCTAATTTCCCCCTCTGATATTTGCCAATAGGCCCCTAGACAAACTACAGCGGTGGTCTTTTAGGTCCAAAAGCAAGCATGACAATAACGCACAACAAATTAGGCAGAACATTGCTAATACAAATCAAGGTGGCCAAAGAGGCTATTTCCATCTGCATTGGCTACTTCCTTTCAACTGAATAAGCTAGTCAACATTATGGCCAATTGGCAATAGGCAGTTCCCTATGTAAGGTCCACACTACCAGTGATGCTGTTCCACTAAACAGATTTACTCAAAGATGCCAGTTTACTTTCTCCCAATTGCAGGCCTATGTTAAACCAGAGGTGGAGCATTTGATAGGCAGAATAGTTTTTATAAGATGTCTAGATGTGAGTAGAGTAAGGCCTAAATAAGCCTGACCCATAAAACACATTGTAATCATGATTCCTACGGTGGTCTGTAGTTATGTTAAACAGGATGGGATTGTAATCCTAAAGCTTATACACACTATGTACTAAAAAAGTTATAAGCTGTTTAAGATGCCACTTCACAGGGACATGATACCCACGACACTGGGAAGATTTGCGCTCTAAGCATTATGAGAACTCCCACGCCATTATATTAGTATTATTCAATCGACCATGTGGCAACGGTTGTTATCCGCATTTATCAGCCACCGACTGCCGAGGATCCAACCAATACACCATCCATCCCCACATTCACTAGTAGTCCATTACATTCCACTGACAGGCAAGCCACTAGAGGTGGGTTTCCACGTTTTACAACCACATTCTCCATCATGTGAACGCGTATACCTGAATTATGTCATTCACACGCCGGTGCAACCAACACATTTTTATCCAAAAGGATTGTTTACATTGGTGTTGGAATGAGATACGAACACCCAACATAACATAAGAGACGACCGTAAGGATTTCAACAGCAGCCTACAGCGTGGCATACACGAGAAAACTTTAGTAGAAATACTGCAGTCAATTACCCATGTAACACAGTCCTAATCCGTTTGACGCTGAAATGTTATCTGTGACTATGCTTCCCCCCACCCCCCACCCAATTCATTTTACACATATGAATAGCAGGAGGCAGTTTCATCTTCATCGCTCCACTTAGCAGACTAGACATTTCTCAGAGCTAATAGCTAATGAGTAGCTGGCTAAGGATATTTTACCTCGTATCATACGTAGTGTATGTGAAGAATCCGTGTGTGTGTGTGTGAGAGAGAGTGTGCGTGACGGTGTGTCTCTTCACTGCTCCCAGCTTTGCTCCAACATCCTCCGGATCACTCCATGCCGTCTGGCCGCTTCTCCATAACGGCTGATTCACGCTCGCAGGTAATTCATGATTCCACACATCAATGGTGTGTGGCGTCCTTCCACATACGCGAATACGGGAAACCTTTGCTGTTGGCAACTATTCTTAGGCGTAAGGCTCTGAACACATAATTGGATTAAACTCACACTCGAAACCAGCGACAGGTCAGACGAGCAAGCCGCCAAGAGCTGTTTGGTTGGTGACAGATCTCCTCCAAGTGCTACCAATGTACCTAATCCGTGTGATGCCTAACAAGGTCCATTGGTACACGAGTAGGGCTGCGCGACACAGGAGCGGTCCTGTCCAGAGGCCTGCTTGAAGAACAAAAACATCCGAGCAAACGAGTGGATATTGTAGCCTGTGTGCATATAAGGCTACTGTCCCATAATGATCATAACGATCCGGGCTCTCTTCGAACAAGGGGTAAGGAGCTGTAGTCTTGCTGCAGTAGTCCTACTTCATGGGACATATCCATTCCGTGCCCAGGTATATAGCATGCGCCGTTTTTCCTCGTATTGCCCCCGAGGTATCTACGCCGCTCCTTTCACGGGATAAGAATAAATAAATAAATACATTTAAGTACCGTTTGTGGGCGCAACTGCAACCTAAATTATTCAGCTTCAAGTTAAAGCAATTTATACAATGCCCTTAGTCATTCTGATCAGTCTTTGCAGTAAATGGATTTTCTGGAAACCGTCCTTCTTGTAACCTGCGATTGTGTTGAACTCTAGGTGGTAGTCTATAAGAAATAGCTTAGCGTATAGTTTTCTGCATAGTCTGTGCATGTTGTGGGCAGCTGCGATTAGCGCCCTGATAGGTAGCCTATGGCCACAATAACCGTAATGTGGGACTGGGTTTGGTAATATTTGGGGGAATTTTAATATTAGTATTATGATGCATCATTAGTATTTTTAAATCCTGATCAGTAAAGCTTTGTGGATTTTATTTTGTAAATAATAGTTGATGATGATGGTTATGAAGATGATTATAATTTTTTTTGTGTGTGTTTTATGGATTGCTCTGCAAAGTGGTAACGGCATTAAAATGTATATTATAGAAAAAGGGACACCAGAGCAGAGTAGTTCAGAGTAGTATAGTAGTAGTATTAGTATAGTAGTGACATGTGACTGTAGACGTATAGTATTAATAGTCATAGTAGCCTAGTACTTTTATACTGGTAATAGTCATAGTAGTATTGTAGTTGTTGTAGTCTGTAGTTAAAGGACTATTATGAGTAGTAGTAATATAGTAATAGTAGCATCAGTAGTGAAGTATAGCAGCAGTGGCAGAAGTCGTTTGCAGGGATAGAAGTAGTCATAGCATAAATAATTAGCGTTGATCTAAAAGTAAAATGGTAATATCAGTAATCAGGCTAATGTTAGCCTGATCGTTGATCTAAAGTAGTATGCTTTAAACAGCATATTACTTTTAGATTTACACTAATACTATTAGGCCTACTACTGGCCTACTGAATTGCTACTACCGTCCAATTTGCCAGGGGTTTGACCTCTGTGAATGGTAATGCCTTACAGGTTAGTATACAGGTTAGATAGATAGATCGGTGATGAATGGCCTACGAAACACAAAGCAAAACAATTTGGCAAAATGTACTTTCTAATGCCTCATGTTCACTAAAAAAAACAGACATGAGGTAAGTTGTGATCCAGAAGGCATGACAATATTTTCTGTATATTTGATCAAAGAGTTTATTTCGATTTTCTTACCATGCGCCAAACAATGACTTTAGTAGCAGTTAATAGCTTATCATAGACCATATATAGCCCTATAGACAGACAGACAGACATACAGACAGACATACAGACGGACGGAAAGACAGACAGACAGACAGACAGACAGACAGACAGACAGGCACGCAGACAGACAGACAGGCACGCAGACAGACAGACAGACAGACAGACAGACAGACAGACAGACAGACAGACAGACAGACAGACAGACAGACAGACAGACAGACAGACAGACAGACAGACAGATTGATAGATAGAATAAAGTGAGTGTTGCATAATAACATAGCAACCCAGAGATACACACAGACACACATATATGGACAAATATGATAGATAGATAGATAGATAGATAGATAGATAGATAGATAGATAGATAGATAGATAGATAGATAGATAGATAGATAGATAGATAGATAGATAGATAGATAGATGAACAGATAGATAGATGAACAGATAGATAGAGCCGATCCATCGATCGACCAATAGATAGACAAGACCGATGTGATAGAAATGGGCAAGCGTCGGTGGGTGTGTCGCTGCTGATGACGTAGAAGGGTACGCATGCCCTCTGCAGACAGCGCGTACGGCCTGCTGTCAGGCAATGGAAACGTAGCCACTTGAATCTAGTGAGGTCATGTTTTCGAGCCGAACAACGGACTAAAAATATATTTGCAGACGTTAAGCCAATTTATTTGCTTGAAATAAGATAGCGGTGATTAATCGAACCGTGGAGAAAGCAGTGCTTACATTTGACGACAGAGGTAAGATCCAGATCGCTGCCTCTTGGACATGCATTGTTTCGTGGTGGGGGAGGGTCGTATGTGCATGCTACCTTTCCATGCATTTGTTGTCTAGTAGGGTGTTAGCGTTACAGCCTTTATAAAATATGTTCATTTCACGACCAATAAACGTTGTAGGGAGTTAATATCACGACGTGTGTGTGTCGTGGGACAATTGTCGGCGTGTGGGTTTTGGCAGGCCATAATGTAGCCTAAAATCGATGGGAATTTGCTAACTTCATAATATCATAGCTGCCTTTCATTAACATACGTCTCCGAATCGTTGAACTGGAATAGGTGTCGACATTCAGGCACTATATTGTGTTATGAAGCTGCGATTATATACATATAAATAATAAAATAATATTTTTTTCGTCCATTACGTGTGTTTATCGGAAAGGGTCGTGCAGCCAAGGTTAAGGCATTCGCACAGAATGTTAGGTCGGTATTGATTTCCCCCCCCCCCCCCCCCCCCCCCCAGCAATGTTGGTCCATCAGGGCTGTTGGAGATGTACAACTGCACTGCTATTACTTTGATTTCCATGTCGGCCGTGGTAATTATCATCGACCATAAAGATGGGGAGACTGATATCATTATTTCGCTGTGTGGAAATATTTTGAATTCCAGAGTAGAAGTCTATGCAGGTCGATCAAATAACAAGGGGATTTCATAGGCCTCTAGGATTAAGTAATTCATGCGATTACACACGGCATGTTTTCATATCGGATGTTGGAACAACACACGACATGTTTATCAGTAATATAGGGTTAATGACTACACATGATCATTATCATCATGCCTTAATAAGTGCGCTGTGAGCATAATTTTGTAAACCCATGATTAGGCCTAGCAAGCCGGTGTTGACACTGCATAGAGGGGCCCTCCTGTTCGTTTTTTCTGCTCCTGATGAATACAACAATATTTAGATTTATCACAGCAGGCCCTGTTCTGTATTTATTACCCCCGCCTCCCTCCTCACGCTGTATTGACAAGATCCAGACATTTCACTTGCACTTACTCTGCCTTTGCTGCGTTGGTAAGCAACTACTGGGCTTTTTCCAATACCGGTAATTAGTTGAGAGAATTCTGTTTATGCAGCAGAATATTCAACTGACCACAACGCATGTTCTGCAGCTGTGGTTGTATGGAGAAAAGGCAATAGGAGTCTTTAATGAACTATAGTGTAATTTATAAGAAGGCCATCCAAACATTATATCCCACTCAAACATTATCATGAATATTATTACATTATTGGACAATGCTTAAAGGTACACTGTTTAGGAATTCTCCCATCTTGTGGTAAAATAGTATTTTGCATTGAAAGCTTTTTGAATTTGCCGGTCACGTTGCCTTTTCAATGCCCATTTTCGCTTTTTTGGCGACGAGGATTCCTTCTCCTGTGGCGCGGCATAAGTATGATCTTGCATTATGAACGAAAGTGCAGGCTTTTAAATTTGACGGGGCAGTACCAAGCTTGTCTCTCTGAGCTCCTTCTACGTTTCACACTGGCTCTGAGCGAAAACCCGTTAAGCCGTAGCTAGTACCATGTAGTACTAAATGTCCCTCTCGGACGTTATAGTTTTTCATAGTCCGGAAGGACATTGAAGCCTTCTTAGGAGTTACCCATTCAATGTCAATACAGATAAGAAATTCTTCGCTCAGGAGGATAAATCAGATTATTTGCAGAGGCAATGTTACACCAATGAGGACATATGAGGACACTACACAGTGTCCCTTTAAGGGGACACTGTGTAGTGTCCTCTATAAAGGCTATGGACAGTGTCCCTTTAAAAGGACACTGTGTAACCCTTTAAAAGGACACTGTGTAACCCTTTAAGGGACACTGTAACATTTTAAGTATTGTATTATCTAAAAATCAACGTCTGCATTTATAAATATGTCCTCTTTGGTAACTAAACAATTCAAAATGTACTCCCAAAAGTAGTCACAATCCAACCTATTTACCTTCATTCGCCACTAAACAATAAGCTGTGTTGGTGATGGATTGGTAAAAGCGCGTGACGTTGAAGTGCGATGTTACGTGATGTCCGAAGCTGACAAATGTTCACCCTGGCTGTTACCTTCATCATATGGCCCTTGTCTTGGGTTTTGTAGGGCTGCTGGCTTATGGTCATCTTATGTTGCTTGGACGAATGTTAAAAGCTTTTATAAAGTAAAAGGAGGAGGCAAGAACATTTTCCCCCACTCATGGTCGCAGAGCATAGCAAAGGATGGGAATGCTTGCCAATGTTCGTTCCCTCGTCAATTTGTCTCTAATTGTGCTTTAGTCGTGCTTCTTTCCCAACACCTGGTGATCCCCTAGGGGTGGCATCACCAGGGCAATTAAAAGAGCATCTTTCGCAGGGAGCCCTGTGTGCCAGACCCCCCTTCCCGCCCTCCCACCCTTGTGTCACCTGACCCAGTTAGCATGTGGCTGTGGAGGACCTGCTCCAGGGGGAACTGGCCAGCCCGTCCGGGCCACGGTCCAAACCTCCCAAACACTCGGGCATTAGGCCTCATCATCCTCCCTGGCTTTGGTTTCCATCGTGTGACCGAGGCATTCTGCGAGTCGCCTTTCATATGATGAATTGGAACCTCAACCCCCCACCGCCTTCTCGAACCAAACGCGCATACACACACGTATAACCACGCACACACACCCCCCCCCCTGCCTCCAGCCCGGCGGGGCCTGGCGTCCAGGCGTCCCACTGCAGATAGACCCCCAGAGGGGGACCTGTGCTCGGCTCGGAGCCATGTGATGTTATGTTCAAATGTTTGGCCGCTCCACTCAGCAGATAGTGATATACATCACCTGGGGGGGGGGCTCTAGACCCCCACCATCTGACCTCTGAGGCTGTGATGACGGCAGTGAAAGCTGGACTCATGATGTAATGTCATGCAGAAAATTGCGATCTGCAATGTGATTGTTGTTTTGTTGTTTTCGTTACCTAGCCTCATAATGAATGTTCTGAGACAAACCCCCTTTTAAGGCAGATGTATGTACAATAGATACAACTGTTTTAGATGTATGTTCAGTCTGAGTCTGTATGTTTAAATAATGGCTCATTTTCTACCCCACAAAGTGGCATGTGATGCGTGGGCATATTTATCACTTTGCCTATTTTATTAAAATGTAGTCTTCAGCTAAAAATATTGCGATATCTCATTCATACGATCATTGGCACAGCCTTGCCAACGTCTTATTTATTTATTTTGTGTTTCTCCCCCACCCCCTTCTTTTTCACACAGAGGAATCTTTTGGATGCACAGAAAGCATTAATAGAAGATTTCACCATGAACAAAAACAAGAGAGAAAAAGAGTTCTACAGCATAGATGTTGGGGATTCAACGTTTACAGTTCTGAGGCGGTATCAGAACCTCCGACCGATCGGGTCTGGAGCGCAGGGTATTGTGTGGTATGTGTTCCCTCTCCTCCTACTCATCTATGTATCTGGAGGTTGTGTACTGTATGGGAGTGAAGCCATATAAATATTTTAGCATCAAGTATAGTATAGTATAGTATGTCTTGCCTTGCTTAGTGCAGATGTTTTTTTGGGCCTTGACGTTTTTCTGTTGGATTTTGGATTATCTTCTTCAAGTCGAAAATACCATGCTGAAACAACAAAACCTCTGCTTAGTTCCCTTTTGTGCGTGCCTCTTTCTCTGTGCATTGTGTGATTCTTGGTCGCTCCGCTCTGCAGCTCTGCATACGATCAAAACCTTGAACGAAATGTTGCCATCAAGAAGCTGAGCCGGCCCTTCCAGAACCAGACGCACGCCAAGCGCGCCTACAGAGAACTAGTTCTAATGAAATGTGTCAATCACAAAAATGTAAGTGGAGAAAGATGATTTTATGGATGAATAATTCAGTCATTGTAGTTCATGATGACCCAGTTACCCTGATGCACGTTTTCCTCTCTCTATAGATCATCGGTTTATTACATGTATTCACTCCACAAAAAACATTAGAAGACTTCCAAGATGTGTAAGTAGCCATATACTGCATATGTTTAGTGAATGTTGACATCTGTGCTCATCCATATGTATATAATATGTTATATATAAACGTTAAAGTGATGTATATTTTAAAGGACATCCATGAGAATCTCACAGGGCATCGTAGGCTTAAATCCAGTAGAATAACCTTTAGGATGGGGTGGAAATAGCCCTCCCCCCTGTGTGTGTGGGGGGGGGGTTGCGCTTGCGTGTATGTGTGTGTGTGTGGTGACACATGCACTGTTGTGTCCGTGCCCCTCTATGTGTACCGTATGTCCTTAGGTTTGCCCCAGATCTATCTGCACATGGCTCGGACACCATTTTGAGTGCGCCCTGTGCCTCCAGGTACCTGGTGATGGAGCTGATGGATGCCAACCTGTGCCAGGTGATCCAGATGGAGCTGGACCACGAGAGGCTGTCCTACCTGCTCTACCAGATGTTGTGTGGCATCAAGCACCTGCACGCCGCGGGCATCATTCACAGGGTACCCCTTTACCTTCAGGGTACCCCTTTACCTTCAGGGTACCCCTTTACCTTCAGGCTCTGACGGGCATTAGGATCGTACTCTGGGTGCCCCTTTACCTTCAGGGTACCCCTTTACCTTCAGGTTCTGACGGGCATTAGGATCATACTCTGGGTGCCCCTTTACCTTCAGGGTACCCCTTTACCTTCAGGTTCTGACGGGCATTAGGATCATACTCTGGGTACCCCTTTACCTTCAGGGTCCCCCTTTACCTTTAGGGTAACCCTATACCTTCAGGCTCTGACGGGCATTAGGATCATACTCTGGGTTCTGAGATGGATAAGTCCTTTGCTGGCAGAAGGGAGATCGGTCAAGGCGTTTGATCCCTCTGTCACTTGTGTCAAAGTGCCAGCTAGCGTGTCAACAGTAACATAGCTCTGTACTATCATATAGGCACTAGGACGGCCCATGTGTGAGCAGCAGTACCTACTTGGTGATGAAATAAAAAAAATGATGTGTCTTTTTTTGATAATAATATTTGAAATGAGGTTAGCAGCAGCAGAAGGGCTTCATGATTGCCTAGATTAACTGTCGGTTCCCGAAGCCATTCTGCAGCCTCTCTGAGCGTCCATCTGCACAGAGGATCTGAGTGTCAGAGCTGTGTCAGAGGTGTTCGTACCGGGCTCGCTGGGCGGAGGGCTGCTCACAGAATGGGAAAACAGAAATACCAGCAGGCATCCACCATTTAAACATGGTCCACCATTTTAATTCTTTATTCATTATTTACATAAAAACAGTTCATATACTAACGGTCAAATTACAAATATTTGCTTTAAGGGCACCTCTGAAAACTGTGTGTTTTGTTCATCAGTATTTGTACGATATAATTACGTATTGTATGATCCTAGCATTAACTACCAAACACCATTTCTGACGCCTTGGAAGAGCTGTGCACACTGCACAGTTGTGGCCAGTTGATAGATAGACAGACATAGGAAGGAAAGAGTCTTCACATGCAAGTAGCTTGGCCCATTGTGTGTGTGTGTACATAATATATACTCAAGGTGTTTTAGCTGAGGCAGGCACAACTGCAAAATGACCCCACAGCAAAAGAAAAAAAGAATGCCGGAAATTCTCCTTCAGAAAACGTGCTGGAACTTATTGACGTATCGAGCTCTGTTTCACCATAAAGTAATTTAAAACCCCCAGGAAAAACAGCGGTGACAGAACGGACTGCATCAAACGGGAGGCGTTGGACCTCGCTGCGACGAGATCGTCGTATTAGTATGTCTAGCATTCGGGGTCGATGTTTGTAGAGCTCAAACACCGAGACTTGAGCGAGGACTCTCACATTGGTGCGGCCGCAAACTGCATCAAATCAGTATGCATGTCATTACACCGGCCTCCCACACAAAGAATAACAAGATGGCAGACAGCAAGCCGATAGGAAGTATAAGTATTGTTACACTGTACTTCTTATTGGCTGGCTGTCAGCTATCTTCCTATATTTGTCAAACAACCTCCTTTTTATTTACTATCCTAAATAAATCCAGCCACCTCTACCCAGAATGCTAATGGGCTCAGGGAAGGTACTCAGTATTTTCCACCTCGTTGTGTGTGTTTTCTCTAGGATCTGAAGCCCAGCAACATCGTGGTGAAGTCCGACTGCACTCTGAAGATCCTGGACTTCGGTCTGGCCCGGACCGCCGCCACGGGCCTCCTGATGACCCCGTACGTGGTCACGCGCTACTACAGGGCGCCGGAGGTCATCCTGGGCATGGGCTACCAGGCCAACGGTCAGTATCTCCCCCTCCCTCCCGGCGCATGAGGGGGGCTCTACCTCCCTACATCCCCCTAACCTGGATGAGTCCACGGGGCTTTGATTACGAATAACACCGGCCTACTTTCCCCCTCTCTGATTAAAACTCTGTGTCTCGTTCTCGACTGTTTCCTCTAACACTGCACACACTCAATCAGCTGCAGCGCGCTCGCTGCGCCTGTGAACCAATGGGTGTTGTCGGGATATCGTTTTATGTAATTAAGTGTTGATTTTATTTATAGAGCTTACGTTCCCCACTAATGCTAAGTAGCGCTTCCTAACCCGCTGCTGTGGCTCTCTCGTTTCCCGGGCTCGCCGCGTTCCACCCGTCTAGTGGACATATGGTCTGTGGGCTGCATTCTGGCAGAAATGGTCCGCCATAAAATCCTCTTCCCGGGAAGGGACTGTATCCTTGCGCCTTTTTTAAAGATAATTATCTTCCTAGAGAATCTTGACGCCGTTAACGTTCTCCTGGGTCTTTGTGGCCCCTGTGCCACTCTGCTGCGCCGCATCGTCTTGCCTGTTCTTTCCTTTTAGATGGCGGTCGATGCTTGGCACCAACACTATATTACTTGGCAGGCTTGTGGCGTTTGTCATTAACCAGGCCGATATCATTACTCACGTCGGGGCCCGTTGCAGGTCAGGCTCGTCGCCGTCGCGCCTCCAGACGAACCCTGGTTCCGTTACTTTCTGTTTTTACCGCTGTGGCGTTCCCGCTCCCACTCACTCATCCTCGGCTGATTTCCTTTGATTCATTCATATTTGTTTTGCATGGCGTCCATTGTCCCTCATTGCCATAATTTCCTCTTGTGTCCGTCTTATTTTGTGTTTTGTTTATTTTTTTCTTCCTTTGCCGTCATCATCTGCATGTTGCATGCCCCCCCCCCCCTCCCGTCATCCCTCCTCTGGGCGGCAGTGGATGTGTGGTCAGTGGGCTGCATAGTGGCCGAGATGATCCGGGGTAGCGTCCTGTTCCCCGGCTCTGACCGTATCCTTCCCCGGCAGCGCGTGTCACTTCCTGTTTGAAGTGAGCCCACGCACCCTCTCACCTCCCTCTGTTATGAAGCTCCGGTTTGGTCCCAGTCCCATAAGCAACCTCCCATACGTCATACCTCCCATACCTCCCATTCCATACCATCCCATTCCATCATTTTGCCCTTTTTACACTCATCCTACATAGCTATCAGCTAGCCTAGCTCTCCTCAAGTCAACCCTTAACACTCATCCTACATAGCTGTTAGCTAGCCTAGCTCTCCTCAAGTCAACCGTTAGCATTCATCCTATATAGGTGTCAGCTAGCCTAGCTTTCCTCAAGCCAACCGTTAACACTCATCCTACATAGCTGTCAGCTAGCCTAGCTCTCCTCAAGTCAACCTGTTTTTTTACACAACAATTATTATGCTTAATGTAAATAAATGTGTGCTTACAATCGAGTCATGATGTAGTCGAGTAATAGATGGCTAATTGATTTGTTTATGCAAAAACACACATTCCAGATTATGCGGGTCTGTTTGACGCCGGGTGTGGTAGTTTCTGTGGGCGGGGCCTGCAGAAGGGTACAAAGGGGCCCTAGTGTGCTTTCCTCAACGCTGGAACCCTCCAGACATTGACCAGTGGAACAAGGTGATCGAGCAGCTAGGCACCCCCACCCAGGAGTTCCTGATGAAGCTGAACCAGTCGGTCAGGACCTACGTGGAGAACCGACCCCGCTACGCCGGCTACAGCTTTGAGAAGCTGTTCCCCGACGTGCTCTTCCCTGCCGACTCAGAACACAACAAACTCAAAGGTAACAGACGCGCTATTGAGTTTAAAAATCGGTTTCTGTGGGCATATCACACCTAAAGATTTCTAATAGTTAACTATTATTAGTTATAATTTAACGATGGTTATCCACAACTGATTGGGTGGAATAAGGGGTCCATATTATGGGACGGTATAATGTATCATAGCGGTGGTTCCCAATTTGATCCTACTTACAGGCATCTATGAGCAATGTAATCCCTTCCCGTTCCTTGATGATAAGAATCTGTATTCACTCGCTTTGAATACAATTGTCTCATAAATGATTAAATGGTAATAACATCCGTTTTGTACCTCTTGTCCTTGCAGCGAGCCAAGCCAGGGATCTGTTGTCCAAAATGTTAGTTATCGACGCCTCCAAGCGCATCTCTGTAGACGAAGCCCTGAAGCACCCCTACATTAACGTTTGGTATGATCCGGCTGAGGTGGAGGCGGTGAGTGGACCACAGACCTCGGAGCGATCTTAAAGCGCCTCATGAGTTCATGTCACTGCCTAATTCAAATGCATTGTAAGGAATTCTCGCCAATGTATTTTCCTTCCGCTTCATTCTGTCTCCAGCCCCCTCCAAAGTTCACCGACAAGCAGTTGGAGGAGAGAGAGCACACGGTGGACGAGTGGAAAGGTGAGACGACACGCCTGAAAAAACACTCCGTACCGTGGCTTCACTTGCACTCTCCCTGTCCCAGGTCAGGCCTCAGCGCAGTGATCCCCGCGCCACAGTGGGGCTCAGCCTCCCAGCAGATCAGGGGCTGAGCGTGTGTGTAAATATCTGCAGGGTGAGCTCACCCCCCGCCATGGGGCAGGTGATAACGACCGTCCCCTCGTGTCTGTGGGGCCACACCAGCCAACGGTACCCCGAATTAGAAACCCAGGGATTCCCTGGACTCCACGCGATCCCCAGCCTTGAGGACCTATTCCTTTTCCGTCCTGACGTCATCTTTCCACCGTTGACGCCTTTCACCGTGG
Source organism: Gadus morhua (assembly GCF_902167405.1). Taxonomy (NCBI): domain Eukaryota; kingdom Metazoa; phylum Chordata; class Actinopteri; order Gadiformes; family Gadidae; genus Gadus; species Gadus morhua. Next base: position 1,280,534 of record NC_044062.1, read on the forward strand.
TACCGCTTCACCCGTACATATTCATGCTCACAGCCCGCAAACCCTGTCCCTTGTTCCTCCCTCTGCTTTCAGATCTGATTTATAAGGAGGTTTACGATTGGGAGGAGTGCACCAAAAACGGGGTGATCCGAGGCCAACCCCCACCTTTAGGTGAGTCATCCCTGGGAACGCGGAGAACAGAGAAGGCTGTTGTGTGGTGCCCCTCACACCTGATCCTAATGTATCGGGATCCCAGCTGGGATGATACATCAGACGATGGTAACGGGGGAAATGATGTCAGCAGCAGTAGCGTTCAGACCGTCGGTGACGTTGAGGTAATGTCTGCAGAGGTGGCACACTGCCTCACACAGGGAGCAGACCGATGTTTATTACATGATGACGAGAGGTAGGAACAGCAGCCGCTTCTGACCGGGCTCTTGATATATGATCATGTTTATTAGGAAATAGCCAATGGTGACAGCCCTCCTTTGAGGGGCCCTGGCATGGCATACTGCAGCAGCGCGTTGGTGAAGGAAGGCTCTCGAAGGCGCTACAGGTGTATCAGGTGTGTTCCCTTGTTTTTCTCGCAGCACAGGTGCAGCAGTGATTGACAGCTCCCCACAGCCCGCCTCCTCCTCTTCCTCAGCCAATGACGTCTCGTCCATGTCCACGGACCCCAGTGACCCCAGCAGTGACCCTACCATGACCTCTGACACAGAGAGCAGCCTGGACAGCCATACCTCCCTAGGAGCTCTGGGCTGCTGTAGATAACAATGAAACACACACACACACACACACACACACAGGTGTGCACACGCACACATACACATGTACACACACATGCAGTAAGGTACAAAATATCTGGAGTCCACTACCAAACTGGTTATCAAATATCGGGGCAGTGAAAGGCAAGCGTCAGTTAAAATAAATGCAAAATGTACAGCATTACAGATAATATCTGGTGATGTTGCAGCATATTTCCAATTTCCCTTTCAAATAAAAATATTTGAGAGATATTTAAATACATTAGATGCATGTTTACAACTTTTTCTTGCTGGAAAATAATCTGATTTGAAGACACTAGAGCGGCATGTCTGCAGAATACAGCGGTTTCTTTCTGTGCTATATGTGTAGTTTAAATCATGCCTGTATCCAAACTCCGGAGAAGGTGAAACATTCCCAAACCCTGAACGTTTGCTCCATCTTGTTTGAGTCAAAAGCTTTCCGATTGTAATCGCAAAGTAAAAAATTTCCATGGGGATAATTGCTACTTTACCTCCGAGGGAGTGGGTTACCTAATGTTTAATGAATGTACATTTACTAAATGGGATTTGAAACTCTGCATTTTATTCAAATTCTCATCCTTCTCGCTTTGTTTCTCTTTACTTTGTGTTGTACTGCTGAATAAGAAACCCTTTTAAAGCCACATTAATTGACCTCTGGCCACTAAAAGGCAGTCAGTACTCTCCAACCCATCGTGAACTAACATGAAGCCCCAGAACAACACGTGAGTCCGCTGCATTATGGCTGCCATGAGAACCCACTAGGGCTGCAGCTGTGATGATGACTCGGTTGTTGGTAGTGGACCCAGATATTCGAATCTCGCTGTAAACACAAACGATAAAAGAAACCACCAATACACTAGTGTGATGGGACAGGCTTTTGGCCAATAAAACCTCTTGTTAGCTTTTAGAGATATACTTTTGATTTACAGATAGTTTTTATTTCCCTGTCCCCCCATACTGCTGTAAATGATTGTTGTTTGAAATTATTTTTTTGCTGCGAAGAATTGAAGTATGTTTTGATGTGACTTTGTGATGTATGTTATGGAAGGGAGGTTTTTAACTATACTGGAAACATTGCTGTTTTTAAGCTACTGATGTACAGAAGATTGCCGTTTTACCGTTAGCTTCTAAAGATGAATCATGTTTAATATATTTTTTGAATTGTTAGTTTAGCATTTTTTTTTATTGTTTTTAGGGACTGAATGAATATGATACTCCTGGTCCACTCAGAAGGCCAAGCCAGGCTCCGGTCTCACTGCAAATGGATTTTATTTAGCTATTTTCTTTGCATTTCTTGTAGAAAGTATATTTCTGTCCTTCCAGACTGACTTTTTTCATTGGCTGTTATTATTTTGATCTCCACATCCCAGATCAAATGATTGGTGTCCTTGGCCAGAGGCAAAACTTTATAGATCCCTGCTTTTTATCCTGGTTCCTTATTGATTATCTAGCTGTGGGGTAGATGGAGCCAGTGTTTCTGTTGGACGAGGACGAACAGGGTGAATGTAGAAGAGACACAGAGTATCTGCAACTTCATATTTGCTGGTACTGGAGGCTTGGGTCTAAATGGTCAGTTTACTGTCATGGCAGGTTTCTACGTTTTTCTGTCAGTTAATTTGTTAAATATGTTTATATTTTATTTGATTTAAGTGGCCTTACTCCAGTCAGTGGTTTTCTGAGAATGCCCTCCCTCTGTGGTGTGTCTTTGGAAGTTCTACCTCACACACACACACACACACACACACACACACACACACACACACACACACACACACACACACACACACACACACACACACACACACACACACACACACACACACACTAATAATAATTCACCCTCAGTTCATGCTTCAAAAGGCACACACATGACAACATACACACATCATCTGAAAAGATAGTGAAAACATTATTTTTCTTAATTTGTGTATTTATTTATTTATTAATTTATTTGAAGCTAGGGGGGTGGCTGTATGTAATGCACATTTAATTCAAAAGTACTGTTTATATGCATTTTTGTTTAGTTTCATTGTTTTCTGTGCAATATGATTTATATAATAGTATAGATCGTAGGTGATAAACTGTATATTTTACGGTAAATGTATATGTTTTCTGATAGTCAGAAAACCCTTTGCTACCTGCCATGATTACCTTTTGGATGTATTTGATGGCTTGAATTCAAACCCACTCTATTGCCCTCATCATGGCTGGACAGTTTCCCATAGCAACCAGCACCCAGAATGCATTTGGAGAATTGTGACGCATGGCTGACATTTTCTGGACCGAATCTGAATGGTTGAGTGTGGCTTTCTCTCATCATTTTGCTTTTAATCCATTGCCTCCAAAAAGAAAGTAAATTGGACGTATACCAGTGTTCCTAAAGTTTTCTTTGAGCAGATTACATTTGGCTTAAATTTTAAGGCTTTGAGAACTTTTGAAAAGCAGTGTTGTTTCCCAGAATAAACTAAATGGGCATACATTTCTCATGTCCCCCTGTTGGAAAGGGACTGGTGTTGCATATATCGGTTTTCAAGTAAATTCGTTCAAGTTAAAGAAGAATCGTTAGTTTCGAATAACAGCTGTTTGGCAAATCTTGTGGTGTATCATTGGCTTTTCTGGTCTGTATGTCAGTTGTACAGATTATGTAGGGAATCCAATCCAGTGGCAAACACTAATCCTCACATAATAAAAAGCCATTCAGACATTCAGGACTACTAGGATTCAAATCTTTTAACTAGATAACATATAAAATGTAAAATTTGACTGTAAACAGTTTTGTTTTAGTGTTTTCTGATAAGGCCAGTTGTGTACATTTTGATCTTAAATTGCCTCACTATCAGACCGAGTGTAAACATCCGAAAAGGAAACTTTGAACCACCTGCGAATAAAAACATTGAATTTTAATCTCTTATAGCGTATTGTTTTTATTATTGTTGCATTATTAAAATGTGAAAATGAGTAGGGATTTGAACTTGACACATATATCTGCAATTCAGATCTGTCCTATATCGTAAGACATGTTCTTGGCTGAACTTAGTGATTCAAGATGTTGACCAGTTATGGAATGGTTAATTTTTTTAACATAAAAGCCATTTGGTCCAGATGGGTTCTAGTTTGGCACCAGCTATGGCCAGGGTTTTCAGCTGCATCTGCAAAGAGGGACACAAGTAGCGGTAGTAGTAGTAGTATTAGTAGTACTGATGGTGTTTGGTCTTAAGATCTTTGGGCCTAGCCACCCTTACCAAGGAATGAACCACCCCAGTCCAACCCAATTGGCCAGATAAAGATTGAAGGCAGAGGTTTCTTTTCTAGCTAGTCCGAGCAGTTCCAGTGGTTAGGTCCCCTAGAGTCTGGAAGAAGTCCTCCATTTCCTTCTGGAGAAGAACGTTCCGGCTCTCTGCATCCTGATGGGCCCGCTCCGAGTTCCTGAGCCGGATCTCCAGCATGTGAAGCTTCTTCTTCTCTTGGTCCAGTTCCTCCTCCAGGCTTCCCACCTGGCATTGGTATCTGGAGCAGGACTCCTCCAACCTCGCAGAGACACAGGGGAGAGAGTTAGCATACGCAGTGCAGAACAGCACTTTACATCAACGTGAGAAAGGTGGATGACCGCTTGAATACTTGCGAATGCAGCTTTCGTAGCTGATCTGCTGCATTTTCAGTTCTTGCTTTAGATTGGACAACAGCTTGGCCAGATCTTCGTCAGTGCCCAACCCTTTGCCGTCCTCCTTGACGTCCGCGTCCTCCCCCCCACCTCTGGTGATGTCCGCTCCGGGGTCCAGAGGGGTGCTGCTCTGCGTTACCATGTCTAAGGACTTCACAGGGACTGGCTTTGACCCCTGGTCCCCGTCTTCCGGATCTGTTAACGAGATCTCATAGGACGTCCAGATGGTCGAGGTGTCGGAAGGCAAGCTCAGACTGGACGGAGCGACGTTGTCGTAGGCGGAGAGTCTGTGGGATTGGCCCAGGGAGCGGTGGGCGAGGGGGGAGCTTGCTGGGGAATGCAAGGAGTCGCCCAGAGAGTTTTTCTGGGGGTCTTTAGGCGAGAGGGCGGTGTCCTTGAGGAAGAGGGGCGTGTCTTTAAGGGACAGAGTGGAGTCTTTCAGTCGTTCCCCAGAGGAGGACGTGCGCCTGTGAGCTCTCAAAGAGGAAAGGCCGTTCATCAGCCAGTTGCTCCCGCTGGCTGCGGACACGTCCCCCGCCGACCCCCCCATCTTCCCCCTCGGGGCTCCCGATCCAGCCCCCCCCGCCTTGAAGGAGGTTCTCCAGGACGGCAGGGCCTTGGACTGCTTACTGGGGCTGACGGCCATGCCGTTCCCGGGCTTCCCGTCACTTTTAATACCGGCTTTCCCTTCCGTCTTCTCCGTGGGCTTCTCCTCCGGCTTTCCTTCCTCCCCGTCCTCCTGGGTCTGGGACGTTGATTCTGTCACGTGTTTGCCATCAACAGACAGAGTGGAGGATTCCTGGCTTTGGTCTTTCGAGGTGTTGGGGTCTAGTGCCAGGGTGGGGCTCGTTCTTGGGGTGTTGTTGCCCTGGGATACCCACTCCACTCTGCCGCGTGGCCCAGGGCTGGACTGTGTCTTTGTGGGAGCCTTGGGTTCCTGTTCAGCCTCTTTCTCCTCCCCTTGGTAGAGGCAGGCGTGTTCACTGATCAACACTGTCATCAGGTGCTGCACCTGAGAGCTTCCTGTACAGACACATTAACGAACAATCAGAGGAATACACTAAGATTTAAAACTTGGTCTTCATTCCCTTAAACCCAAAAGTGAAAATATGTTTCTGTCCTTGCAGCCATCTCTAATGCACATCATGTCTCCGTACCCTCCATCATAGTCACTGCATCCTCCACTCGGGGTCGGAGGATGTTAGGTCCAAACACAGTCGCCAGGTTCTGAACACTCATCTTGTTTTCGTTGGAGTGGGATTGAACTTCATCCAGGAACCTGACCAGACAGAAACCAAACATTGTCTGAATGCAAGGAAAAATACCTCATTTACTGATCATTTCCCTGGTACTGAGTACACAAATTGCGATCGGAGCCATTGGCACAGTATATATCAGACTCCCTCCTAATGAATAGAGGGACTGAGTCATTTTGTTGGCATTGTGTGAGCTGGCTCGGTGGACCCAGCTGTCTTTCCTTCAGGAACAAATCGAAGATATTAATAGAGATGTGGGAGGAGGACAGCACATACAATCAATCTGGAGGGGCTCCAATGCAGCATGACATCAGTATGAACGCAGCATGTAGGTGTGAGGGAATATATGAACTGTTGGATAACGATGTGATGATGAAATCCAAATGTCAAATGCATGAGGAACAATATTTTCCCTTTATGAACTATTATTAAAGGTTTATTGATGTCATTACCTCTAGCATTATACATTGCTTCCTACAAGAATAATGCAAATTAGTCATAACATCAACACTGTCTTACCTGCAGACATATTTGAGGAGGTTGTAATTCACCTGAGGCAGAGCTTTCACCTGCTTGCTAAGTTCCACGATGCCCTGAGATATGAGAAAAAGGTTAATTTTGATAAATGATCAATCCTAAATAATTTATTGGTGAATAAACTAGACTTTTACCAGCCCCCTATCCTTGTTAAGTAGCTGAGCACAAGACAGAAACTGGGTGTATTTAGAGAAGGGGATCACAGGCTCCGGAAGCTCGCGTATGTACAGCTTAAGCAGTGACGCCACCGTATGGACATCTGTGGTACTGTGGAGGAAAGAAGAGCGCATCAGAGAGGATGTAATGAATTACCCAATACACTCAGATGGGCGCATAATGCCAATACGCGCTATAAGACCCATCATTCTCCTTGCCTGTCGAACTTTGGCTTCTCGCCGCGATCGAACGCATCCTGCAGCTCTCGCACGTGATTGGTGGGTCCCGGAGACCTGAACAACCCCTCCTCCTGCAAACCGCACTGACGTATCAAAGACACACACTGCTCCACCAACACTGGGACCAGTCGCTGGGGGTCGCACTGGCTCTCACACAGCATCGTCTCCTCCAGATGCTGACCGAAGACCCCTGGGGGGCCCACAAAAATGCACTCCAGTTCCTCAAACACACTCCAGTAAATCACTCAAGGTACCGATGCTCGTAAAAAGCATGTATTCTCAGTTTGCTAAATGCTCTTGTTTTGAATAGCTGCTCTATCAAATTAAATTGCGAATTTCGAGATAGGACGAGAGAATATTAGCTTACCACCCCCGAGCCTGGACCAGACGGCCCTGCGGATGCTTCTGACCCAGTCCTCCATGTCGCTTTGGGAGTTAGCCATTAGCATGAATGACTCGTGGCTAACGCCCGTTCGGTCCTTTTCTCCCCCGTTTCCTTCAGGGAAGAAAAATAACATGGGATCGATGTTATAGAGAAAAGTATGTGAAAATCCGTAGGCTACCGCGGCTGATGATTGTAGTTAACAATTTAATTTAGAGCACCTTTGAAGCAATGATGAGAAAATTCATAAGAGAAAAAAAGGAGTATTCATAAAATAAAGAATGTTTTAATATACATTCATGGTTTAATAACAGCATAGGTATCGGGTTTCCTCTCTCTCGGGTATAATTGCTTTGGATTTTGATGACCTTATTAGCTCCAGGACCCCTGCCAGGTTCAAACCAGCCATCAATCAGCCGCCTGCCCGCCCCCAGCTTTGATACCGCTCCTAGCATAGCTTTGAGCCCACTGATTTGAAAGTGCTGACCTGATCTTTAATAGTTTATTTTACAAGGCTAAGTTTCGACTCAAGTGTCTTCTGTGGGGTATAATTACACTCTTGAAAAACACCAGGGCGTGTGTTCCTCTGGTATATTTCTATATTTCCTCTATTTTCATTCTGAAGCTGTTTTTTTTTACCTTGCTGTGTACTTCAGAGCAGCTGAATTCGTAAGCACTGCACCGCGGTGTTGCAAACTGAGCAGTTGTGTGCGTGAGAAATGACCCAGAAAGTCCAGAACTCCCCGTGGACCGCAGCAACTGCACCAAGCTCTCATTCGTTCTCACTTTCCTCCTCTTCTGTTCCCCCTCGTTCTCTCTTCACTCCTGTTATTTCTCTCGCTCTCGTCCTCTGCGAGGGGACATATGCAGAATCTATGCTGCTGAAATGAACTTAAAAAACGCCTTATGCTCCATGAAAACCACCCCGCCTTTACAGGCACCCAGAGACGCAGTAAAAGGGACGGAGTGTGTTGGTGTGTGTACCTGTTCTTCTAGGCAACGTGAGGGTAAAGGAGCCTCTAAAATAATGTGTTTTCCTTCAGCGGTGGATGAATGTAATTATTCACTGTTTCACGATGCCACGCTATTGGCAGATCAGTGTCCACTCCGCTGTTACTATGCCAACCCACCTGGAACGATCTCAAAGAGGTGTCGGCCAGGCTCGTCCTGATTCGCCGGCAGCTCGTTGACCTGACTGGCCTGCAGTGGAATGCAGCCCTGGAGATCAGAGAGGAGGAAGAGGAAGAGGAAGGAGGAGGTTGAGGGGGCGGGTGGAAGACAGGTCTTCCTTCCTTTTTTAGGACATTTTTAAGTCATTTTCTGACCCTGAAGTTCCCCCCCCTCAAATAAATGAGCAACCTTCACTAAAGCAGAACACACTAGTACGGCTGTAGAGCCACAAAGGTTCCCGCCCGCTCATCAATTACTGGTTCTGGATCAGGACATGTGGTGCATGTAAACCATTATGGATTCCCGGGGTCTGCGGCGGCTGCTGCTGTCTGGGCAGCGGTCCAAAGACCGGAGCCCGGAGATGATGGAGAGAGGAGGAGGTGACTCAGGGAAACATCTCTCGCTCATCTATTTACCCTAACGCCCCAACAGCTTCCCCTTGTCCACTTTGGTTTCCCTCCCCACCCCTTTCCCCAGGGTGGGAATAGGGGATGGAGAATACGAGAATAGGCTTCTCGTATTCTCTCCATTCAGAATACAAATTAAGAGCAATTACGTTTATTTAATATTCCACAGAGAATATCTGTCTTTAGTCCCAAAGGCACAATATGAATGCTGCAAAACTACAAAGCAGTTATGGGAGGAATTGTGAGCCATTTTAGCCTTTATCTTCTATTATTATGTGTTTATAATAGTATATATTTTGATTTTCACAAACTAAATGAAGAGGGTAGCAGGATGGCAGCAGGTCCTGTCGCGGGCTCAGCCGTACAACAGAACCCTGAGGTGGTAACGAGACCAGGGGACACATGCTAGACAGCGCTAGTTGTATATCTGTGTGCTTCACCTGGGCCTTGGCCTCCTCCTGGTCCTTATAGAAGTAGAGAGCTTCAGGCCTCAACACGAACCAGCGCAACTGCCAGTTCTTCATGATGCTCCTCTGTCTCTTCAGCCAGCCGGCCTTCAGCGCCCTCTCCTGGTCTAGAGGAGAACAGGGCCTGGACAGCCGAGACAGCTCCCCCAGAACCATGCTCTTGGACCGGGCTGGATGGATACACACACACACACACACACACACACACACACACACACACACACACACACACATGTCCACGCCCCGATCACACACACATACACACACAAGGAAAATACAATGCAATCTTGTGACTGCATGCATTGTCAGCATGGATGTTCCCAGTGGGAATCAGACCCCTCACCATGGAAGTGTTAATGCCATGCTCACCTGTAAATACACAGCCCAGGACAAAGAAACCAAGAGAGAGCGAGAGGGAGGAAGAGGGAGAGAGGGAGAGAGAGAGAGAGAGAGAGAGAGAGAGAGAGAGAGGGAGAGAGACACAGAGAGAGAGAGAGAGAGAGAGAGAGAGAGAGAGAGAGAGAGAGAGAGAGAGAGAGAGAGAGAGAGAGAGAGAGAGAGAGAGAGAGAGAGAGAGAGAGAGAGAGAGAGAGAGAGCGAGAGAGAGAGAGAGAGAGAGAGGGAGAGAGAGAGAGAGGTATAGTAGGAATAGAACGATACATTAACAAATTAAACATGCATCTATCCATTCAAAATAAACACGTAGACAATAGACATACACACGCTCTAAGGAGACACCTATATAGGGTGGCTCATAGCCGCACACACTCCTATACATCCTATATCGAGTCATGGGGAACAGCGCAGGGGGTGTTTGCTTGCTGCATTGTTTTACACAATAGATCCTTATGGCTCGGATCAGGTTGTTTTATTCCATCGGAGCGTATCCATCATACAGGCCGTGATTAAAAGCATGGATTTTGCATTAGTATGCCTGGGACAAAACGTCTGAGCAGACCCGGTGACAGCATAAGGATCCCCAGAGAGTTAGGGCGGGGAGATAGAGAGACAGAGAGACCTCAGAGAGAGCGGGAGGAAAGAGAGCGAGAGGAAAGAGAGAGCGAGAGAGAGATAGGAAGAGATTGGAAGAGGGAAAGTGGTGAGAGAGAGAGGGAAAGGGAAGAGTGAGGGAGCAGGAGCGAGAGGTATATAGAGAGAAAGAGGACAGTTAGAGAGAGGGAGAGAGAGGGAGAGGGAGAGGGGGGGAAAAGGAGAGAAATCAATGCTTTTTTCTCCCTTGTTAATTGCGTCTCCCTTTCTGCTGAGGACAGCAGGGAATGTATTGGAGAGGAGCTTTGGCATGCCCTTCTTTTTAATGTCTCTCTCTCTCTCTCTCTCTCTCTCTCTCTCTCTCCCCCTCCTAGTTCCTCTCTCCCTCACTTATCAGCTCTTTCTCTAATCCGCTCATTTTATTCTCTCTCCCAGACCCCACCTCCCAGCCCTCCATCCCTGCCCGCCTGCAGAGTCATGATTGCTGGGAAGAAGAGCAGAGCGAGCACTGTGCTCATTAACCGTGACAGTTACTGTATGCAGAGAGAGAGAGAGAGAGGGAGAGAGAGAGAGAGTGAGAGAGAGAGAGAGAGAGAGAGAGAGAGAGAGAGAGAGAGAGAGAGAGAGAGAGAGACAGAGAGAGTGAGAGAGAGGGAGAGAGAGAGAGAGAGAGAGAGAGAGAGACAGAGAGAGTGAGAGAGAGAGAGAGTGAGAGAGAGAGAGAGAGAGAGAGAGAGAGAGAGAGAGAGAGAGAGAGAGAGAGCAGAAACACTCTAG
>NC_044062.1:1296339-1396339 GCF_902167405.1 Gadus morhua
GGGCGTGTGAGTGTCAGCACCTGCTCCCACAATGGCTGCTCGCGGAAATACACAAGTGCATATTTTAGGACGAGCCTCCAGCCTGGCACGGCCCCAACGACAGCGCCACTACCAGGGAGAGCTGAGGTGTCACACACACACACACACACACACACACACACACACACAGACACACACACACACACACACACACACACACACACACACACACACACAGACACGTACACACACATGCACACAGACACGTAAACACATACACACAGACATACACACATACACGTACACAAACACGTATACACACACATACGTACACACCCTCACACACACACACACGCTCAAACACACACCTGCCATGAATAAAGTCAAGGTGATGGAGCAGATAAGGGCTGAAACCTAAGCAGCTGGGCCCGAGACATGCAGTGTGTGTGTGTGTGTGTGTGTGTGTGTGTGTGTGTGTGTGTGTGTGTGTGTGTGTTTGAGTGTGTGTGTGTGGGTGCGTGCGTGCGTGCATGCGTGTGTTCGTGTGTGTGAATGCAGAGAGATCGGGGGTAGACAGACAAACGGCAGCAGCCGGGAACAGACCCATATAAAAGCCTGGGTGATAGATAGTGGACATTTGACATGGCGCGTTAGTGAAGATGGTATGTTGAGAAAATGAGGTCGTCTGTAGCTGCAAAGTCAGCTTGTAACCTTCGAGTTAGCTTGGAAGTATAAGGATTCCCAGTTTGTATCAATAAACAAGTACTAATGAGATACAGTAGTTATACATGAAACTTGGTAGTAAATTGAAAGTACTTAAATGCCCTACTATACGCAGATATAAGCTGGCAGAGACAGTCGTAAAAATCATGAAATGATGGAGCAACAACTCTAGCAAAACAATGATGAGTTGTCCTTGACCTAAATAGATAAAAACATAAAATATAACTTTACCAAATAGTATTTCTTCTGCGTCAACGGCAAGTGTCCTGGAGATCGCTGTGTGTCCATATGGTCATCATCTCTCTATCGTCTCTATCTGAACTAGGACACACACACACGCACACACACGCACGCACGCACACACACACACACACACACACACACACACACACACACACACACACACACACACACACACACACACACACACACACACACACACACACACACACATAAACACACATAAACAAAAACAAACCTTATGGTCCCTAAATTACGCATTTACCAAAAGCTTAGTCTTATACTTAATTGATCATTGCTGACCAACTCAAATGGTTCCATTCACACACACACACACACACACACACACACACACACACACACACACACACACACACACACACACACACACACACACACACACACACACACACACACACACACACACACACACACACTGCTCAGGGACGTACCTTGCATGGCTGCTGTTATTGACCCAACACTGACCAGCAGGCTGAGGAATGCTTCCCGGGGCCAGGCATAGCCACTGAGACAAATAGAGAAGCAGTCATTCGGACATTACTTGCCATGTTGTGTCTAGAGGACGGCCTGGCTCGATGACGCGCAGTCTTGAGGACGACTCTTCTTCTTTTTGGGCCCAAAGAAGCGAAGCCGTCTACGTTTCCCCCATCGTCGTCCTGTCTTAGAGACGATCACAACAACATTCTAAGAACATAGCGCATGTCTGTGCTTGCTACTCGAAGATGTCTTTCATTTTCCCGTTCTTTCAGGAAGTGCGTAGCTCACTGACAGAGAAGTGAAATTTGCTGACCTCTTGAATATTTTCAGAAGTAAACGTGGTATCGGTTTTCTCTGCCACCAAATTGAGTTTCATCGCCAGCAGTGCTGGAAGCACAGTGAAGCAGAAGGATGCCAGTCATTTACCTTTGCCAAACAACAGAGTCCATGTAAATCACCGCGGCCTGGGCTGACCTCCTCCAGCTGCTGAAGGCTGATTCATGCCTGCTGCCTCCGACCGGTCCTATTTATCGTGGGTTGGCTCTCTGCAGCGGGACTGGATGTCCGCAAACAGAGAAAGAGGAATGTTCTTCGTTGAAATCATCCAAGGAAATTAATTGATGATATAATTGTAGCTAGTAATTCAGATAACCAGGTGGCAGTAAATGGAGGAGTTGAGTTCATCTGGAGGCGGGTCTGATGTGGCGTGTCGGCGTGAGAAGCTTACCATAAGCAGAACAATGTTGAGGACATTTAGCTTGTCTGTTGTCAAAGTGCCCAAGTGATTAAATAGACCAAAACCTCACCTAACATTTGCAAGGTTACACTGAAAGTAAATGACTCTGACTATAAATGAATGATATATTACAGAATTAGGCCATCAATACAATTCTCCTGATGAAATGTGCCCATTGTGATCCAATTAAATCAGTTGGTTTACCACTAGGTTAACTGCATACAATCAAAATGTTAGATGCATCCATTTATTCCCCTTATATTCAAAGGTTTCATCCCAAAAGGGCTTCATACAGAGCCATATGTTCTGCTCAGAAGCATGTTATGCGTGCTTTATTTAATCATGATTATGTGTCTTAACAGTTCCAGCAGACTTCCTGTTCAATTTTTTGATGCAGCAATGATGCATCAAACTGAGCCACTTCACCTGACCCTGTAACTGACTTCTGCATTATGCTTAGTAAAGGGAATCTAAAGGGCTGACACAGATTACAGGGGGGAGAACTTTTGCTCATGTTCCTAAATGCTTTTGGATATGCCTAATGATGTTGAACTGTATTTGGAATTGTTTAAGACAAAGTAGTTTCATGTTCAGTATGTCCCTTAAAAACAGGCCCTTTGATGGCATGTTAATAAGCTATAATTCAAGGCTGTGTTCATTTTAGGTACATTTAGGTATTTCTGAAGCTCACAGTTCTTACGATTCTGTTAATTGAACAGTGGTGGTGTGAATTGTGTATTTTCCTTCAATTAGGTTGTTAGAGCGGCTCCTAACGAGCCATTGGGGGGCTCTGATTAAAGCGCCCCTCTTGGTGTGGTAGGCTGAGGAAGCCAGCAAGTAAATGTGTTAGAAACACTTTCAAATGATGTTTAAACTCTACCTGGGTAATTGGTAATACAGGTACCAGTTAATGACTTCCATTTGAACAATGTATAAACATGGGGTGAGAGGGTGAGAAAATAAGCAGATTCTCTCCAATAAAAAAGTGTCTATACATATTGAGTATGTGTGTGTGTGTGTGTGTGTGTGCATGCCACCATCTTCTCCATCACTCACGTCCAACACAAAGAACAAGCCAGTGCGCAGCGGGGTGCGTCATCATCTATAATGTAGAGATGTGTTCCTGAGGGACATGAAGGAAATGAGTGTAATGAAGAAAGCAGAGACCTGGAGGCCCATTAGCGGGAGTGGAGGAAGTGGCCTGGTGCAAACGAGCGGGAGCTGGTCAGGGAGGTAACAGCATTATGCTAGTCGGGAAGAAAGCCCTTCCTCTTGGAGTGCAGTTTGCTGGAGCCGGCTGCATGTGTTATGTGGATGGATATGCTAATCCCGGACGCAGAACGCTAACATAAATGTCAGGCTGAACACGTCACACCACAGGCATGCGTCATTCAATGGCAGGCTTTTTATTGAAAACTGCAATACTGACGTTAAAAGGTAAAACGTGTGTTATATAAAACCACAGACGTGCTGAGACAGAGACAGATATCCTATTTGTTTCTGCTAAAACACAGTCGAGAAATGTCCCAGCTTCACAGGACAATGCGTGTTGTTAAAGCGTGGCTTGGAGCCTGTATGGTCACCAGAGCTCCGTAGTGCACAGCTTCATTGACAGTCAAGAATCTCAGGGGTTCAGAGGTCTGAGTGGAGATGAGCCTAACGGCCACACCGCGCGAGGGTCTCTAGTAGTGTAGTGCGTTCAAATACAGTCAGAGCAATTTCATCAGTAAACAGTTCACATTCAAGTACAACAACTTAAGGTGGCAGTCACATTTTTTTTGTTACATACTAATAATAACGGACTTGAGATCCTTTTTTTGTTTCAGTGTAGACAAAGGACTTTTTTTTTTTTTTCGCGACGACACAGACGTCCCCGAGGTTCGGCGGCTCCTAAATGACGAGGGCCGTCTGGTCCGTTGGGGCCTGCCTCCGCACCAGGCCGTCCCGCCCCTCCAGCAGGAAGGAGAGCACGGCCGCCCAGCGCTGGCCGAGCGACCGCCGCCGGCCCGTCGCCTCGTCCTGTCGGAAGAAGGTGGTGGTCCCCGCCACCACGGCCTCAAACTGCTCCTTCAGCAGCCACGCCTCCCACAGCAATGTCAGCGCGTTCATGACGGCCAGGGTCGCCACCCAGAACTCCGCCCCTAAGAACGGTAGCCACGACGACCACGAGGAGGTGGCGCCGTGGTACCCGGCCGCCTTCTTGCCGTTCAGGTAGCTGGTCGCCGTGACGAGGAAGAGGAGGTGGGCGGTCACCAAGGAGATCAGGAAGACGAGGAAGAGGCGGTGGTTGTCCCTGCCCACGCAGCGGTTGAGGAAGAGGCAGTGGTGGTCGTAGTCGGCCACGCACACGTCACACAGCTTACAGTGTTTACTGTGGTCGGGCTGGAAGATCTGCGGGAGGAGGTGGACAGGAGGGGGGGGGTGATCAGAGCGCTAGCGGCGGCGCGGTGTGAGCGCACTGGGAACACTCAGGAGCATCGGAACACCGCCGACCGCTAGGAGCGCTACCGTTGGAAGGCTCAGGTCTATCAGCCGTCACGCCCTGAACGACCCGTCTAGTCGTTGGAGCTCATCTAATACTCCAAAGTTTCGGTTCGCTTACTTTTTTAGACTAGGTTTCCCAAAGTCGGATTGTTTGAATCATATTCTTATATAATAACAACAGAAAAAGCACACAAGGAACCTCTTGAGGCTGTCCAGTGTTGTAGTTTAGTGAGTTTAGTTTAGTGTTTAGTGCAGACTACAGGTACAGGTGAGCAGGTACATGGTGAGCAGGTACATGGTGAGCAGGTACATCATGTGTACATGGCGGCAAACAAGACCAGCCGAGTATGCTTTCATTTTCAACGATTTGCACATTTATTTTAATTCTTTTCACTTAAAATTGTATGCTCTATTGTTTGTATGTTCTCAGTTTGTTATTTGTCTTGGACAAAAGTCTGCTAAATGACTAAATATTTTTTTTTACATCTATAGAATGGGAACTGAAACAAACAAGGGACTCATAGCAGTAGTCTGTTTCTGCAGGGGGAACCATCAATGCTGTGCAAAATGCACAGATTGTCCTACCGCCCACTTTGATCCCCCCTCATCTCCCTCAGCCCGGGGCTATTCTCCTAACCCGGGGCTGTTCTCCTAACACGGGGCTGTTCTCCTAACCCAGGGCTGTTCTCCTAACCCGGGGCTGTTCTCCTAACCCGGGGCTATTCTCCTAACCCGGGGCTGTTCTCCTAACCCGGGGCTATTCTCCTAACCCGGGGCTGTTCTCCTAACCCGGGGCTGTTCTCCTAACCCGGGGCTATTCTCCTAACCCGGGGCTGTTCTCCTAACCCGGGGCTATTCTCCTAACCCGGGGCTGTTCTCCTAACCCGGGGCTGTTCTCCTAACCCGGGGCTGTTCTCCTCACCTCGCAGTAGGGGCAGAACCTCTGGGGCTTCTCGTTCTTCTCCACCAGGTCTGCGATGCAGGTGAAGCGGGGGTCCGACTCGGCCCGGCCCAGCGCTCCGGGGTCCTGGGTCAGGATCTTACACAGCAGCCCCAGCACCAGGGCAAAGTGGAACATGGAGAACTGCACCAGGAGCCCGGTGGACCACATGCGTGGGGCCAGTGAAGGATCAGTACAAGCTTTCACATTTATATCATTTTTCTTCTAATGTCAGGGGAAAAAAACCCAATGCCTGCAGTCTACCTAGAGGCATCCTTCAGCAAGATGCCCTCGCCTTTACCTGCTCATCAAGATGCCCCATCCTTACCTGCTCCTTAATGACATGGACCTCAAACCCCCGTCAGGTCGGTCACTTTGGATCAAAGCATGCGCTGAACGACTGAGCATCCACAGTGAACGGTGAACCTTGTAGTTTGTGTCAAAGGATATTGAGCATGATTTGCCCATAGAAGCAGAGCAAGGTGTGGAACAAGCCAGCGAAGAGCGTGCCCAGGTAGATGGGGTTTGGTAACCTGGGAAACACACCACACAACGCATCTAAACACGTGACCGCCACAGGACGACTGCAGAGGATGCATTAGCCAGGACGGAAGGAGCAGTGATCTCAGTGAGGGGGTGTCTGGGGGGATGGCGGGGAGACCTTTGGTAGGTGGTCATGCGGTGGAACGCTGTGAAGATGCTACTGGCCAGCCAGGGAAACAGCAGGCCGCAGAGAAGCCCCCCGTAGCCCCCCCCCAAGGCCGCGATGATGAGGATCACCGAGGCGCTCAGAGTCGGGTAGAGCAGCGTCCAATAGTACAGGACTGGGCCGCACACACACACACACGCACACGCACACACACACACACACACACACACACACACACACACGTCATCATCATCTTCCTCATCTTCACCATGCTCATACTCATTATATCTGGATAATAACTTGGATACATCAAGGGCTGAAGAATATTTAGAGCTAATATAAAGAGTATATTCACCGTGGGACTCCTTTGGCGTGTGGTGCATTGGCTCATTAATATACAGCCTCAGTAATTTTGTGAGTTGCTGATGCCTGAAAAAAGCAGAAAAATATAAACATTCACCTTCAAAGCAAGCCAAGAGAAAGAAAGGGGAATGGACACTGATGATACTGTGGTATCATTTAGACGGCCGTGATGGGTCGACTCACCTAAAGGTCTTCCCCAGCTTGCTGAGGTCCAGCGGGGTGAGGCCGTGGTGGTTCTTCCAGTGGAGCATCCTGTAGCCGGTCCTCTGCAGCAGCGTCCAACACACCTCCACGCCTCCGTGGTCTGCGGCCACGTGGAGCGCTGTCGCCCCCTCCTGGTCAAGAGCATCCACTGCACATCTCTGGTAACGCAAGCAACAAAGATGGACACAACGGGGTAAAAGGCATGAATTGATGCTGTCGCATGGTTACCAAAGTAACCCCTTTTACCAGCTTGAATACGTCCAGGGAATGCTCCCGAACACAAGAATACTAAAACGAGAGATACGCGCTAAAAGTAGTAATAAATGGGTGACACGCGACAATGGTGTTTGACTTCAAAGGTGAAAAAAAGTGTTAGACTGATCAGAAAGGATTCACCTGGTGTCGGAGCAGGTAGCGAACCACCTCGGTGTTGCTGGTGGAGGCTGCCATGTGCAGCGATGTGAGATGATACATGTCTGAGTCAGAGTACCGGAACATTCCTGTCTCCCACAGGTAATGCATGGCTACACTAACCACAAACAGACAAACAAACAAATACGTATGATGATAACAATATGGTCATGGTTAATATGTACAAACGGCAAACAAGACAATTTGTTCACTTGAGCTATGATGCTCGATTTAGAACACATCTCAGTTGAGATGTACCATTTACGTATCTTGAGATTAAACTGTAATGCACAAATAATAGTAGATCAAGCCTCTCACCTCATCTTTCTAATTGATATAGCTTCTCTGTATTATGCACACCATTTCATGAGAAAACTGAATTATTTGCAAATACTCTAATTTGATGAGATGCTTTTATTGTTCTCAGCTTCACTTATAGCTTTCGGTAAATCTTGTGCTGACTGGATGGCCAGATGTCAATGTAGGGGCGTGTCCTCCGCTTACATGCTGCCTCCCAGCACCGCATGGTGCAGAGATGTTTTCCCCTGCAGGTCCACCAGTCTCAGATCTGCCCCGTGTTGCATCATCTGGTGCATGATGTAGATGTTTCCCTGCCTGAGGCCGAGGCCCGAGAGAGAGCATCCGTTATCATGCATCACATACTAAAAATGTACGTATCAATATAAAAACAACAAACAATACAAAAGATGGCTCCCACGCAAAACAACAATGTTCGCTTTAAGAAGCGGTTTGTGAATGGATCGTGTGTGATGAAGGCCAGCCAACATTGACTCATTGTTTAGAGGTTTGTGCATCTATTAGTGTGGACAACATTCGCTGGCTGAGCTGTTCAATGCGGACGGGACTGACCTGCAGGCAAAGTGAAATGAGGTCTGTCCCGCTTCGGATACTAGGTTAGGGTCAGCACCGTTACTTAGCAAGCTTTCAACCAGGGAGCGGTTTCCATGGAGGGCAGCAGAGTGGAGAGGAGTGAAACCACCCCAGCCTGGGAGAAAGACAACACGGCATGCACACAGTTAATACAGTTATATTCGCATTACCTACATCAGCAGTTACAGACACACACTGGGACATATCGACACTAATGGGCTGCAAGCACCTAAGCGGCTCACTGCATTTCTTGTTCGTCTTGAAACTAACAATAAGCCATAAGTAATCATTGGAGAGATTGAGTCATAAAGGTGAACCAGCTCATATAATTTCTGAGGGGAAATTGGATCACTGATAAGCACGGTAGGATTTATTATATTTAATCAAGCACCAACTTTAAAAAAACAGACTTTTTGGTATCACCAACTCCAATACAGCATTTACGCAGTAGGGTCACGGTTTAACCCGGTTTCAGAGATATTACAATCACATAACGTAAAGGCACATCCATGAACATTTCATGAAGTGTTACCCTGAACACTGCATTCACGGCAGAAGAATAAAGAGCATGGCAAGTACAGCGGGGTGCTCAACTCCATACTGCAACAGCTTCCTGTAACACCGTGATACCTTTCCATTTCAAAGTTGTCATGCTACGTTACCTTTTTCCTTGAGAATTGATCGATCATTTTGAATCAATTCTACACACTGCTCAATATTCCCTCTCTGTATGCAGTCGAATATGTCTCCAGCGCATTCAGAGCTTTCAGGCATCGTATACATGATGATCAGCTAAAAAACGCCCCTCAATTTCTAACAGGCCACTTCTAATTTTGAGCTACGTTTAAAATCTCGGTTGTAACAACGTACTATCGTAATCAAAATCGATATTGGTGGTCATATTAATCTGCAAAGTAACGGGATCCTCTATTGTGATATACTGACTGTAGCAGACCACGCCTGGCCAACCTGATTGGCTGTATTTTCCCACATGACCGAAAGGTCACGTGGGAAAATACAGCGCGTTAGGCACGTAAATAAACCAGTGAACGCTATAAATACGTAGGAAGGAACTGACAAAAATAAATATAAAGGAATGGATACAAAATACAATTAAAGTTAAAATACAACGTTTCTTATGGAAAACCATTTCCGCCAATCCAAAAAAAGATGAAAGCTTAGTCTTGATGATAAAACATCCCCATGGTAAGTCATAATATGAGATAAAAATATATTATTATAAGATAAAAAAGAGTGATTACTTCAGATTCAGAAATATATTTGTATCATATTTTAAATAACATTCAGCAAAAACGTATGCACACAACGGGTCCATAACAAAATGTCAAGAAGACGACGTCATGAGAATGATGGATTCTGCATTTTACTAAGTTCTTACAAAAGGCCAGTTTGAGGAAAACAAAGCACTTTGTTTGTTTATACTTATATTTTATTAGAAAGAAATGAAAATATTTGTTACATCTTTGATGTGTAAAATAAATAGTTACAATAATGCTGTATTTGTATTCATCACAGGATAAAACCTTTTTTATAATTCTGACAATTGCAATCAGTATGATAGTGGAAAATTGTCCCGGAATGAAACATTTCTGAAGTATAAAACGTGACACAAGTAATCCTACCGTCCTCATCCTGACTCTATACTTCTTCATGTCCTCTTCATCTCCGGAGTTCTTCTTCTAGTGCTTCTGTTTCCTGCAGCTCCTTCTGGATCTGTTGGACAGCTTGGCCTTAATGCTCTCCTTGAGTTGTCTAATCATGGCCTAAACAAACCCACCACCAGAGTTGTACTTCCTAGCGTTCGGAAGGCCTTCTAGTGTTGTGCTTCCAAAACCCCTGCTGGACCTTCCAAGTTTTTTCCAATGAGGAGGACATCTTCTCTCTCACTCGACATATCAGTGAATCTAGGGGGTCCTCTATTTCAATGGGTTCTGACTTTCTCCTGTTATGAGCCCGGCCATTATACTTTCATCAGGACCTCTTCTTGAAATTTTGTTATTGACCCAGGAGTGTACTTTTTTTTTGCTGATTCTTATCAAATACGAAACAGATATATTTCTGGATCTGAAGTAATCCAAAATACTTTTTATCTCATAGTTATGACTTCTTATCTCATCATTTTGTCTTACCATGGGAATATTTTTATTACAATAGATGATATTATAATATATCATAATAGTTTGCATCTTTTTTTGGCGGAAATACACTTCCATCGTTTATTTATGTAATTGTATTCTATAGTGTAGTATGAAGATAGCATATCAGGTTTTTTGGGGAACACTGCGTTTGAAATGCATTTTTAAGCGTGCAGCGGCAGCTTGTCAATTTCTTCGATCCACACGGTGACGCTGTTTACTTTGTTGTTATCAATGAGTATTAACCGTTTCGAAAGCTTTGCATGCAGCGACCTTTGTGTCATGACAGCCATTCAAATAATTATTGGTCATTATCTAAAAATAAACACTCAACGGTGAGGGTTAAAAGTATTTTTAGCCCTGATTCTATTAGTTATCATGATTCACCAATTGTTACCGCATGACAGAACAGTACAGTGGAGGGGCGGGCTCAGCCAACCGGCTGAAAAGCCGTTGTCAAACTTCTGCTTTCTTTCATTCCTAGGAAGTGAAGCACATGACCCGAGCCAGCTGATGTCCAATACTCGTGCAAAGTTCTGTGCGCTCCGAGTAGTTTAGCGACTTGAGGGGCGGTTGGACTTTTGATGCTGGAGATCGGCTACAGTGACTAACCACTTTTGATACAGCAGGTCTTGGCTTGGCAATAGCGAAATGGCCACAGAGAAACATCGTAAAGGCTATCGAGTTGGAATACAGCAACAAGGCTGACAGCGCTTTCTGATTTTGACGTTATTTTGAAATGGAACCGCGGACGCAGGTATGTTGCTACACTGTGTGTGTGTGTGTGTGTGTGTGTGTGTGTGTGTGTGTGTGTGTGTGTGTGTGTGTGTGTGTGTGTGTGTGTGTGTGTGTGTGTGTGTGTGTGTGTGTGTGTGTGTGTGTGCGCGTGCGCGCGTGCGTGTGTTATATTGTATACGTATGCGCCCAAGATGTATGCGCCCTTACCCTGCTGTCATGACATAGGTCCAGCTACACACACACACACACAGCTGAGCTGACACAGGGTTTCTCACACTTGGAGACTACAGAAACATTCCTGCCAGAGCAAAATAACTGTGTGTGTGTCTGTGTCTGTGTGTGAGAATGACTGTGTGTGTGACTTTCTGGGGTTTTCCTGAAATAATGGACCTCACGAGCCCTGCGTTGAAAATACATTTAGAGTGAAACATTGTTTCTATCTCTACCCCTAGTCGTTGACACAAGCATTTTAAAATGCCTTCACATGTGCCTTCTTAAACCTTAAAGGTTTCAAGAATCATAGATGTTTATACAGGCAATATCGACTGCAGTATGGGCTTTTTGAGCAGTTGTTAGTTCATTTTTCCCCGAAGTGATTCTCTTATACTTTATGTGTGCCTTGCAATAATATAACTATATACATCTGTCTATTTTTATCAACTAAAATTGAATGTTGAATCAATGCATCAACCGAGATCGATCTATTACTAGACAAGTATTTGCTTGAGTTGATACAGCATGCTGCGCTATGTTCCCCTGCTGCACTATATAAACCTCTATATTATACTTTATTAAAGATATATCATCCTCGCTCTCCCCCTCTCCTCTCACTCTCTCTCCCTCTCTCTCTCTCTCTCTGTCTGTCTGTCTCTCTGTCTCTCTGTGTCTCTCTCTCTCCCCCTGTCTCTCTCTCTCCCCCTGTCTGTCTCTATCTGTCTGTCTGTCTGTGTGTCTGTCTGTGTGTCTCTGTCTCTCCCTCCCTCTCTCTCCACCCCTCTCTCCCTCCCTCTCTCTCCCCCTCTCCTCTCTCTCTCTCCCTCTCTCTCTCTCTCTCTCTCTCTCTCTCTCTCTCTCTCTCTCTCTCTCTTTCTGTCTGTCTGTCTGTCTGTCTGTCTGTCTGTCTGTCTGTCTGTCTGTCTGTCTGTCTGTCTGTCTGTCTGTCTGTCTGTCTGTCTGTCTGTCTGTCTGTCTCTGTCTGTCTGTCTGTCTGTCTGTCTCTGTCTCTGTCTCTGTCTCTGTCTCTGTCTCTGTCTCTGTCTCTGTCTCTCTCTCTCTCTCTCTCTCTCTCTCTCTCTCCCTCTCCCTCTCTCTCCCCCTCCCTCTCTCCCTCTGTCTCTCGCCCCCCCCAGGACCCAGCGGGAGAGGCTGTGACGAGGGTCAACAGAGAGACCGGGGAGCTGAGTGCGTCCGGGGAGTTGGCTCTTCCAGTCCAGACGGCAGATAAGCTGGAGGGAGTCGAGGACAACCGGGCCCCACGGGCCCCGGGGCCGCTACTGAAGGCTCTGACCCAACTGTTACACGAGCTGAGGACTGCTGCTGGCCCCGGCCCCGACCACAGCCAACGGGAGCGTCTCCTGGAGGCCCTGGCTCTCTACAGACAGGTACCTACCCCGGCGCCGCCCCGTGTGGGACGTCCCTCTGACCCACAGCGACTGGCCCCTCTGACCAACAGCGACTGGCCCCTCTGACGCACAGCGACTGGCCCCTCTGACCAACAGCGACTGGCCCCTCTGACGCACAGCGACTGGCCCCTCTGACGCACAGCGACTGGCCCCTCTGACCCACAGCGACTGGCCCCTCTGACCCACAGCGACTGGCCCCTCACCTGCTGCTCATGCTTCTGAGTCTGCGGTCCAATGGTTTGGTAAATCGACCTGGGACCCTTTGACAGGAATGCTCCTGTTTTTCTTTGAATTGTATTTAAAATGTCAGATATAAAAACCTTTTTGGACGGATGATTTCCTCAGGATCTTTTTTTGATCAGATAAACGCCTTCGATGGATCCACGATTGTTTTCGTAGGCGTCAACATCTGTCACCTAACAAGGATGACCTCCCGATTGGCCTTTCCAGTAGCTCATCCATGTAGCCCTTTGACCTTTGAATATCACGGCTCCCTGCCTTCGAGTTGATTAGAGAACATAGGCTGCCTTTATTTACCATGGTTCAATCACAGTAGTGCAGTCATGTAAATTCCTAAGCCCCCCTCCCCCCCCCCCCCCCCCCCCCTCTCCATGCGCGCCAAGAGTAGGAATACCACCAACGATCTGCCTTCTCTTGTAACACCCGTTGATCAGTTTTAAAACTGCATATGTAATCACTTTGTTTTACACACACACACACACACACACACACACACACACACACACACACACACACACACACACACACACACACACACACACACACACACACACACACACACACACACACACACACACACTCCTGCAAAGAATCACAAGCATTCCACATGACCTGTTTGCCGCTATTGGACAAGGAACACGAGGCCTGGTCGTGCAAGATCTGCGACCCGAACGGCTCCTTTTTTACAGAAATGAGGGAAACAAACAGTTATGACTGATCAACCCTCACTGCCGGCTCGGGCTGTGGATCACTGCATTCACCGAGAGATTCTGTTGAACCGCAGCGTAAACTTTTGATGCCCTGTGTGTGTGTGTGTGTGTGTGTGTGTGTGTGTGTGTGTGTGTGTGTGTGTGTGTGTGTGTGTGTGTGTGTGTGTGTGTGTGTGTGTGTGTGTGTGTGTGTGTGTGTGTGGCTACCTTTCATGCTTTTTCCCCTTTTCCCCTGATAATTTCCTTCCCACGGTGTGGTGTGTGTTCTTGGGGGGGCAGCTCGGTGGGGCTGGCGTCCGGGCCGAGGGACTGGACCTCAGCGGGCTCCGTGCGCTCGCGTCTGAAGCCGTGGTGCTGGACATCAACAGCAGACTGACTGAGAAACCCGCAGGTATATGGGCGATGAATTCTGCTGTTCAAGGGACAGTGGAGGAGGTGTGTGTGTGTGTGTGTGTGTGTGTGTGTGTGTGTGTGTGTGTGTGTGTGTGTGTGTGTGTGTGTGTGTGTGTGTGTGTGTGTGTGTGTGTGTGTGTGTGTGTGTGTGTGTGTGTGCCTGCCCCCTCTCTTTAGCAGGTGTGGGTGTTGGGTGGCTTGGGGTGGTGGGTTTTTCAGCCTCCTGTCTACTTCTGCTTTCTCTGAAAGCATTTGTTCTGGTATAGTTCCTCAATGAATGGTTGCATGGTCGTGTGCTAAGGCGTATTGTTCATGGTTCTTCAAGGCTGTGAGTTCGGACACACGCACACATACACACACAGACTGATACCCAAAGTGAGAAAAACAGAAGTGATAAATATGTTAAAGGCTAGGATTCCAACCCCTCAATCTTCGTTGCGGCTGAAAGACAATCTCCTTTTTAAATCTAGAAAAGTCTTAAGTTTACGTTTAGTGGAGTATGGAGAGATTGTTCCACAAGAGGAGGGAGAACAGGTGGACTGGCAATCAGAAGGTTGCTGGTTCGATCCCCAGCCCCTCTTGCTGAGTGACGAGGAGTCACTGAGCAAGACACCTAATCCTAACAGGTCCTGGGAGAATCAGTGCATGTAGGGGTGAATGTTTAAGCAAATAATGGAAAAGGGCTTTGAATGGCAACTGCTTAGAAAAGAGTGATATAAATGCATTCCACTTCCACCATTCCACCACCGTTTCGCTTTCCCTTTATGTCGACTGTGTTGTCTGTTTCAGAGGAGGCTCGTCACGAGGTGGTGGAATTCTTCCAGAAGGTCGCTCCTGAGGCAGACACCCCAGCCAGAGCCAACCCAGGGTGGCTCCTCCTGGGCTCCCTGCAGTCTCTGCTGGCCGCGGAGAGCTCGGTGAGCTCAGCGCTAAATGTCTCCTCACAGATCCTCGGCACTTGGCAGGCCCGTGCTGTAGTCATGCTCGGTCAGCAGTCAGCCCAGCGTGGGGGCCGCGGGCTAGACGTTTCCCTGTCGCATGCTGTCCCCTCACTACTGTTTCATCATCGCTTTCTAATTTTGTTTTAGAGACATGACAGCTAAAGCGTCTCTGAGGGTCACGTGATCATCACAGCTCATGTTCTCTGCTCCCAAATGTTCGTTAACGTTTAAAATCCATTGTCAGTAATATGTTACAATGTGTTCATAGCATTCACCAGGACAATTAGAATTTCGTGCCAGTGGATTGCCAACTAATCCCCATGTAAAGATAAACTTAGTTAGTATTACAACATGCCTATCTCTTGTCTCTAAAATTGACAAAATACACTCAATATTACCCCTTTGGACAAGAAAAATCTATCTGCGTGTCTTAACTTGAGGTGTTGTAAGGTGTATGCTGAACACACTTCAATGAAATACAATCCCTCAAAGTCCAAACTCTTACAGTGTCAGCTTCTACACAGAATACTTGCTGAGTCGGCCCTGGGTCGAGTCAGCCAGCAGTCCATTAGTGAGCGTATCGTGTGTTGTATTGTATTACCCTTTAGGATGTCTTGTCGAGGATCAAGCCGGACTTCCCAGCTGCGCTGGTGAAGTGTCTCTATCTGCTGGTGTGCCTCCCAGCCAGGAACAACAGCACTCCCAAGGAAGAGACCTTCCAGGACCTTCTAACACAGGTGAACCATAGTAAATAATCCAACCAATCACCCAGGGCAGGTCTGTCACCTGAATACATTCTATTTACTATTGTACTATTTAGTAGTGACTTGGAGACAGTTCATAAAGATACAGTGTATATGTCTATAAAGGGCCCCTATTTTACACCAGCTGTGATTGTGATTAGCCATTACAAGCCGTTTCAAAATCGACCCAGCTCAATAAAAACAATGGAAAAGTTGAACGCGACACATTAAACCAAGAGCTCCCTCTGCACGTCTTCCTCCCCAAGAATGCAGAGGAACGTCTCCACCTCCTTGTTCGCCCAATCAAGCGTTTTACGCGACATGTTCATTGTAAAGAATAATACCTCGAGGCTACTGTTTGTAGCCTCTGAGGAGTACTGAAGACGAGGGCAAAACGAGTACGGCTCAGTCCGGGTCACGCCCACTTTTGGCGGTGGAAACGCAATCCGTACCGCACCTTTGCGAACCGTACCGCACCCTGCAGTGGAAACGCACCAATAGTCTGCGGACACCGGGGATCAAACCCAGTTCCTTTTGGTGCTCCCCCCTCACCACTCTAACATCCCTCCCCTCAGGATAGTGTAGTCGTTTAAGATGTGGTTCAGCTCGCTAAGTCCTAATGTTCTCCTTCTGGTCTTCGACCTCCTTCCCTGCCTCCTCGCTATGCGTTCCCCAGGTGCTCCTGCAGCTCTGCAGGGCGCCCGCGTGCGTGGAGACGATGGTGGACACCCAGGAGCTGCAGTGTCTGATGATCGGCCTGACGTCTCTCTGGGACCAGACCAGCGGGCCCTGGAGGCTCCAGGCCTCCCGCGTGCTCAGGGCTGTGTCGGCCGCACGGCCACGCAACGTCGTCCCGGCCCTGCAAGGTGAGGGGTTGTTCCCGTGTGACCCCACTCTGCCCACAGTCCTGGAGCGAACAAATCGGTGTTTAAACAGTCCCACTAGCAGAGGACACAAGTGGTTTATTTATAGTATCAGGAACAGACTCTTTGTGAGAGTAGACACTTAATAGTCGACTGCTGTTAAGTGTTGTACTGAGAGTCTGTTCAAAGGTTTAATGTAAGCTTCATGGGGCCACTGAACATGTATTTGTAGTCCTCTACAAATCAATTTTTATTTTATTTTATTTCGCAGCACTTTTCACAGCACAAGTCGATTTTTATAGAGATGCCGATTGTTTACATCTCTATGTCAAGCTCTCTACCAAAGCCTGTTAGGTATAAATACCAAGCAGACTCAATGGGGGGAAATGGGGAAACTCCCTTGACAAGAGGACATTGAGTGAGACACAGGGTTAGCACAGCGATGTGAACAACTGGACTCTCTATAAATATCGACTTGTGCTTTGAAACGAGCTGTTGAAGCTCCTCTTCTTCTATTCGGCTACAGGCCTATGCTGGAGAGCCTTAGCCTGTATTCAGAAAACTAATGCTAATGCTAATTACTTAATCATACATTTGCACCCTCGACTGTTTTTTTCATAACTTGGTTCCACCTTAATGGTTGGAACGTGTTCCGTAGCATTTTCAGGTTCAGTTTCGAATGGCCCTTGTTGATTCTGAGGAACCGTCCAATTCAATGTCCCAGTACAGGTGTTTATTTCTAAGTCGTTTGGGGAATAACGAACTATAAAGGTTTTAACTAAACCAATGACTAGAAATAAATGTGTTTTTATATCCATCAAGGGTGAGGATGAGTTCCCTTGTCTTCCTGCCTTTTAGCTGGTTAGATACCAAACCAGAGGAGTCAGCTGTTATGATGTCTGCACTATTTACTTTTTGGTCAACGTGTAATTAGTGACCAAGTGAATTCAGATCCCTGTTGTTAAGGAGCAGGTAGAGGTTCTGAATCTCACTCAGAGATGCCTCTAGGTTGACTGAGGACATTAGGGATCAAACCTACGACCTTTCGGCTGGGATTCGACCCCCCTAAGCCCCCACACACTGTCCTGCTCTCCAAAGCTGTAGACACTGCATCTGTCCTCCGACATTCTTAAATGTCAAGATTAAAAACAAACAAACAGGCCACTGACAAGTTAACGCATAACTACATTAAGGACATTCCTAAAAACTGTTTTTAGAAACAAACGTCAACTCATCTGGTAACCATCTGATTCAGAGTGCACCTAGACTGGTGCCATCCCCTCCCACCCCTTCTACTTACTGTATGTTGTACGTCCTGGCACTTAACGTGCCAGGACTTACTTAGTGGACTAGCATCTTACCCTAGCTATCGTTGATGTATACGGGGAATGGATAAACTTAGTGATAGTAAGTGCTTGCACTTACAACCACAATAACATCCCTACTGGACCGAATGACAAATGTACTAAATGACCTAAATGTAAAATGAACCAATCTAACCCACCGCTGTCCCTCTCGCCCCCCAGCCAGGAACAGCGTGAGGCTGTGCCTCCACAACCTGCAGGTGATCCTGGCGGAGGTCCCGGGCCCGGTGCTGGCCGAGGTGGCCGTGGCCGTGCTGGGCTTCGTGGCGGACAGCTACCCCCTCAGCCCCGCCCTGTTCCTGGAGTTCGAGGCCAACGGCGGCTACGTGGCCGTCGAGAACATCCTCAAGCGGTGAGACGCCACGGCGTGAATGAGTGGAGCTCGGATAACCGATGTGGGGGATGTGGATGGTTATACATGAAGACGTGGGTTACACATGTAGCGGTTTAACATGCGGGACTGTAGCTGAGAATGCTGTTTTACCCGTGGGTCGTAACGTTTGCCATTGGGTTTCAGTTGCACGTCAATCACGGAACCAATAAACTTATCAGTGTGTAATGTCAAAATAATGCTTAGTACTGGAGTAGTGGTCCTAGTAGTGTTTGCAGAATACTTGAATAACCAGAAATCGATTTTAAATTGTAAATTCTAATATCGATTCCTACATTTATTTTTATCGTTGTCATCCCAATCATCACCACCACCACCACCACCATCATCACCACCACCATCATCACCACCACCACCACCACCACCACCACCACCACCACCACCACCACCACCATCATCATCACCACCACCATCACCACCACCATCACCACCACCATCACCACCACCACCACCACCATGCTCTTGCTGTGACCGACCAGCTGTGAGTCGGGTGTGAGTGCGGACCAGTTCCAGCCGGTGGAAGACCTGCTGTCGCTGGTGGCGTCCCTCACGCTGTGCGGGAAGGCGGAGATCAAGGTGGCCCTGTGCGTCAGCAACCCCCAACCCCCGGGCTTCAAGTTTGACCCCCCACTCACTAAAGGTAAGACCCCAAAGCTTCAGGACTGTCCCCCACCCCACCCACGCTCACAACATGGATCTCTATTCCTACAGCTTATCTCTCGTTTATCTCCTGTTCCTTGCACTTTGACCCTTTAGCTCTTTGATGGCCTCACACACAGACACACACACACACACAGACGCACACACAGACACAGACACAGACACAGACACAGACACAGACACAGACACAGACACACACACACACACACACACACACACAGACACACACACACACACACACACACACACAGACACAGACACAGACACACACACACTATTTACACTGCCCCAATACAATCCATTCCCTCGGTTCCCCCCCTTTCTGGCCCCTCCTGCCCCCCCCCCCCCCCCCCCCCCCCCCTTGCCAGCAGCCCCTAGGTTAACAGGGAGCTGAGGGGATTATGTCTAGGATGATAAAGTGGAGAGCTCCCCGCTAACTCTGTTAGCATCCCCGGCATCCACGCTCTCCACTGGCCCCGCGGCCGCCCGCCATCTATCACCCACACGCACGCACACGCGCCCCCGTCCGCCGCCGCGTCCGTACGGCGCCCGCGGTGAGAGCGCGCGCAGCGGGCACCCATCTATCACCAGGGGCGGGAGATCTCCTGCCAGCCGGGGGGCAAGAGGCGCCGTCCGGGGCCGATCATCTGGTTGTCGCTCCTGATCGGATTATTGATTAAGTGTGAAAATGAATCGCGTTACGCCGGAGCGCTTATTTATTTACGGCAAATACCGCCGTGTTGTCGCCACTTCCCTGATTTCCGAAGCCTTGAAGCCGGAATCAGGGAAACTCTATCAATGCAGATTAGGGCGTCGGCCCGCCGGCCGGTACGGCAGGCTGTTTGTTCCCCGTACATCAGTCCTCTGATAACTCAATTGATGTAATCCTGTGTTTTCTATATTCTCGGGGTAATCCAATTGTGCTTTTCTCTGTTTGAAGGAATTGACTCGCTGACCTTGCCAGAACTAAACATGCTAAATTGATTGTAAAGTCCCAAAGCCCTTTATTTGCTATCGGCTGTAAGCGTGTGTTTTCCTGCGGCAGGAAACCAGCGTCTTGTGATGTTCTCTGCAGAAATTAGGAAACTAATGCGATTTGGTGTAATGTGTTGATGTGAAATGGACATAAAGTCTTCTGAATGAAGCCTCCCTTCATCTTCTCCGGTAATTTGCCCCCCTCTCAGTGAAGCATCTCTTCATCTTCTCTGTGACCTTTGCCCCCCTCCCAGTGAAGCCTCTCTTCATCTTCTCCGTGACCTTTGGCCCCTCCCAGGTTCTGAGATGAAGAACCTCCAGGCCTTCATGCTGCTGCAGGGTTCCATGCTGCGGTCAGAGGACGCGGCGCTGGGCTGCGCCGTCCTGCGGACCGTCAGGAGGATCTGGGAGTGGAGCCAGGCCAACTTCTTCCTCCTGGAGTGGAGCCTGCAGTCGCTGGCCCAGTTCGCCTCCTGTGTCTGGAGGAAGCCCGCCCCGGTCCACGCGCTGTTCTTCTCTCTGCTGGAGATGGTACGGAGTACGGACCCTCACTAACCACGGCAGCAGGGAGCGCAACTAACCACTAACTATGAGGATAAATCCATTATTTAACAATGTTTTGAAATGTTGAGAAATATTTTTGAAATATTAAATCTTTTTTTATTTTTTGTTGTTTTTTAACATATATATTTAAAATAACTTTTATTAAAAAGTAATGGTTCAAAATTCAATTTATTTTTTTATTTTTTATTATTCACTCAAAATGGTAGTTTTTTCCACGGTGCCCTGATGAATTCCGTGTGTCTTGTACCAGGTCATATTTCAGCTGAACTACATCCCCCACGAGACCTTGCGGGCCTTGCTGGCGGTGCTGAACCAGAGCTGGACCGGGGCGCTCGTGTCCGGAGGGGAGTTCCAGCTGGCTGCTCTCAGCTGTTTCCACGGGTGAGTCGATGTGTGCGTCTGGGTCATTGTGTGTGTGTGCGTCTGTGTGTGTGTGTGTTTGCGTCACTGCGATGCCTGTCTTCTGTCGCCTCACTGATGCGTCTCCACCTGTCCTCAGCCTGGCTGTGAGGAGCGGCCTCCTGGCCGATGTCCTGAGTGAAGGAGGTCTGCTGGAGCACCTCCTGGGAGAACTACGCAGGAGAGCCAAGATCCTGAGGAAGGGCGGTGTGGCCCCGGCAGCCCCAACAGGTCAGGGTCGCTCATGTCATCATCTGGGCTCCGTTTCAATGAATGGTTTGATGGGATGGCCTCAGTTTAGGGCAGTGGCTGCTGGTTTAACCATTAAGAGTTTAAATGACTTTATAATTATATAGGCTCAAACTATCCTGGCAATGGTTGAACTAAATCTCCCATGCCGATGGGAATGCATAGTATCTAGAGACCGAGTTAGACTGACCTATATACACGATCTGAAAGTGTGCTGTGGTATTAGCTGACCCCTGTCGCTGTTGCCCCCCAGGGGACCACAGTGAAGGGTGCTGTAGTATTAGCTGACCCCTGTCGCTGTAGTATTAGCTGACCCCTGTCGCTGTAGTATTAGCTGACCCCTGTTGCTGTAGTATTAGCTGACCCCTGTCGCTGTAGTATTAGCTGACCCCTGTCGCTGTAGTATTAGCTGACCCCAGTCGCTGTAGTATTAGCTGACCCCTGTTGCTGTAGTATTAGCTGACCCCAGTCGCTGTAGTATTAGCTGACCCCTGTCGCTGTAGTATTAGCTGACCCCTGTCGCTGTAGTATTAGCTGACCCCTGTCGCTGTAGTATTAGCTGACCC
The DNA here is from genome assembly GCF_902167405.1 of Gadus morhua. Lineage (NCBI taxonomy): Eukaryota > Metazoa > Chordata > Actinopteri > Gadiformes > Gadidae > Gadus > Gadus morhua. Next base: position 1,318,032 of record NC_044062.1, read on the forward strand.
CAGTCGCTGTAGTATTAGCTGACCCCTGTTGCTGTAGTATTAGCTGACCCCAGTCGCTGTAGTATTAGCTGACCCCTGTCGCTGTAGTATTAGCTGACCCCTGTCGCTGTAGTATTAGCTGACCCCTGTCGCTGTAGTATTAGCTGACCCCTGTCACTGTAGTATTAGCTGACCCCTGTCACTGTAGTATTAGCTGACCCCTGTCGCTGTAGTATTAGCTGACCCCTGTCGCTGTAGTATTAGCTGACCCCTGTCGCTGTAGTATTAGCTGACCCCTGTCGCTGTAGTATTAGCTGACCCCTGTCGCTGTGGTATTAGCTGACCCCTGTCGCTGTAGTATTAGCTGACCCCTGTCGCTGTAGTATTAGCTGACCCCTGTCGCTGTAGTATTAGCTGACCCCTGTCGCTGTAGTATTAGCTGACCCCTGTCGCTGTAGTATTAGCTGACCCCTGTCGCTGTAGTATTAGCTGACCCCTGTCGCTGTAGTATTAGCTGACCCCTGTCGCTGTAGTATTAGCTGACCCCTGTCGCTGTAGTATTAGCTGACCCCTGTCGCTGTAGTATTAGCTGACCCCTGTCGCTGTAGTATTAGCTGACCCCTGTCGCTGTAGTATTAGCTGACCCCTGTCGCTGTAGTATTAGCTGACCCCTGTCGCTGCGGGCCCCCAGGGGACCTGAAGCCTTCCTCGTGCGTGGAGGAGAGTGAGACGGTGCTCACCAGCTGCATGCTGGAGGTGGTGGCTTCCTTTACGCTGCGCTCGGTCCGGAACACAGGTACACCCTGCACCTCTCCACGACCAGCACACCGAGCGCCTACAATAAGGCTACACACGGCTCACCTTAATTAACATTAGTTAATGCGGTAATAAGCATTATTATAAAGCATTAGCATTGGGGTTAAATCATGTATCAATTAATCAACAGCATTACCTTAGTGAACAACTTTAGTTAGTAATCATGAACAACATTAGTTAATGATGACTAGAGGCTAGTACCGTTTTAATTAAATTAAAACTGTTTGTTTATGCTTATTCCTTTTATTAACTAAAGTTAATCAACGATAACTGAATGCACCCTAATGTTAAGTCTGTAGGGCTACCCTAAACAAACAATAACACGCTAAGGAAGAATGTCATACAGTTCATTAAACATATGTCATCTGTGTGTGTGTGTGCGTGCGTGCGTGCGTGCGTGTGTGTGTGTGTGTGTGTGCGTGCGTGTGTGTGTGTGCGTGTATGCGTGCGTGTGTGTGCGTGTGCGTGTGCGTGTGTGCGTGACAGTCACGGTGCGGGACCGGGGTATGCTCCCCTACATTAAGATCTTCGTGGACGCGGAGCAGTACCGGGCCCCCACCCTCAGCATCCTGGAGCAGCTGGCGGAGGTGAACCCCGAGGAGTTCATGAGCACGGCTGTCGGAGCGCTGTGCTCGTCCACGCAGCAGGAGCTCGGCCTGAAGAGGGACCTGCTGCAGGTAAGGGGAGGGACACACGCGCACAGACACACACGCACACACGCACACGCGCACACTCGCACACACTCACACTCACACAGAGACTCACACACAAGCTCACACACACACACACACACAAACTCACACTCAGACACACACACACACACAGACTCACACACACACTCGCACATAGACAGACACACACACACACACACACACACACACACACACACGCGCGCCACACATTGTCACCTAACAACCAATCGCACCAAATTGTAATGCACTTAAAACATAATTAGGTAGTGAATTTATTATCGTGGCCGGCGGGGCCCTGATTGCGTTAGGAACAAATGCAGATTGATTTGCTAATACCGGTTTAGCTGTTAATTCTGGGCTGGATTTGATTAGGGCGTCGGCGGCGTGACGAGGCACTCTAAAGATTACCCCCCCAACGGGATCAGAGTGGGACGGAGATATGATTAGGGCTAACGGAGTTACACACCGACTGGATGTGTCCGCTTTATAGACGGCGGCGAAACAAGAACTCACTGGCAGACTGTGTGTGTGTGTGTGTGTGTGTGTGTGTGTGTGTGTGTGTGTGTGTGTGTGTGTGTGTGTGTGTGTGTGTGTGTGGCTGAGTATATCTATCCGTGTGTGGATGAGTATATCAAAGTCTTTGGGTGTGTGTGTGTGGATTAGTGTATCTGTCCGCGTGTGTGGTTGTGTGTGCGTGCGTGACAGTGTTTTTTGCGTTAACCTGGTTAATGCACGTGGCAATCAGATTGTGTGTGACCTGTGTTGGCAAGTGTTGGAAGCCATTGTGATTACTCCAGTTTCATCTAATCACATTGCGGTGCGTTGTGCGGCTCACGTTACCTACCTGATGGATTAGCTCTCAAAATTGAATAAAGCTAATCGGGTTTTGTTCACCCCTCAAAACTGTTTTCCGGAGATGATTTGTTACGGCGTTGTCTTTTTGTCTATTTGTCATTGCTCTATTTTAATTTCAAATTGGAAAACCTGTTTGAGTTTTGGACGTTCAGGAGAATTGTGTCAAAAATAAAATGCTGTCGGCGAATGTGTGAAACTTGGTTTGTCTTGGGCTCTGCAGATGTTGCATAGTTGACTGTGTGTGTGTGTGTGTGTGTGTGTGTGTGTGTGTGTGTGTGTGTGTGTGTGTGTGTGTGTGTGTGTGTGTGTGTGTGTGTGTGTGTGTGTGTGTGCGTCCCTCTGTGTGTGTGTGTGTGTGTGTGTGTGTGTGTGTGTGTGTGTGTGTGTGTGTGTGTGCATCCCTCTGTGTGTGTGTGTGTGTGTGTGTGTGTGTGTGTGCGTCCCTCTGTGTGTGTGTGTGTGTGTGTGTGTGTGTGTGTGCGTCCCTCTGTGTGTGTGTGTGTGTGTGTGCGCGCCCCTCTGTGTGTGTGTGTGTGTGTGCGTCCCTCTGTGTGTGTGTGTGTGTGTGTGTGTGTGTGTGTGTGCGCGTCCCTCTGTGTGTGTCAGTCGGTGCTGAGGGTGATAGAGAGCCCCCACAGCTGGGATGCCTTCAGGCGGGCGGGGGGCTTCACCGGGCTGCTGTCCCTGGCGGTGGAGATGGAGGGGGCCCTCTGCCACCCCCCCCAGGGCCCCGTGTGGGACAGCCTGAACCAGCAGGCCGCCCTGGACATCCTCCTCTCCACCCTCCACATCCTGGCGCTGGCCGTGTGCCTGCACCCCGTCAACGCGCACCACTTCCACACCGGCGGCTTCTACGAGAAGCTGGCCGACGCCCTGCTCCAGCTGGGCTGCTTCCAGAGGGCGCGGCCCGGTCCAGGGGCCCGCCGGCGGTCCGGGCGCCGCTCCCCTGACGCCCCCGAGTACAAACCCTCCCGCGGGGTCAGCTTCCATAAGTTTGTCGAGCTGGCGGAAAAACCCGCATCTGCTCCTTCTTCTTCTTCTCCTTCTTCTTCTTCTTCGTCTCCTCCCCCGCCCGCGGCCGGGGGGGCGGGGCCCGTCCTGCCCCCCACTCTGCGGACCTGCCTCAGGCTGCTCTCCTCCCTGGACCAGTTCGCCACGGGGACCTACTGCGCTCCGGAGGCGGCGCCGGAGGCCGAGGTCAAGCCGAGGGACGGAGAGGTCAAAGGGCAGGCGGTCGCCGGGCCGGCGGGGACGGACACGCTGAACGGCGGCCCGGAGACAGACGGGACGTCCCAGGACCACGGCGCCGGGAGGCCCAGACGCCCCAGCTCGTCCCTGGTCTGCTCCGAGTCCCAGCTAAGGTAGGGGGGGGGTCTGTCTGTCTGTCTGTCTGTGTGTCTGTGTGTCTCTCTGTCTGTCTGTCTGTCTGTCTGTCTGTCTGTGTGTCTCTCTGTCTGTCTGTCTGTGTGTCTCTCTGTCTGTCATAATAGAGGAGGTTGGGTTTGAGATCAGCTCTGTTGTTTAACTTGGAGCTAACGTGAGTTAGTGGGGGTTGTTTAAAGTCGTCACCCTGTTATTGGCGTGTTATCTGTGTTCAGGTTGACCTGCGACCATACCATCGTTAACCCCGGGGCCATCCGGGTTATCATCAGCCTCCTGCCCTCCATATTCAGCCCAGAGGACCCTGAGGTATCAGCCCACCCCCAACACGTCGCTCCCCTCAGAACACGTAAAGGGGGTCGTATCGTACCTCCATGAGGGTGACTGGGATTAGCCGCTATAAGCCGTTTTGAAAATCTTCGGACATCACAAACGGGCGTGTCCACCTAGATGTACGACGGATAGATGAGCAACGTTTGCTACAGTCCACTGGGTAGGCTGTTAGTCCGATCTATCCGGCACACATCGAGGCGGACACGCCCACTTGTGATGTCAGAAGAGGCAGATTTTCAAAACGGCTTGTAGCGGATGATCCCGCTCCCACCTGGTGGCGTAACATGTCCCCTTTACCACACGGCCACCATACCATACCTCTCGATATGAGATCCCACTGGGCCAAGAAGGTCCCAGCCGCTCTCGCCCTCTGTCCCCCCAGCTCTCGATGGAGGTCCAGTACTCTCTCCCCCTCTGTCCCCCCAGCTCTCGATGGAGGTCCAGTACTCTGTGGCTCAGCCCGCTCTCCCCCTCTGTCCCCCCAGCTCTCGATGGAGGTCCAGTACTCTCTCCCCCTCTGTCCCCCCAGCTCTCGATGGAGGTCCAGTACTCTCTCGCCCTCTGTCCCCCCAGCTCTCGATGGAGGTCCAGTACTCTCTCCCCCTCTGTCCCCCCAGCTCTCGATGGAGGTCCAGTACTCGGTGGCTCAGCCCGCTCTCCCCCTCTGTCCCCCCAGCTCTCGATGGAGGTCCAGTACTCTCTCGCCCTCTGTCCCCCCAGCTCTCGATGGAGGTCCAGTACTCTCTCCCCCTCTGTCCCCCCAGCTCTCGATGGAGGTCCAGTACTCTCTCCCCCTCTGTCCCCCCAGCTCTCGATGGAGGTCCAGTACTCGGTGGCTCAGCCCGCTCTCCCCCTCTGTCCCCCCAGCTCTCGATGGAGGTCCAGTACTCGGTGGCTCAGCACATCCAGGCCATGGTGAAGTCCGAGCGCAACCGGCAGATCATGTGCGAGGGGGGGCTGGTCTCCACCCTCCTGGCCCACTGCGGCGGCATACTGCTGGACACCCTCCACCCGCTCAGCATGCCCATCACGCGCATCCTGGAGAAGCTGGCGTCGCAGGCCATCACGCTGCCCGACTTGAGGTCAACATTCTTCAGCAGCTGCCCGTGCCCTTGCTCCCGTCCATGCCTCTAGAAGTCAGCCGATGCAGCTGATGCGTTGTTTCCTTGGTGTAGGCTATCACTACAGATTTAGCTAATTGGATGATCAAAAGGCTTGGTTGGGCATGGTCTGAGTGTTTGGACTTTAAAAAACGATATCACGGACTGATTACGTTTCTTGAGCGAGTCATTGGGTTGAGGAACGTATAGGTCGCTCTGTGCTCACATGATATCTAAGGCCCAATCCCATTTCTACCCCTTATGCCTCCCCCTTGTTTTGAAGGGGTAAGGGGAAGGGGGAAGGGGTAGAAATGGGATTGGGCATTAGGCCCTATCCCATTTCTACCCCTTACCCCTTACCCTTACCCCTTCAAAACAAGGGGGAGGGGTAAGGGGTAGAAATGGGATTGGGCCTTAATGTATTTTTCTTCCCTGCAGGGCTTTCCTGTGTTTAGGAGACCCTCTCGTGTGTTTGAAGGAGAAAACGGCCAGAAACTCTTCCAAGGAGCGTCATGTGCCTCCTCAGTCTACCTCAAACGGTACAAGCACACAGAGTCATGTAACTCTTAAAACCTTTTAAAGACCATAATTAAATACTCAACGAGCTTTGAAAGGTGAAACGTTTTTTCAAATGTGTTCCATCGTCTGCATGTTACAGACGTGTGTTCTGATTTCCGAGTGCGTGTTTCCCCCCTGTCTCCTCCGCCCCATCCCCGCTGTTCCTCCAGAGACGGACGCCCCCGGCGCCCCCCCGGCTCCCCCGGCGGGCCAGGCTCTGCAGCGCTCCTTCAGCCTGCTGAGCTCGCCGTCCGAGGGCTGCACGCTGCCCCTCCACCACATGGTCAGCCTGGTGTCCATGACCTCGCCGCGCAGCTCCAGACCGCACCGGCTGTCCTCCTCGCCCGCCTTCGTGGAGTTCGACATGACCGAGAGCGGATACGGGTGGGTCCGGTGCGCTCCACGATTAACGCCGTGTTCACACCACCTCCGTCCGTCGACGGACCTCATTGAGTTTGCACGGGGGCGCTCGCGCAATGCATTGTGGGTCCGTCCGTTCTGTCGGCTCCGTGGCCTGAGTGAAAGAGTTTAGAAATGTTCAACTTTTCAAAAGCCCCCATCTGTGGACGGACGCATGTAGTGTGAACACGGCGTAATCCCTCAGGTTACCTTAGGTTCTCTTCTGATCGCTGGCTCCAGTGGCCACTGTGATCAGGTCTACACCTTACCGGGTGTTGGCTGGTACTTATGTTTTGGGAGTTGTCTATGTCGCCCTTATAGTTGTAGAGTATTTGTTGATTTTTCCAGCATCTATCCATTCTGTTCTTGAAACAATTGACACCTGGTGCGTTCGCCACTTCTGATGGTAGGTTGTTCCATATTTTTGGTCACTCGAAGGCTGAAGACGTTTTTCCTTAGTTGAGTTTTGGGTCTTTGGGTTGTTAGTTTGAACTGGTGCCAGTACGATGAACAATCACTTTATTAATTCTCAATGGGATCTGTGGATGTCACATCGTAAGGTACAGTACAGGACAGTCATAGGAACTCAAATAGTAGAACAAAAACAATATATCAAAAAATAATAATTATTATTAATTTAGGGATAAGATAAAAATATCAAGTAATATATAAAAAAATGTATGAACTTAGCAAGGTTAATGGGGAAGGAGCTGTCAGGTAACTTGGAGGATGTGCCGTAACCCTGGTTGTGGGATGCTGTCTGACGCGTGTTGCAGCGGTCTGTTCCTGCCCTCGCTGGCCACAGTGAAGGGAGTGAACGCCGATGCCATCCCGACAGGAGGAGTGGGAGGAGGTAAGGGAGCAGCAGACCGTTTGAATTCACATTTACACTCAAGTGTCATTCCGTCATTTAGCCCCCGCCCTTTACTCGAGGCAAATTCATAATGGGGCGGAGAACAATCTAATCATCCGATAACTATTTAAATTAAACTATAAGAGCTGTATCATTAAGTGCTAATGAGTGAATGCTGCTTAAACGTTCTTCCATTAATATGATGTACAACACAACATTGCAACAAAGAAACAAAACAGTTAAAGGTACAATGCAAAAATACTTTTTGGTTCAGAATTTTCATATTTCATATTTTCATAAATATTCAAAGTACATTCGTTAATGTCGATGCTAACTTTAAGGGATCTTCGTGATGTCATCTGAATCTGCCGCAGCATAACAAAACTCATGTTACCTTTTTCCACGACCCTCATCTTTGCAAAATTTGCCAAATGTCATCTGGAGCTAGCCTCAAAATAAAAAGCAGACCAGACAAATGCAGTTTGAACCATCGATCCCCGACCGTCAGTAGAACCCTCCCTGCTCTGTGTCCGCTCCGCGCAGAGTGCCGCGGGTTCCCCCCGGCGGCCGGCCTGTCCTACTGCTGCTGGTTCCAGATCAACCGCTTCAGCTCCGCGTGCGACTCACACCCCGTCCGCCTGCTGAGCGTGGTGCGCCACATGTCGCGCTCGGAGCAGCAGTACGTCTGTCTGTCCGTCTCCTTCTCGGCCCACGACGGATGCCTGGTCGTCTCCACGGAGGAGGAGCCCTTCACCTTCCTCGGTGATGAAGAGGGGTTCATGTCGAGACAACGCTCCATAACATATCTCTGTCTAGGCTTTGGCTGCACTGTAATATACTATAATAAGGGAACATCAATTAAACATGAATTCAACAATTAACATCAGTTAATTCATTTAAAAGTGTTATTATATAGCATGAGCATAGGGGTTTGGGTTGGTTGGTTAGGGTTACTGCTAACCCTAACCACATTAACTCATTTATAACTGAATACCATTGTTAACGTGAACACTGGTACCTTAGTTAACATGAACAACACAAGGAAACATTAACACCATTAGTTAATGTTTACTAGATCATTAGTTAACAGTTAGTAAATGCTTATTACTGCATCACTATCAACTAATGTTAATTGATGGTTCATCAATGGAGCCTTATTGTAAAGCCTTTGTTTTTACTATAGTAATTTACTACATGCATTTCGGGGTTAGCGCTTCTTACTCAATGGCGTCTGGTAGACGTGGTTGTGGACATTGGGGTTCGAACCCAGACCCTTATGGAGTCTAACAGCTCTCAGTGGATGAGTGATTCGACCTGTGAGCTTAAACCTGCAATGGAACATAAAAGCTAACATGCTCCTGCTCCTCCGACCAATCAGACATGATGGAGCCGGATGTGACCACGCCCACCTCCCTTCCCGTGTCGGTGCGACTCCGCTGCCCCGGGGCGCTGACCCCAGGTCAGTGGCACCACCTGGCCGTGGTCCTCGCCAAGGACCTCAAGAAGAGCTGCAAGCTGAACGCCTACCTCAACGGCAAGCCTGTCGGGACGGCCAAGGTGAGGCCACGGCCAGAACAGTGGGGTGGGCGGTAGGAGGGGCTTCAAACAGGGGAGAGAATAGTGCTGTCCTCTTCTGTTCACTGTCTGCTGAAGGTGGACAGAACCATAGGCAGCAGACAGGTCCTCCAGAACAAAAGGATGAACACGGGCAAAGCATTTCTTTGTGGGTAGCTCTGAGGATTAAACTCGTTCTGGTCTAGCCTGTTCTTTACTCTTAACGGCTGTTTCAATAACCCATCTGATTCTGGCTCAATAATTAAAGCACGCCATTAACCCCTCTCAGAGTTTGTGGTTGTTTCCCGATGTTGAGAACCATATGACACAGTATCGCAGAGCGCTACTGTGTACAGCAGTGGGTTGGCTGGTACCTGCAAGGTCGCTAGTTCGATCCCCGGCTCCTCCTAGATGACTGTGGAGGTGTCCCTGAGCGAGACGCCTCACCCTGAATGCTCCTGACCAGCTGGATGTCGCCTTGCATGGTGGACTCCGCCGGAGGAGTGTGAATGTGTGCATGAAGGGGTGAATGTGAAGTCCATTTACCATTAACCTTTTCCACAACAAGTGTTAAACCTCCACATTCCCGCTCTTCTCCGGGTCCAGATGCGTTACATCCAGCCGTTCCCTGGCAGCCTCGTCTCCATGGACCCCACGGCGGTGGTTGACGTGTGCGCGCTGATCGGAACGCCGTCGGTGTGGAAGGAGCACGCGGCGCTGGTGTGGCGCGTGGGGCCCGCGTACCTCTTCGAGGAGGTCCTGAGTCCGGACGCCGTGGGCAGCGTCTACGCCCAGGGCACGGGTTACCTGGGCAACTACCTGGCGCTGGAGAACACTGGTGAGTCACGACCCTATTGGACGATATCGATGCACCAATAGGGTTGATGCAAACCGTTATACACTTTAGACACTTTGATATTCTGCCCTAAGGCTTCTTACTAGAAAATAATTGAGTTAAGGTTACAGATATAACATTGTACTATTTTAAAGATTAAAGATTTCTAAATTTCCCCATGCAATTTTCTTTTTTCAAATTGATCATTTCTACCCTCCCTTCCTGCCGTTGTGGCATCGTGAGTTTGTCACGTTGAGCCAGTTCAGACGTGCATTATAGGTTATCCCCCCGGGGCCTGCTGCTGCGTGTGTTATGAGTTTCACTCAGTCAAATGCCTTCATACCTACGTGATCGGTTAGGGTTAGTGTTAGGCTCTGTCTAGCCTGTTCTCGCCTGTATCAGTGGTTTGCCCCGTGGAACGTGTTGATGCGTGCATCGGCTCTGTTCCTTCACGGTGTAGTGACTGTGTTTGTCAGGCCCCGAGGCCGAGGCTGTGACCCCGCCCCTCAGGCTGGTCACCGAGGAGAGGATCTCGTTTGGCATCAATCCAGCTGTTACCACGGTGACCACTGTCGCACAAATCAGGGATGACTTTAACGAGGTGGACGGCAGACTCATCGCCAAAGAGGTAAAGTGAACTCCTGTTTAAAGTGTGTACCGTCTGTTAGCACTGTTTGCACATTCAGCACTGTTGGCATTGTTAGCATGATTAGCTCTGTTAGCATTGTTAGCATGATTAGCTCTGTTAGCATTGTTAGCATGATTAGCTCTGTTAGCATTGCTAGCATTGTTAGCACTGCCAGCACCATTAGCATCGTTAATACTGATGTTTGCGCTGTTGGTGATGTTAGCGTTGTTGTGGTCGTTGCAGATAGGAATAGCGTCCAGGGACCAATCGACCCCCGTGCTGCTGGTCCAGAACATCAGCCAGCACCTCAACGGAACGGCCCGCACCATCGGCGCGGCGCTGGTGGGACGCTTCGGTACGCTGGTGGGACGCTCACCTCCGGGAGCCACGCCCCCGGGCGTCGCTGCCTCTCAGGCTCACGGCTCCTCTCTCGTCCTCCAGGCACGCGGACGTTCAGCCCCAGCAGCGCCTCCGACGGCTTCCTGTACACCGGCGGGCCGCAGGTGATCCTCAGCCTCATCGCCATGGCGCCCGACGACGGCTCGCTGTACACCGCGGTGAAGGTTCTCGTCTCCGTGCTGGAGACCAACGCCGTCATGCAGCAGGAGATGAGCCGCATCAGCGGATACCAGGTCTGGGGGGGGGGGGGCTGTGGTTTAGACCGGCCACAACACCAAAGCATCCTCCGCCATCGTCCACCTCCCCCCCTCTCTTAATGGGTGGTCTGTTGTTGTAGGGTTGTTTATTTGCCTTTTGTTTGAGTGTCTGTACTGTCTGTATGCATTCCTTTTTGTAAAGCGTCTTTGAGTACCAAGAAAAGCGCTGTAAAAAAACGATCTTATTATTATTAATATTATCTGTCTGCGTCCTATAGCTAGGTGCCCTCACCTCTAGCTGCTTAATGTGACTAGCATCGCTGTAACTTGCTTTGGATAGAGAGTTGGCTAAAAGACTCAGCAGTAAACTGTAGAAGAGAATGTGTGTTCATCTAGATGATGACACGTTATTTAAACCCGTGTTTGGGATGCTTTGTTTGTGAATGAGCCCCGATTGTGTTCCTCCAGCTGTTGACGTTCCTGCTGAAGATGAAGGGCAGTATGGTCAGCGGGAGAACGCTCCAGCTGGTTCTGTATCTCTGCCGCTACGTGGAGCAGGGCCCGGGGTCGGACTACCTCTACAGCGCAGCGGCCTTCAGATCTCTGCTCTGTAACTTGGAGGTATCTGAGAGAACCCTGGGGTGTTATCTGGGCTGTTATTGTGTGAAGTGTGTTTTGGTTTCAGGCTTGTGACTCTTTAGGTCTCCTTAATTTCTCTCACTCTGTCTTTCTGTTTTTCAGATGTGGCACAACTCCGCTAACAACCTGGACCTCTCGGTGCTCAGTCACTTAGATGACATCTTAAAGGCTTCAAGGTATTGCTCGTGAGCCATTCAGAACACATTCTCCACACCCTGTAGTGACGACCTGATGTCCCGATGTGGGACATTGACTACAGTGCTGAGCTGAACACAAATATGTGCTACTGCTGTCAACATAACGTAATGTAGAGATCTCACACAGGAAGATTGATTAAGGATTGAAAGGACGACATTGTCCAGGGTGACGGACCACATCTCATGGGCTGTCTGGTCAACACCCAGAGGTTCCTGGAACTGGTACATCTATTACAAGCTTGCTACAACATACTACTTCAATACCTCCCCCAAGTACAACAGTATCAGCCTTGGTGTGACGATGTCCTCAATATCCTGACAGTTACAACATGATCAGGTCCATATCCCGGTCCATGTCCAAAGGAATCGGTCATGGAGGTTGATGAGTGTGGCGTGGCTGAATGTTTTGAAGCGCTGAATTAGATTTGCTGTCTGTGGGAAGAGTACTTGATGGATACATATCTCTGTCTGTCTCTATTTGTCTTTCTCTCTCTGTCTGTCTCTCTCTCTCTGTCTCTGTCTGTCTCTCTCTCTCTGTCTGTCTGTCTGTCTGTCTGTCTGTCTGTCTGTCTGTCTGTCTGTCTGTCTGTCTGTCTGTCTGTCTGTCTGTCTGTCTGTCTGTCTGTCTGTCTGTCTCTGTCTCTGTTTCTGTCTGTCTCCCTCTCTCTCTGTTTCTGTCTGTCTCCCTCTCTCTGTCTTTCTCTCTGTCTCTGTCTCTGTCTGTCTGTCTCTCTCTCTCTCTCTCTCTCTCTCTCTCTCTCTCTCTCTCTCTCTCTCTCTCTCTCTCTCGCTGTCTCTGTCTCTGTCTCTGTCTCTCTCTGTCTCTGTCTGTCTCTCTCCATCTCTCTGTCTGTCTCTCTCTCTCCGTCTCTGTCTGTCTCTCTCTCCCTCTCTCTGTCTGTCTCTCTCTCTCTGTCTCTGTCTGTCTCTCTCTCTGTCTCTCTCTCTCTCTGTCTATGTCTGTCTCTCTCTCTCTCTGTCTCTGTCTGTCTCTCTCCCTGGTGCTTTGTCCTCCGTCCCTTCCTGTGTGCGTGTCTCCCAGTGGGGATCGGGCCGTGGCCATGCGTGGTGAAGGCCTGCTGCAGAAGCTTCTCTTCCTGCTCTGTGACCCCGCTGTCACCGTTGGAAAAGTCAAGCTCGTCACGGGCATCATCACACGTCTCCTCAGGGAACACTTTGCCACCGGAGACATATCCAGGTACTGCGCCCGACCACCACTTGTCAGTATTGTTAACGAGGAGCCACCTGAGATGACCTGTGTTTAAATGTTAATTTAAACGTGATCGAATGTTTTTATCTGATGTGTTCTTTATGTTGCGTCTGATCAGACTCGGGCTCTTCCTGGTCTACAGTCTCCCGCCCCCCCGGTCGTCAGAGAGCTGTGATTGGAGCTCTGACAGTGGGGTCCCTGGAAAGGACATAGGTATATTCCACCTGACAGCTCAACCACCGCTTGGGTTACATTCGTGTGGTGCGTGTTAACATGATAACCTGTACCCGTCTTCTATATCCCAGCATGCCCTTTTCTGATACGGAACCAGCTGTTACTCTCCCTCTGTGAACTCATCTCAGACAGCTCTCTGAATGTAGAGTAAGTATACCCTCATGTGATGCCTCCCAACTATAAGCCCACATACAGTCATTGAACCTAATCCCTTAATCCATAGAAAAATCCCTGAAATGGAAACTATTTCAATACCTCATTAAACCCCCATGTCATATTCATAGGGTTGTATATTCACTCACGTTTACACACGTTAACCCTATTTACCTGCACCTTATGCTACTTGCATGCTTGGAGGCTTACAGTATTGAGTTGTATTGTGCAATGACCATAAGGTTGAACTGATCTAAACTAGACGCCACACACAAACACATTTCATAGTTTAAACTCTGATATTGTTGCTCTTTGACCAGGATGTGCCCGTTACAGTGATGATCTTGTTTCACCACCAGGCAACAGGAGAGCCTGTTCCTAACGCTGGGCCATGATTGGTTCCTGCTGTTCCTGCAGCCTCACCTGCACCCCTCCACGGTGCAGCTGGGTCTGGTGCTGCTCAGCCACCTGCTGGCCCACCCCAGCCAGCTGGACGGCTTCAGGGAGGGGGTGCTGGCCGGCCCCCTCACAGAGAGCCCGGAGGAGCCCTTAGCCCTCATGGGTGTGTTTCCCCGTCATGACGTTGAGAGCCGTCTGCACATCCTTCCAGATCAGCGATCACATGCGTCTTACTCTGGCATGTACAGATGGGCTTATTGATCCCAGACAGAGGATGAGGACGTCGCAGCAGCGCGTCCAGACACTGGTTGGACTCTTACAGGACAGGGGGATTCCCAGAGACTATGTGCAGCGGGAATTTAAGAAACACAGTTCAGAAACATGACATTAAGGGAATTATGTTTGTGTGAAATGTTAATTTTGTAAAGAATTTTAAACTACGGAAATAAGTCAGTTAACCATGAGGCCTTTTATGAAGTGCTATCTCCAGGGACTGTACCCTTTTGTCTATTGTGTCTCACAATATATATGTGTTTAAGGTCTACCTGTCCTCGACGTAGACGTGCCCTCCATCTAACCCCATCTTCATCAGCCTTGAACTGTAACAGCCGATTGTGACCCGGTCCCCAGACAACCTGCGGGCCCAGTCCTCGTCCTACGAGTGCGTCAGCGCCACCTGTCCAGGCTTCGACGTCCTGCAGAGCCTGCTGGTCGGCCACGCACACCTGCCGCAGGTGTACGGGGCGCTGGCCGCGCTGCTGCTGGGGAAGAAGGCCCGCCACGCCCCCGAGGGACAGGTGAGGGGGGGGGGGCTTTAGACACTTTAGCATGCTGGTCCATGCTGTCCTGATGATGGAGCACACACTGTGAGCAACGTGGGTTGAGCTGCCTAATACTTAACCTAACCCCTACATTAACATTGCTACTACTCTTATTAGTACGATTTTAGATATATTTTCGGTACCTAAATCGATAACATCTTAAAAGAAACGATACTTGGTTGTTTATCTCCTTTTTTGGTTTGCTGTTCCTGTTCACTGCTTTCTGTGCGTTGTTAACTGCGTGTTGTGCACGATGCCGTGTCACTGGCCCTCTTTCGTCGGTGCCGTCCTCAGCAGACGCTGGACGACATCCTGCAGGCGGTCATGGATGACCCAGCAGGGGCCAGTGGACAGCAGCTGTGTCCCGAGGCCGCTGAGATACTGCTGGAGCTGGTGAAGGTCATCATGACTCTGGTAGGAAGGCTTTCTACCGCTTCTCCAGCACAACTGTTATGAAAGAAAAGCGATAAGATTCAGTACCTTGTTAATCCTGTGATGTATTGTTTCTGTCTGCCGAATAAAAACGTAGAAAGTAAAATACAAGAATCGACTAATTGTAATATTGAACACTGTGCATATATATACGCAGCCATACAAATTCACATAAGAAATACATAAATACAAATATACATATCTATAAATAACTCATATTATTGTTTAATTAACGGTCCTCATGCACCTCCCGTTGTTACAGCCCATCCATTCTCTGGGCGACCAGTCGCCGGGCCCTGTTGCACCCTGGGAGTTGCAGTTTCCCGGGAGTGTGATGCAGTTCCTCTGTCTGCTCCATAACCGCAGACCCAAAGACCCTCTGTGGTCGTCTGCAGAGTTCCTCCACACACTGGCGGGCGTTGTGTTCCCCGTCGATGTCCCTGAGGTTAGTCTGAAACCGTTTTCGGGGGTTTGATTCCCAGCCGCAGGGTACAGGGTTAGATTCCTGAGTGCCCGCAGCACACCTCTGGGGTATCCTTGAGCAAGATGCCCTAACTGACCTGCTCCTTAATGACGGGATGAATATCCAAATTCACCGTAAGTCGATGTGATAAAAATCGTCTGATAAAGGACTAGATAGTTCGCCTGTTCAAATGATGATGAACACATCTTTCCAGAATAAGTCTTCCTACAGAGGCTTGAACACAGTTCTGTGCTCCCTTCCTCAGCACGGGAGTGAACCCCACGAGGTCCCCCCTCATGGGGGGGGCGAGGAGGAGTGGGACAACGGGATCCATCCCACCAGGAAGCAAGTGTGTGACTTCATCCGCATCCTGTTGATGGACAGCCTGCTGAACGTTCCCGCAAGCCCCCATAGCACACACCCCATGCTGCTGCTACTGGAGGTGAGGCACACACATGCACACATGAATGCACGCAGCGTTGAAATCTGCCTGCTCCTAAAAACAAAGTTTGGGTATGTTCCGTCTTCCACCACAAGGGGGAGCTCTTTGCTCAGTTATTGCTCCGGGCATAGAATCGAGATGCAATATTCACTGCTACAATATTCTCATTGGTCTAGACATAGGTTCCCAAGGATACACACACACACACACACACACACACACACACACACACACACACACACACACACACACACACACACACACACACACACACACACACACCTAGATATACTTTTCCACACACAGATGGATATGCTCAGCCGCACACACTCTACTAGCAAGCCTGCTCGAGAAACACAATGTAACTACATAGGGGCACGCACGCACGCACGGCACGCACGCACACACACACTCTCTCCGTTTCACTCGCTATCTACAGTGTATGTTAGAGTTCACAGTTTTAGGATATTTGCACCAGTGAAGATTTATTTTTTTAAATAATTCTGTAACTCTCCCTGAGCAAAGTGCAACCAAATGGTCCTGGTTCGGTGAGCGAATGAGCCCCATGCAGGGCGGTCGGCCGTCTCGCTGTCCTCACGGTCCCGGGGGGGGCGGGTAGTTCTCCCCTGCAGGCGCGTCCCTGGACCAGAGGCAGAGCTTCCAGACGGAGCTGCAGGAGTTCCTCATGGAGATCATCTACATGGTCAGCAGCGAGGAGGAGAACCCCACCCACCTCCACCCACAAGGTCAGAGGCACCACCACGCTACACCCCCACACCACCCACCACAACCACCACCCCACCACCACCACACACCACACCACCGGCCCGGCTGCCCCCTCCAGGGTACTCGTGGTTTGTTCTTGAATCCTCGAACGCCAGACTTCCGAGTCGAAAGTCGCAGATCTCCCAGCTTTCTTGCGGCATTTCTCGAAGGCACGCCCCCTTTTCGTCTTCATCTTTCGAAAATCTGAGAGTAGACCGAGAGCATTTTGCTCTCAACAAAATGGCTGTGCCCGTGAAGAGATTTTTTTTTTTTGTATTTGTACCACGTTTGTCATTTTAATGTGGATTTTAATTGCTCTTACACAATTGATTACATTGCTACTTTATTCCGGTCACCAATTTAAACATTGCATGGTCTTGCTGTGTGTGCAATACAATGTAAAGTTGTGTTGTTTGTGGTCGGCCTGGTTTGCTAAAGAGGCTAATGTAGCTAACAATAAACAACGACTAGCCAATTTCATGACACAATAACTAAGAGGAACAGGAACGCTATTAAAGCTCCGAGACCGGAAGTGACGTCAAACGTGCAACTCGGAAGGCTGGCGTCCAAGGATTCAGGAACACGCTCTCAGATTATTGTTCTACGTCGTCACAGTCACAATTGCTCTGCTCAAGATGGAAAAGTAACATCACAGATAATGCTAAAATAGAGAATAGAAATACAGTGAGTAAAAAACATTCCCACACAAATACAGTATGGTAATAGAATAAATGTGAAATCGAGTTCAAATACATATATGCACAAAAATGCACGTAGATAAAAGTAATATTTCTGAATGTCTTCATGCAACATGCCGAACCAAGACACGTCGATGGCCGTCCTGATGGAGAACGTGGTGGTCTTCGGGAGGACCCTGGTGCAGCAGCTCTATGGGGGAATGTTCCTGGGAGAGCCGGAGAACCTGCTCGACTTCCTCGCTGACCAGATTGTCGTGGTGGGACTCACGCACGCACGCACGCACGCACGCACGCACGCACGCACGCACGCACGCACGCACACTATTGCTGCCCATCCATCCATTTATTAACTTGCTTTTGAATGAAAGTGGCTGTTATGAGAATCTGAAAATGTAATGGTGGCCCATAGTTTCCCAGAGATGTGTTGTTGATGTTCTAGATTATGCATTTGTACGTTTTTTAATCATATTCAGAATAAGTTATTTTCTACCATACTCTGAATCATTTTGATCATTTAATAAAATGTTCTCAAATTCTTTCACTAAATGTAATCTTCTGACAAACAGCTAATTGCTATTTCGATGACATAATAAGATGGATTGTTCTCCTATTCTAACCAAGGCTTTTATTTTGGTGTTCTCCAGGCCCTGGAGAAGGGCCAGTCCCACCGCGAGAAGACCGTGTCGGCCCTCTACTCCTGCACAAACAAGGTCCTGCTCTACTTCCTGTCTCACCCACAGCGCTCGCAGTCGGAACAGGAAGTTGTCATCAAAACTCTGCAAGCCCTGACCTCGCGCTGGGACGTGCTCATGGCGACGTACAACGGCAACGTGTCCTTCATCACCTGCGTCCTCTACTGTCTGCAGCTGATACATTCCGGCAGGTATAAGAACTAATTAAAAAATAAAAGCGCGGCGCACGGAAGAATGTGCCCAGTCATTTATTTATCTCATCCCCATCTTATTAAGTCATGCCGTTGTGACTTGTGTATGTATGTGCGTGTGTGTGTGTGTGTGTGTGTGTGTGCTTGTGTGTGTGTGTGTGCGGTTGTGTGTCCCATGTGCTCCAGCTACCCAGAAGGTTTCGGCTGCGAGGTCCAGACCAGACACAAGAGGAGACGCAGGCTGTTTTCACAGGTGTTTCATTTTAACAGCAAGCGCGCCGCAGCACTCCGCGGCCAGCGAGCGGACTCTGACCCAGGTATAATGGCCTGTATGGGACGGATTGGTTTAATGCTTCAACTTGACTCATTTGCCCGTGTAATAATTCCATTTAATATCATCAGCTCATTTGGGAGCCAAGGCCATGATGATGGTGATGACGGTCTGTGTGTGTGTGTGTGTGCGCGCGTGTGCGTGCGTGCGTGCGCGCATGTTTGTGTGCGTGTGTGTGTGTGTGTGTGTGTGTGTATGTGTGTGTGTGTGTGCGTGTGCGTGCGTGCATGTTTGTGTGTGTGTGTATTTTTCCAGCTGGAAGCGCTCTTCTGTGGTTGGTGCAGACCTGCTGGTGTAAGGTCATGACGGAGAGGCAACACTTCCTGGAGGAGGCCTACAAGATCGAGATCTCGGCCAATCAGACGACGGGGCCGGAGCCGCCCGGCGTCGGCGACGTCAGCCCCTTGTGGGAGGAGACTATGAACAAAGCCTGGCAGATCTACACGGGTCAGAGCCACGATGAGGGCCCATGTGGTGCTCATACACACCTGTGTGTTCCCACAGCTACTGTCCTTATTTTAAATCAAGTTTAATGTTTGTATATACTGTAGGTACATACAGCGGACTGTGTTCTTAAACCTTTGTTTGGCCAGTGACGACAGTTTTTAAACGTGCCTTATGATCCATCTGACCGACTCCACCCCCTCACTATGAGGGGTCAGCCGGCCCGCTGTCCCCGGTCTCACGGTGGAGCTCTGTCCCTCAGACGCTGAGCGGAGGAAGCTGAGCAGCGGGCAGCAGAGGAAACCGGGGCTGATCAGTACGGCGGTCCGCTCTGTGCTCAGCCGCCTGGGGAGGGGGGCCGCCTCCGTACAGGTAGCGCACGCACGCACGCACGCACGCACGCACGCACGCACGCACGCACGCACGCACGCACGCACGCGCACACACACACACACACACACACACACACACACACACACACACAGGGGGACACACACATACACAGGGGGACACAGGCACACACACACAATCACGCACAGACACACACACACACACACACACACCCACACACACACACACACACACACACACACACACACACACACACACAGGGGGACACACGGAAATACACACAGACACACACACACAGGGGGACACACGGAATTACACACAGACACACACACACAGGGGTCACACGGAAATACACACAGACACACACACGCACGCACACACACACACATACACAGAAGTGTGTTTGTGTGTGTGTGTGTGTGTGAATGCTTGTGTGTGTGCGTGTGTGTGTGTGTGTTTGTTTTACGGGGACAACAACTTGTGCAGATGTTGCACTCCAGTTTTCCCTTGATGCAGTGCGAGGTCATTAGCTCCTCCCACCCCCCTCCCAGTGGCTCCCAGTGATTCTTCCCAAAGTCACCGTGTTCGTTGTCATTGTCGTGTGTGTGTGTGTGTGTGTGTGTGTGTGTGTGTGTGTGTGTGTGTGTGTGTGTGTGTGTGTGTGTGTGTGTGTGTGTGTGTGTGTGTGTGTGTGTGTGTGTGTGTACGTTGTGCCCTGCAGGCTACCCAGCCCTGGTAGGGCTGTTTGATTATTTCTTTAAATGGATTTGGATTATCCCGTGCGACTGCCCCTGAGTGGGCAGAGTAATTGATATCTGTTGGGCCCATCCAGTACGAGAGGAAACGGGGAAAGAGTCCCGCCCCTCCACGGCACACTGTTGGCTGCTGAAGGTTAAAGATGCGTTTATTGTTGTTTTCCCCCCCCCCACCCGAAACACGTGGCCCACATCATTAGTTCCCCCACAACGCTTAAGACGTGGCGCCATCTGGAGCCGGGTGCGGGGACGTATTACTCAGGCACACAGGCATGAAATTACCACGGCTGCGTGTCTGTCTCACCCTCCACAAAGTGTGGGGACTCTCTTGGTGTGTGTGTGTGTGTGTGTGTGTGTGTGTGTGTGTGTGTGTGTGTGTGTGTGTGTGTGTACGTGAGTTCCCCCCCCCGCCCGCCGCACTCTAGAAATCAAGTTGGCAATTACGCTGGTACCAATCTGATGAAAACATGATTCATTTGATGTTGTTCTTTATCATATCAGTATTTGACAGGCTCTCGGTGAGGGTGATGAATGGTTTTCTTCTTCTTCTTCTTCTTCTTCTTCTTCTTCTTCTTCTTCTTCTTCTTCTTCTTCTTCTTCTTCTTCTTCTTCTTCTTCTTCTTCTACTCCTCCTCCTCCTCCTCCTCCTCCTCCTGTCTGAAACGCAAACCGAGAGAGAGAGGAAAGTTTAAGCTTTTCCTAAACCTCGAAACACGCTCTGTTGTCTCCCAGGAGTTGAACTAGCTCAATATACAAAGTCCCTGTGCGCGTCCTGTTGGTTAGCCACGGTAGTTCCATTTCCGGCCTGATTTTTCATTTAGTATAGACTCGAATGAAAATTACACAACACATACTTATTAATATTTTCAAATCAAATCAACCCCTCATCTCGCAAGTCGAACGAGGACAGGACGGCTCTGGGGTATCGGTATCCCGGTGATGCGTCACACGGGCGCTGCTTAAAGCGGGTCGGTCTGGGAGCGGTGGGGCCGACAGGCAGCAGCCAAAGCCCCGCGTCGGTAGGTAATGAACGGGAAGTAGATGGAGACGAATCGACCGACTCCGCTGCCTCTGCACAGCGTCCGCCGCGATGCTTCCCCCAGATTTATTTCATCAGCCCAATACCGTTTGCATAATCATATCTGTGTCCTCATATTAGAAAGATAATTAACAGCACTAATGATCACGTTAAGTTCATTACACATTCACAGCCAGCCCAGAATGAAGTTGACATTATGTTGCCTTATCATCAAAGGTGGCGCGTGGCTGGGAAGTCATTAAAATGGAAATGAGTGTGATGTTCTGATGGTAATTGCAGACAGCGAAGAGATGAGTTGTGTATTTAATACGCCGTTGAAAAGGGAAGACAATGGGGCTCCTATCTGCTAAACGGGGTAATTAATGCTATATATTACTTATGTTTTTTCCTAAATGAAGGAATGGAATTAGGAGGAGGAGGAGGATGACGCTGCCGTAGACGGCTTTGTCTATCTGTCGCACAAACGTCATTATTTATTTTTCTCTTCTGTCTGAACTATTTTCCCGTGTTTCTCCCCCACCCCCCCCCCCCCCCTCAAATTACTCTGCGCTATTTGTTTTCTCCTTCTCGACGTAACTTGTCATTTCGACGGGCAGCCAGGCGTCGAGAGGAAACTGATTTCACTCTCCAGAGGGTTCTCCAGAAGTTTACACGGTCAACTTTGTTTCCTCTCGCACGGATTCGCTCAAATCCACATGGCGTTGGCTTCAAGCCATTTCTGCTTCGGAATCATTTTACCCCCCTAAATTCAGTTACTTTATATTTATTACCTTGTAACCCCCAAAACACATCATTAGCATCTGTAAATAAAAAAGGAATGATGTCTTTAAACGGAGCGGCAGCCTGATTCCAGTCAATTAAGCGTGTTTCCTGGGTCAGCTGGAAGACGGCCGCGTGGTGTTTGACTAGTCTCTGAGTGAGGACTGCTGTGATGATCGGCTTAATGAAGCTGTAAACCCGTCGATACGAGCCCGGTGTGTGCGCTCAACGCTCGCATCCTGCAGTGTCAACCACCGCCTTGTTTGTTTATTTATTTATTTCATTTTTAATCAATAGGACACACACACACACACACACACACACACACACACACACACACACACACACACACACACACACACACACACGCGCACATTCTCTTATCACATCCACACACACACACACACCTTGCTCCTCACACACCTTCCCCTCGACTGCGGCTTACCTCAGTGATATTAATGTTTATGTTAATCGGATCAGAACAGACAAATGATTGCATTTCCAGACAGGGTTATTGTGTGAGTGTAGCCAATAGCTTATTTTGCCCAGTGAATGCAATTTAGAGCAGATGTAATTGTGTACAAACGTATTGTAATCGCATGAGGAGGAAAACAATACCGTCAGGGAATATGATGGCCGCTGTGGTGTGTGTGTGTGTGTGTGTGTGTGTGTGTGTGTGTGTGTGTGTGTGTGTGTGTGTGTGTGTGTGTGTGTGTGTGTGTGTGTGTGTGTGTGTGTGTGTGTGTGTGTGTGTGTGTGTGTGTGTGCACGTCTTGCCAGCAGAGGGGCGAGAGGGTCAGAGTTGGCCCCTTCTTTTCATCTTGGACCAAGGGTTTTTGTCTGTTCCATAGGAGTTCCTGTCCTGCATGGAGTGTCACCAACTGAGGGGCCACAGCGTGTTCGAGAGCATGGAGGCCAACTACAAACAGGTTGGACATGAGACCCATACACAGCCAAACCCAGACAAACACACAGCAAAAAGAGAGCCTAAAGTGATGAAAACGTTCTTATTAATTATAATCTTATTATTATTATTACATTATATAGATTCATTCTCCTAGTGAAAGTCCTTCATTATAAACACAGGGTCATTTATTAAGAATAGTTTCTTTAAAATCGACTTCACATGGACTGAAAGAAATGAAATAAAACCACCTGACATGACCCCCATAACAACCCCTCTCTCCGTCTCTCCCTGCCCCCCCTACTGCCCCTACTGCCCCTACTGCCCCCACTGCCCCCACTGCCCCCCCACTGCCCCCCCACTGCCCCCTGCTGCCCCCTGCTGGTCCAGCTGGGCGCCAGCGCGTGGGTGCGGACCGGCTCCAGGTGGCTCCAGGTGGAGGAGGAGCTGCTGCGGGAGCGCGCCCTCTTCGGCCCGGGGCCCGGCGTGCTGCTGGACCGGCGCTGGGTGCAGGACGAGGCCGAGGGCCCCAACCGCACCCGGCCGCGCATCCGCAGGAGGGCCCAGCACCGCTCCAAGAAGGTGGGGCTAGGGGGGGCTAGGGGGAGCCGGCTGGGGGGGAGGTTGGGGCGTTCAGGGGCGACCCCGGGAGCTTCTTCAGGTCTACATTCAGGGCCTTTGGCGTTCGTATCCATAGCAACGTACAATAAGTACTTTGTCAGAAGAAGGTGAAACATATATAATGTATACCGCTGTCGGTACAGTAAGGATGTTCATAGAACCAAGTGCCAAGCACTAACTATCACTAGGTTAACCCATTCCCCGTACACAACCGAGATAGCTAGGATAAGATGCTATACAACTAAGTACTAACTAACGCGTTACACGCGCTGCTTTAGCGCATGTAACGCATCTACGCCCCTAAACCAATGGTTCCTTATGCAAAAATGCCGCTTTTCTACGCCTCATACGCGTATAACGCGTTCAGTGTGGCCGTACCTTAAGTACGACATCCAATAAGTGCAGATCTTTACAAATACTGAGTATTGTGGTACCACATAATTTGAGTGAATCGTGTTTATAGTGTGCGTTTAAAGTGTGCGGCCCCTCACTGTACCTCACTGCTATGTGACGCATTCTGATGACAGCTGCCAGGGACGAGTCGTCTCCATTCAAACTCCCGATTGGCTGAGGAGAACCAGAACGGACTGGAATCTGGTAAATATTCCATCAACTAGTTCCCCCTTTGCCTCCAGCCCGCCCTCGATGAAGGCGGAGTGGCTGTCGGGAACACGTGTCTCTGCTCTGCTCCCGGTATTCCAGAGACCAGGATCCTGTTGGAGGGAGCGCCAGGAGAGGAGGAGGAGGCGTGCCTGGACCCCGACCACCTGACCTTCTTCCCCTCGCTCACCGACACGCCCGCCACGCCCGCGGACTCGGCGGGGACCTGCGTGGCGACGCCCTGCTCCCACACGCACGCCTGCGCCGACATGCACACCATCCTGCAGGAGCTGGACCCTGGGGAGGAGGTAGGGCTGACCCCCGGCTCCTCCTAGCGAGTGTCGAGGTGTCCCTGAGCGAGGCCGATAACCCTGACTGCTCCCGAGGCGCTGGCTGTCGCCCTGCGTGGTGGACTCCGCCGTCGGTGGTGAATGTGTGCATGGATGGGTGAATGTCTGGCAATATTGTGAAGCACTTTGGATGAAAGCGCGATATAAATGCAGTCCATTTACCATTTAGAACGCTTTTGGTCACCAACGTCAATCGCGTTGATTATGAGGCCTCCGAGCATGTTGCTTTGACCGGAAGACGGGGCACAGCAAGTTTGAAGCCTGACTAACTCTGTCTTAACCACCTAGTGAAATTTTCGCTGTAGGAATTGTAATTTATACACGCTAGACATTACGTTTGGACCGTGTCAAACTATACCGAGTGAACACAGCTCCATGTCGTTTTTTTTCCGACATTCACAATCAGTCCGAAGTTAGAATTTGTGTACTCTGACCCAGGCTTCAGATAACAACACACAACAAAACCATAACACCAAAGCGCCAAGGCCGACCTAGCCCGTAGTTCGGCCTTGATCCCTCTAGGGGGGGGCGTTGGATCTCCCAGTGCTGCCATCCGGAGCTCATCTTTCCTCATTAGCGGAGCGCGCTAGCCACGGGAGAGCGTAGCAGCAGCTTCCCCTCGTGGCTAGCAGCGCGTTGTGCTCCGAGAACACGTGTTGACGGAGCCTCTCTCTCTCCGTCTCCGCATCGCACGAGGCAACCAGCCGCGGCTTTTAATGTTTCTGACAGAAGTATTAATAAAAACAGTAGGAGGCGACGCAGCACCGTAGCGCGGCGCTCGCTAAGCGAGGCGGCGTGGTGTGTGAGCGCTCTTCATCGTGTAGCCTTCGTAGCAGCTCAGCGGCGGCGGCCTGCTGAGCTCTCTGTCAAATAAACACCGTCATTAGCGCTGAGAAATGTACACACACACACACACACACACACACACACACACACACACACACACACACACACACACACACACACACACACACACACACACACACACACACACACACACACACACACACACAGTAGTAGTAAAACACCCACGCATAATTATCTCCCGGGCGCCGATAGTGTGATTATGACGGTAATGTGTGTGGGGAGAAATCAATGGGCTGACATTAGGCTCCGAGTCAATAAGAGTCTTCTCCTCATCTCCTTCTTCCCATCATCAGCTAAATCACCCTCAGACTGATCTCCGCCTCTCTGGCCTGCGCCCCCCCAGGGAGATAAAGCGATGAGGAGATGGCCACCGCTGCTGTATGCGTTTAATCCGTCTATTAATAAAAATAACATAATAACCACATCATTCGTCATTTTGGATTTTTTTTGGGCGGGAGGGAAAAAAATAATTTCGTTTAGGATTTTAAACGTTTCTTCAGCCCGGGGGGCGTTTTGTGTGTTTTGTTCACGGGTCGGTCTGGGTTCCCAGAACTCTTCGTCTTTCTCCACAACACGTTACATCATCACATGGTATCAGTCACACTCCCCCCCCCCCCCCCCCCCCCCCCCCCCGCCTCTCCCCTTCAGACGAGAGGTTCAGATCACTTAGCGGGTTTCCTATTGTGTGCGAGGCAGTGATTAATACCCTTAATAACGGCCGGACCCCTCTCCACCCCTCCCATCTCCTCCCATCTCCTCTCCTCTCTCCTCTCTCCTCTCTCCTCTCCTCTCCTCTTCTCTCCTCTCCTCTCCTCTTCTCTTCTCTTCTCTTCTCTTCTCCGCACCTCTCTCCTCTCTCCTCTCCTCTCCTCTCCTCTCCTCTCCTCTCCTCTCCTCTCCTCTCCTCTCCTCTCTTCCTCTCCTCTCCTCTTTTCTCCTCTCCTCTCCTCTCCTCTTCTCTTCTCTTCTCTTCTCTTCTCTTCTCTTCTCTTCCTCTCCTCTCCTCTCCTCTCCTCTCCTCTCCTCTCCTCTCCTCTCCTCTCCTCTTTTCTCCTCTCCTCTTTTCTCCTCTCCTCTCCTCTTCTCTTCTCTTCTCTTCTCTTCTCTTCTCTTCTCCGTGGACGGGGAGGGGGGGTGTGGCTCTGATTAGATTAGTATAAATTGTGTGTTGCCCTGCGGGGTGGGAGGGTGGTGGGTGTGTGTTGAGACCCCATATGGTTTTGTTTAGTATATTTGGGGACCCTACCCCCCTCAGAGGGACCCCAGGGGGGGTGGGGGGGTGCCAGCAGAGGGGGGCAGCCAGGTGCACATGCTCATTGTGATGGGGGGGGGGGGGGGATGGAGCCAGCCGTACCAGGCCTCCGTGTGTCAGCTGCTCAGCTGAGCCTCACGTGGCCGTGTTGGCAGCCAGCGTCTGGACGGCTCCCAGCTTTACTTTATTTTATTCTTTAGATTTTTTTGGGTCGTCAGGAACAGGAGGCGGAGAAAGAGGGGGGGCAGGGGGGTTTCGGAGGGGGGGGGGGGGGGGTCGTAGGTTCTCGATCATTCTCCATCAATCAGCCCCCGATAATGAATTGTTCAACGGTGTCTATTTAATAATGATTAGAATATGTGATTAAAATGATCAATCAACCCCGAGTGCCATCGCAGCCACGCTGGTCCCACGAGAGAATCCTGCTGATGTGTACACACAGGGTCTCCCCCTCCCTCACCCTCTCTCCCCCCCGTGTGTGTGTGTGTGTGTGTGTGTGTGTGTGTGTGTAGGTGAAGGCCAGGCACTGTGTGTTGGTGGTGAGTGGCCACCGACTCTCTGAGGGCGTGCTGCTCTTTGGGAGGGGGAGCATGTACCTGTGTGAGTCCTTCACCCTGAGCCCAGCAGGGGACGTCTGCTGCAGGAAGCACCACCCCAGCAGGTACGCCCCGTAGCCGCCGCCGGGAGGAGGAATAGCACCGTGTAACGTGTGGAATAGCACCATAATGGACCATTGAGCTATTTACTCATCTGGCTAAAAGGCGTGAAGAATTGTGGGTGAATTTTCCCCAAAGCGTTTTCAGACTTGGCGACTTCAGATTTGGTTCATGAAGGAGCATGTATGGTGTTAGACATTTTACATTACGGATGTCTATGGGATGTTTGGGATTGAACTCAGAACCTCTTGGTTCGAGGATGACGCTATCCTGACCCTAATTCCAATAATATTAATATTTGTAATCTCTCTCTCTCCCCCCCCCCCCCCCCTCTCTCTCTCTCTCTCTCTCTCTCTCTCTCTCTCTCTCTCTCTCTCTCTCTCTCTCTCTCTCTCTCTCTCTCTCTCTCTCTCTCTCTCTCTCTCTCTCTCTCTCTCTCTCTCTCTCCCCTCTATCTCTCTCTCTCTCTCTCTCAACCTCCCCCCCCCCCCCTCTCTCTCTCTCTCTCTCTCTCTCTCTCCCCCTCTCTCTCTCTCTCCCTCTCCCTCTCTCCCTCTCTCTCTCTCTCTCTGTCTCTCTGTCTCTCTCTCTCTCTCCCTCTCCCTCTCTCTCTCTCTCTCTCTCTCTCTCTCTCAGTGTGCAGGACTCCTTCCTCTCCACCCTGCTCGACGGTGACCCTCTGTCGGGGAGCTGCCGCCGCTGGCCCTACGCGGACGTGAAGGACGCCCGCTTCATGCACTACCTCCTGGAGGTCTGACCCGTGACACAGCTCCCCCTGCCAGACGCAGCAGCGCTCCACGCAGAGTGGCACATTATTCTATTCCTATTAGTCTATTGCATTAGCAGAGCGTCAGAATGGGTTTCAGCCTCGTGTCTCGTCCTCAGGGCAACGCTCTGGAGATCCTGATCACGGACGGACACTCGGTCTTCCTCGTCTTCCTGAACCGAGATCACGTCTCCGTGTATAAAAGGTACTAAAACGTGTTTTTCCCCGTGCAGCAAACGTTACCTAAATAGTTTTATACCGAATCTCCCCTGCCCCTAATTCTCTCTGTCTGTCTGTCGGTCTGTCTACCTCTCCCTCCTTTATCTCTCTCGTTCCCCGCTGTCTCTCTCTCTCTCCTTTCTCCCTCTCTTTATCTCTCCATCTCTCTGCAGGTTGTGTTTAGTCGTGCCGTCGTTAAAAGGCCTGGGGATAGCTGAGGTCATCGCGAACGCCAGGTACATTATAATCTCATTATAGAACAACATAATTAAAAAAGCAGCAATATGCTTAGAATTGTTTTTTTTCTTTCTTTATTTTTTCTTTTTTTTATTCAAAACACATAAAAATAATGTGTGGCAAGTGACCAGTTAACATGTAAATGTGGCCGGGAGAACCCTACCACATCATTGGACGACCATCACTGTCACGTCAGTGACTTTAAAAAGGACAAAGTTCCAGACTCTGTGGTCGGTCGGAGCCTCCGTCACCCCCTCATCCTCCACGCGTCCTGATTGGCCGCGGCCACCGAGTTGGGCGAGACCAGCCCCGAGTAGGTCCTCTTCCTCTTGTCCTCCTCCGGCCCCCTCCCGTCCCCTCGGGTGCTCCTGCGGTGCGGGGGCCTCTCCTGCCTGCACCGGTACAGACAGGCCCTGCACAGGCTGCTCTCCGGGGCCAGGTACAGCCCCGTGGCCCTGGGCTCCGCCGCCCCGTCCCCCGCCCCGTCCCCGCGGCCGTACGAACACGGGTTCCTCTTGGCGTTCAGCGTCCCGACGGCCGTGAGGAACTGGGGCAGCTCGGTGAAGAGGTTGTCGAACAGCCCCACGTCCTGCAGGGCGGGCAGGGCGGCCAGGCCCGGGGGCAGGCGGTCCAGCCGGTTCAGCCCCAGGTTGAGGCTCTGCAGGCGGGTCAGGGCGCCCAGGGCGGCGGGCAGGCCCCCGGAGCTCAGCCGGTTGTTGGAGACGTTGAGGTGGGTCAGCCCCACCAGCTGGCCCAGGGCCTCGGGCAGCGCCTCCAGCTTGTTGCTGTGCAGGTCCAGCCGGCTGAGTGACGTCAGGCTGCCCACGTCCTCCGGGAGCGTCTGCAGCAGGTTACGGCTGAGGTCCAGCTCGTCCACGTCGGCCATCTTGAGGAGGCACTTGGGGAAAGTGGCGATGCCCAGGTTACTGAGGTCCACACTCCGGCGGCCCTCTGCCGTGACCTTCAGCACCTTCTTGACCATCTTCAAGGTCACCTTCTTCCCCTTGGCCGCGGTGCGCTTGACCCCCATGCTGCAGGAAGACACACGGTACACAGGGCAGCTGTGATTCACCACTTCCCGCTTGGCATCGCACCTTTTCTGGCAATAGCTCTCCAGAGGCTGATTCAGGGTAATTTATGTAATCTTCAGCGCAATGGACTAATATTGAACATCAGAGAGAGGGTGTGTGTGTGTGTGTGTGTGTGTGTGTGTGTGTGTGTGTGTGTGTGTGTGTGGGAGTGGGAGATGTTATTTACACAGATACAAGGGATCATGTATGGCCTAAGGCATGAGGGGAAAGTGTTCTCTCTGGGGAATGGGGGCTTCAATAGTGTATTGGTTTTTCTGTGTGTGTGAGTGTGTTCATCTGAATCTGTGTGTGTGCGTTTGTGTGTTGTGTCTCCACCCCTGCCTACTCACCCAGTGTTGCCCATGGGGGTATTTAAGAGCATGGCTCTCTAATTAAGGCTAATGCCGGGGAACAATAGGAGAGAGTGGCGATGCAGGGAAGAACAGCAGAAAAACACAACGCGAATGAGTGGTGATGCTGCCGCTGCCCTCAGTCAGCTGAGGGAGCGCTCGGTCTCCTTCCCTCTCTTCATATCTCTCTATCTGTCTCTCAAGCAACTGCAAGTGTGTGTGTCTCTCTCTCGTTCACTCTCTCACGCTCTCGCCCTCTCTCTCGCTCTCTCTCTCAAGCCACCCCGAGTGTATGTGTGTCCATCTCCCTCTTTCTCTCCCTGCGACAGCACCTCTGCCTGCCAGCCGGTTCACCTCCATGCGTTTGGCTGCAGCGTGTGAGCGTGCACGAGTCAAATAAGGACTTTGATAAATGATCCGCACGAGTGTGTGACGAGAGCCGGTCCCCTCTCCTCCTTCCAGTCTCAAAGAGCAAGGTGTGTGTGTGTGTGTGTGTGTGTGTGTGTGTGTGTGTGTGTGTGTGTGTGTGTGTGTGTGTGTGTGTGTGTGTGTGTGTGTGTGTGTGTGTGTGTGTGTGTGTGTGTGTTCTACACCCCAAGGCCGTCTCTCGCCTCATTCATCATCCTAGGGATGAGAGAGGTTATCCGCAGCCGCTTGTTCCCATTATAACCTCCTATAGAAAACTATTGCATGGAATTATTACCCGCAATTAGATAACATACACTGAGCCAAATACAATGATTGATTTAGTGTAGTTTTACAAAATAATTTGGTTGGGAGTTATTGGGGTTAGAAATTGGATACACTTCACAAGAGCCATATAGTTTCCAGGTGTAGTCTATGAAGGTGTCAGGGCCATTTTCAGGGCAACATCTAGCGGTTTAATGTTGAATTATATTTGGTCATGTTGTGACTCCTATTATTATCTTCACCTCGATCTAAAACAAATCAAAGTACTTCTTTCATCAGTCAGGGACTGGATAATTTGGTAGATATTGTATCATTAATTAATTTACATTTTTTACTTACTTGTCACTCTTCTGTTGATATTGTGATCCAAAAGCTTGTTTACTTCCTTGTTTTTAACCTGGCACTGGCTTCAGTTTCCGTGAATAGGGCATTCAGGACAGAATCGCTCTGCCTCTACTGCACATTCTGCCAAGCACTGTTGTTTCAAAGTCCACTCCTAGCTGCTTTTCCTTACGCCAAGGAAAAAATAGCATTCGGTCAGCATTTTAAACCGGTTCTTGTTGGCTATCTCTGCGTTCACCTTTTAACTAACAGTGGCTTTTATTGTTCTAAGTACACCACAGAATGCAGGAGTTGTAACTAGCTGCTTTAATCTAGCTCTTTCCCACAAGTAGAACTCCTTCCAAACAGGGGCAGCCAAGCTTGCTCTTGTTTAAGACTGTTACTTAGCAACTGGTGTGCTTGGTGCCAGAACTTAATTGCCAAGTTACCGGCCCGTAGAGAGGGGAACAAGGAGATTTCAGCAGCAATCTCTTCTTAATTTATATTAAATAAGTTCAGATAGTTCTTTCATTAGTAAAACGCGTAATGAAATGAAAATGCATTGCTATTCTAGGAAGGCTTTTTTGTTTACATTTGAATAGGGAAATAAGGCATTTTGACTGTTCTTTATTTGAATTATTTAAGGATACCTAAAAAAATATTCTGATTGGTTGGGAAACGTAAAGGCTAAATACAAATAGCTATAAATAATATTTTTTTGTCACTATAAATTACCTGCAATTTACGGAAGGTAAATGAGTGAACAAAAAATGTTCATCAGTTCAGGAGAAACTATAGTAACTCATTTTCCGAACATATTTTCATGACAAACGACATCGACGGCATCCAACTGTTTCCCCGTGCAGCCTATAGATGGCGCCATGGGCTTTAATCTGTGGTGTCGCCGCCTGCGGGTCGCGCCGGAGCCTCCTCACGCAGGAGCCTCCTCGCTCCCGCTGTAACGGTTCTCCCAGCTGTGTACACACCACATGGATTCCCTGAACTTTTTCACTTCACCTCTGCTCCCGCTCTGGTCTGAGCGGCTGGATGCAAACCCATGAAACCCAGCATTCCAGGACTGGTTGCTATGCAACCCAACAGTCAAAACATGGACATGGCATTTGGTTTTGCTAATCCCCTTCTGTTTGTTTTACAGATTTTTATTTTTTCCTCTTTGTCCGCATGGGTGGACATGGCATTTTATTCTGCTATTTCCTTCTGTTTATTTTTGTTATTATGTGTATTTGTTTGTCTTGGTGTCAAACATTTACTATAGTGAAGCAATTTGAGGTATTTTAATTTAGCACTTAAATGCAGAAAAGTGAAGACATTTAATCCTGCTAATTAAAATGTTTGGGTTTGCCCCAGGAAAAGCCCTGCGGTCGGAAAGAAGGAAATGTTAAAATGGCAGGTAAAATACCCCTCAAAGAACTATTTAATATTGCTTGTTTTCTCACCAGAAGTTCAAGCATCATCATTCCGCTGCCGCGCTGTCAGTCGCTGGCCACCTCACTAACTGCAGCTTTACATTTGTTTGAACCTTTTCCAATGTTTGTCGGCGGCCCTCACCAGAGAGGGGACATCAGTAACTTTGAGTACCTGATGCATCTGAACACGCTGGCCGGGCGGACCTACAACGACATGATGCAGTATCCAGTCTTCCCCTGGGTCCTAGCTGACTACCTGTCAGAGGTGAGCCCCCCCTCCCACCAATCAGCCCCAGAGCAGAGGAGATCCATACAGGAAACCCTGTGAAACCACCACACTTCAATCCCATTTCTACCCCTTACCCATACCCTTACCCCTTCAAAACAAGGGGGAGGGGTAAGGGGTAGAAATGGGATTGGGCCTTATACGCCAATACAGCCCCTCCACATGATATAACTCATGCAAGCTTAATTGGTAATTGAAGGGTTTAGGGTCACGGACTGGGCCTCTTGTCATGTGGGCCTGTGAAGCCCTTTGAGGTTTGAAATGTGATTAAGACCTAAACAAATACAATGGAGTTGACTGTTAGGCGATAGAGGTGTACTAATCTGCAGAATTCGCTACCATTAACGCAGAAATCTGTGGATCTCTTTCTTTGTCTTCCTGGCCTCCAAAGACTCTTGATCTCTCCAATCCGGCGACGTTCCGGGATCTGTCCAAGCCAATGGGAGCCCAGACAGAGAAGAGGCGGGAGATGTTTGTGGAGAGATATGAAGAGATGGAGAACAGCGATGGTACCCCTTCTACTCTCAGACACTTGCTCAATATTAACACTTGTTTCCGGACCCTCCTGTAATATACCGTCCTCCCATCTTCTGTATCGATGACACAGGTGATCTGTTGGCTCGCTGCCACTACTGCACCCACTACTCCTCCGCTATCATCGTGGCGTCATTCCTGGTCAGGATGGAGCCGTTCTCCAACACCTTCCAAACCCTCCAGGTGAGACGGTGAACACGACGCGCTCCACGGCCAAACTGACAAACAGCCGCACGGATAAGTGTTTCTCTATTGTTTTTAATCATTGTTTTTGCGTCCTGAACCAGACAGGCTTTTTTGTCAATGCTGCATTGGAGTTGTGGTGTGTAGCTCGCTTTTTTTAGTCGGCAGCGCTGGCAGTGAGAGGCCGTTCTGTGGCCGGGCAGAGACCGCAGTGGGTGTGACCGAAAGGAAGACTAAAGATAAAACATGCCCCTAAGCACTTTCTGCCTTACTGACCTATTTTTTTTCTACGACAATAACTTTTGTTTTCGCGCTTGTTTTATTGTTCTTTTTTCTAATAGTATTACAGCATATTGACTCTACTGATATCAACCAGTATTAACTTGCATTTTAATTTTGTTACAGATCTTTATACATATTTGAATTGTCTTTAAAAAGCAAGAGGGAATATGTATGGACAACCATTGTTGCAATCTCAATTTAAAGCAAAATATGCACATGCAGGCACGCAAATACACACACAACCACACAACACATGTGTCCAAGTAGCTACACAAACTGATCAATAGGTATTTTTGTTGTTGAATTGAAAGTAATCATTGTAATAATAAAACCTAATATAGTTTTGGGAAGAAAACTGAATTAAAGAGGGATTTCAATATCTATGCAAATAATTAAGAGATGCATATAAATCATTTAAAAGAATCATATTGCAGAAGTTACCAATTTGCAATCCACTATCCAATTGATTATAATAAAAAAGCATGCATATTTGATAGTCAGAATAAAGCAATAACTGTGTTAGTTTTGTGATTCCCGTGTCTTTTCCTTCTCAGAAGCATAGAAAGGGGAACCCAGTAATATCCATAACCAGATTTGCATCTCTAAACAGAATCTGCTCTGTGTATATATAGTATTTCCATTCATTGAGGTAATTGTTTTACTCCCAAATTACATTCTCCCTCATGAGATTTCCGTCGTGGATTATACATATTTTTTTGGGTGCGAAAGATTAAATGCTATTTTGCAACACGGGACGAATGTGCCTTGCTTACATAATGCGCATAAACTAAAGGGCATGAAGAACGAAAGATGGCAGCACACTGTTGCTAGACGCCACTGGATGAGTTGTTAGGACTTTGTTTTGGGCTCTACCTGGTGAAGATGATGATGATGATGATGATGATGATGATGATGATGATGATGTGTGGTCCGCAGGGAGGGTTGGACATCCCCGAGCGGATGTTCCACAGCGTGCGCTGGGAGTGGGAGTCGGCCTCCAGGGACAACATGGGCGACGTCCGGGAGCTCATCCCGGAGTTCTACTACCTGCCAGACTTCCTGAGCAACTCCAACCACATCCAGCTGGGTCAGACGACACACAAACACGCACAAGAATCAACGTTCGCAGAATAAAGAATGTGGAATTTTGTTTACTGTTTAACAAAGCTGTCGATGGAAAGTGTTGATAGTTGGTAATTAATTGGGTCTGTCTTTGTCTGCATCTGTGTCTGTGATTGTATGCATGCTGTGTGTGTTTGTGTCTGTCTACTGTGTGTCTGTGTACTGTGTGTGTGTTTGTGTGTTCCCTGTGTATGTCTGTCGAGTGTGTGTGTGTTCCCTGTGTATCTGTCGACTGTGTGTGTGTGTGTCTGTGTGTGTGTGTGTTCCCTGTGTGTGTGTTCCCTGTGTGTGTGTGTGTGTGTGTGTGTTTGTGTGTGCGAGTGTGTTCCCTGTGTGTCTGTCGACTGTGTGTGTGTCTGTCGACTGTGTGTGTGTGTGTGTGTGTGTGTTACCTGTGTGTGTCTGTCGACTGTGTGTGCGTGTGTGTGTGTGTGTGTGTGTGTCCGTCCCCTGTGTGTCTGTCAACTGTGTGTGTGTTTGTGTGTGTGTGTGTGTGTCCCCTGTGTTTCTGTCGACTGTGTGTGTGTTTGTGTGTGTGTGTGTGTGTCCCCTGTGTGTGTCTGTCGACTGTGTGTGTGTGTGTGTGTGCGTGCTTACAGGCTGCATGGAGGACGGCACTGCTCTGGGGGACGTGGTGTTGCCCCCGTGGGCTAAAGACGACCCCCACGAGTTCATCAGGGCCCACCGAGAGGTCTGTACCGCACCCAGCACCCAAGACCCCCCAGCACCCAAGACCCCCCAGCACCCAAGACCCCCCAACACCCAAGACCCCCCAACACCCAGCACCCAAGACCCCCCAACACCCAGCACCCAAGACCCCCCAACACCCAGCACCCAACACCCCCCAACACCCAAGACCCCCCAACACCCAGCACCCAACACCCAAGACCCCCCAACACCCAACACCCCCCAACACCCAAGACCCCCCAACACCCAGCACCCAACACCCAACACCAAAGACCCCCCAACACTTAAGACCCCCCAACACTTAAGACCCCCCAACACCCAAGACCCCCCAACACTTAAGACCCCCCAACACCCAACACCCCCCAACACTTAAGACCCCCCAACACTTAAGACCCCCCAACACCCAAGACCCCCCAACACCCAACACCCAACACCCCCCAACACCCAAGACCCCCCAACACCCAGCACCCAACACCCAAGACCCCCCAACACCCAACACCCCCCAACACCCAAGACCCCCCAACACCCAGCACCCAACACCCAACACCAAAGACCCCCCAACACTTAAGACCCCCCAACACTTAAGACCCCCCAACACCCAAGACCCCCCAACACTTAAGACCCCCCAACACCCAAGACCCCCCAACACCCAAGACCCCCCAACACCCAACACCCCCCAACACCCAAGACCCCCCAACACCCAAGACCCCCCAACACCCAACACCCCCCAACACCCAACACCCCCCAACACCCAAGACCCCCCAACACCCAACACCCCCCAACACCCAAGACCCACCAGCACCCCCGAACACTGTGGCTCTGACTCAACTCATAGTAGACCACCAGACAGACAGGCTTGTGTTGGGCCTTGTGTTGCCCCCCCCCCCCCAGCCTGTATGCGCTCCAGTCATGGGCACCAAATCAATCCTATTCATGACCTCTGAAAGGACCTCGCTGGGGCCGGCGACGGGAGGATGAGCTCCTGATAGCCGCTGACTGTCTCCATAGACAGCGGGGGGCTCGTCTGGGGGGGGCTCGTCTGGGGGGGGCTCGTCTGGGGGGGGCAGAGGGGTGCAGCCGTGCTTTAGTTGCCAGTTGTCGCTGAGAGAACAACAAGACCATTCAGGACAAGGGGAAGGCAACTCGGTTTATCTTCTTAGTTTTCTTGTCTAACAAGCTTAATGTTGTCCTCTCGTTATAAATACCCCCCCTATACACAGACACACGTACACGCAGACACACGGAGGAACACAAACGCACACACTGATGGTGTGGTGTAATTGTGTCTTTTTTGATTGCTTGTTTGGTGCTCATATCAGAACCAGGCTTATGTTATTTGTGTATTCTGTGCCGCCCTGGGGCCCTTATATTGGTTATCGGTCTGTAATCTACTGAACTACTCATACCACATCCCGTTATCACAAAATTAGCCCTTTTCAACTTTTTCCGCTCCCTCCCTCTCATACGCGGATTAACACAGGACAATATGCACCAGTTATGAGCCCAATATGTTGTTGTTGCTTGGGTTTTATTCCTACTTATCTTTGTGTTATTTGAGTATGAAGTTATTATGGTCGGGCTTAAGGATAGTAGCGATTGTAATGGCCACTTTTCCCTCGCTTACCTCCCCAAATGATTCTTTGATTCAAACACGCAGGGATAAACTCATAACACAGCTGCCTAAACTTCCAGCCCCCCAGGACGTTTTTAAATGGACTTTTGGCCACGAGATCATACACTGCCGACAATAACGGGATTGCTGGCTAAGTGTGCTCACACCAAAAGTTCTCTATATTTTTCCTGTTTCTGTCATCTTTTTCATGAGTTATGGTTTAGGTATCTCGGTTTTCATAACAGATGGAGCGCTCGGTTCAAACTATATGCAGCTGATGGTAGGGTTTGAGTTGAACTTCAAACAGTTATTGGAGTGGCAGCGGCCTCAGTCATACCTCATCCTTTCTCTCTCTTGCCACGACTCACTCACTCACTCACTCACTCACTCACTCACTCACTCACTCACTCACTCACTCACTCACTCACTCACTCACTCACTCACTCACTCACTCACTCACTCACTCACTCACTCACTCACTCACTCACTCACTCACTCACTCACTCATCCCTCCTCATCTCGATCTTCTCTCCCTCTTGTGTCTGTCTCTCTCTCTCTGTCTTTCTGTCTGTCTCTCTCTCTCTCTCTCTCTCTCTCTCTCTCTCTCTCTCTCTCTCTCTCTCTCTCTCTCTCTCTCTCTCTCTCTCTCTCTCTCTCTCTCTCCTCCCCCCCCCCCCCCCACCCAGGCGTTGGAGAGCGACTACGTCAGCGCCCACCTCCACCTGTGGATCGACCTGATCTTCGGTCACCGTCAGCAGGGCTCTGCGGCGGTGGAGAGCCTCAACACCTTCCACCCCTACTTCTACGCCCAGCGGAGGACCAGGTCGCCCGACGTCCCGCTGGACCCCGTCGTCAA
The DNA here is from genome assembly GCF_902167405.1 of Gadus morhua. Classification (NCBI taxonomy): domain Eukaryota; kingdom Metazoa; phylum Chordata; class Actinopteri; order Gadiformes; family Gadidae; genus Gadus; species Gadus morhua. The sequence continues at coordinate 1,355,517 of NC_044062.1, forward strand.
GAGCACCATGCTGGGATACGTCAGCAACTTCGGCCAGGTGCCCAAGCAGGTACCGGAGGCCTCTGGGGCAGCCTGTGGGCGGGGTCGCGGTCTGGACGCGTGGTTGATAGTGGGGGTCCCCCGATACTGAGATGGAGGACCTATCAGCTGTAGGGCTTGTAGACCAGAATGCATCATTGGTATTCTTTTGAAGGCGACACATTTTGTGATTCTGAGAGAGTTGTAGTATTCTGAATTCCTGTATCAACGTAAATATAACATAACCTAGGCTTATCTAAACTTTTTCTTGCTTGCCACGTCTGACAGTTTTAAACCCAACAATTTCTCCCCATAATGACAAATAATTTTACGATGAATTACAAAACTATGACCAAAACAGCATTACTACCAGTAATATTCCTCTGCTCCAATTCTATACTGTACTATACTATACAAAACTATCCTATACTATATTATACTTCTGAAGTGCAGAAGTGACGTCACGAAGTACAAGACGTATAAACCAACGTATAATGATACGTTTTTCTGATGCTTTTTCATTCCGTTTTCTTCCTACTACGACTTCATACGCTTAACTCGCTTTGTGAGGAAGCAGATGGAAGTTGGGATCGCGACCTTTTTGCTGAACTGTAACCCAGAAGCCACGGGGTCGCGTCCTCTGTGGGGTCAGCCTACCTTCATGCAGGCTGACGGCGCTGGCTCCTGAAGGACATGAGTCTGTAACCACTGAGGTGCTGAGGGTCCTAGCGTCCCCAGTGTTAACTACGTCCCCCCTTAACCCCCCCAGCTCTTCAGCAAGCCGCACCCGGCCCGCGGCGCGTCCAGGAAGGAGCCGGCCCCCCCGGCCCATCCGCCTCCCTTCTTCTTCAGCCCCGAGAAGCTGAAGTCCGGCGGCCAGCCCTACAAAGGTAACGCAAGACGCCGGGGGAGGGTATACAGCAGCGCACGCACGCGCACGCATACGCAGACGCACACACACACACAGGGGGCTGGAAATTAAAACAACCCTTTTAAAAAATTCGAAAGTCTAATTAAAGTGAATTACAACAACAGTGTGTTACCTAATTACGGGGTTTTCCCTCGCTGACAGAGTTTTCGTGCAAAAGCAGTCGAATCCATTAGGGTCCGTCTCATCTTGTGTTTTTTATAGTACTTTTAGTGTTTTATTTCAAACAAATGACATTACTCTCACACACACACACACACACACACACACACACACACACACAGACACAGACACAGACACAGACACAGACACAGACACACACACACACACACACACACACACACACACACACACACATAAAAATATACAAATGTCGCACTTCAAGTCTTCCGGGAGCCATTTAAAAACGGGGCACTGAATTTGTCCACAACACATAAATTTAGTGTAAGGGTTTAGGTGGAGATGTGTGTGTGTGTGTGCTGGGTGTTATGGAGCACAATATGGAGATGACGGGCGCGCTGAGCTCTACTTAATAATCTCAATATCCCTGAAGACCCACTGAGCGAGAGGTGATGAATCTGGTCATGCTCGGGGAGAGATTCCTGCATATTACATTTCCTATTAAATCTTTTGACTGTCTGATCTGATCAATAAGCAGATGGAGATGAATAGGGAAGGGGCGTGGTGGCGGGGTCTAGATGCAGCGGCAGCGATGGGGACATAATGATTTCTGTCCCTTTTTCTGCGTGAATAGGTCAATTACAGGTGCAATTACAGTCTCGCACACACATGCACATACTGTACACACAAACACACACACGCACACAATTCTGCTGTCCAGAATGTTAGTGTCCCCTAAGGCCAGCTGTGTGTGTGTGTGTGTGTGTGTGTGTGTGTGTGTGTGTGTGTGTGTGTGTGTGTGTGTGTGTGTGTGTGTGTGTGTGTGTGTGTGTGTGTGTGTGTGTGTGTGTGTGTGTGTGTGTGATCTCTGTTTAATTGCCATTTTTCGGGGGTCAATTTAATGAAATCCTCCTCCCAAGTTTCTCTGGGCCGATATCTCCCAAACACTTTAACGTGATGCTTTTGAAGAGCAATTACTTGTGTTTGAGCAGGTACGTTTATTCAGGTGGTGTGAGGAGGACTGAGGACCCCCCCCCCCCCTCTACAGCTCTACATCTCCTCGCTCTATAACGCTTTTCACGCCGCAACTTTTTTAATGGCCGAATTCCTAATTCCCCCTTTTTACAAATCAACAAAACCCACAAAAGTCACAAGAACTTCCGCGAGACTCTATATTATCTGTACATTAGTGTGTATATTAGTGTGTATATTATCTGTACATTAGTGTGTATATTATCTGTACATTAGTGTGTACGTTAGTGTGTACATTAGTGTGTATATTATCTGTACATTAGTGTGTACAGTAGTGTGTACATTAGTGTGTATATTTTCTGTACATTAGTGTGTACGTTAGTCTGTACAGTAGTGTGTACGTTAGTGTGTATATTAGTGTGTACATTAGTGTGTATATTAGTGTGTATATTAGTGTGTACGTTAGTGTGTATATTATCTGTACAGTAGTGTGTACATTAGTGTGTATATTATCTGTACATTAGTGTGTACATTAGTGTGTATATTTTCTGTACATTAGTGTGTACAGTAGTGTGTACATTAGTGTGTATATTAGTGTGTATATTATCTGTACATTAGTGTGTACATTAGTGTGTACATTAGTGTGCATATTTTCTGTACATTAGTGTGTACATTAGTGTGTACAGTAGTGTGTACAGTAGTGTGTACATTAGTGTGTACAGTACATTAGTGTGTACATTAGTGTGTACAGTAGTGTGTACATTAGTGTCTATATTATCTGTACATTAGTGTGTACAGTAGTGTGTACAGTAGTGTGTACATTAGTGTGTACATTAGTGTGTATATTATCTGTACATTAGTGTGTACAGTAGTGTGTACAGTAGTGTGTACAGTAGTGTGTACATTAGTGTGTACATTAGTGTGTACATTAGTGCGTACATTAGTGTGTATATTATCTGTACATTAGTGTGTACAGTAGTGTGTACATTAGTGTGTATATTTTCTGTACATTAGTGTGTACATTAGTGTGTACAGTAGTGTGTACATTAGTGTGTATATTATCTGTACATTAGTGTGTACATTAGTGTGTACAGTAGTGTGTACGTTAGTGTGTATATTATCTGTACATTAGTGTGTACAGTAGTGTGTACATTAGTGTGTACAGTACATTAGTGTGTACATTAGTGTGTACATTAGTGTGTACATTAGTGTGTATATTATCTGTACATTAGTGTGTACAGTAGTGTGTACGTTAGTGTGTACAGTAGTGTGTACATTAGTGTGTATATTATCTGTACATTAGTGTGTACAGTAGTGTGTACAGTAGTGTGTACAGTAGTGTGTACAGTAGTGTGTACAGTAGTGTGTACATTAGTGTGTATATTATCTGTACATTAGTGTGTACAGTAGTGTGTACAGTAGTGTGTACAGTACATTAGTGTGTACAGTAGTGTGTACATTAGTGTCTATATTATCTGTACATTAGTGTGTACAGTAGTGTGTACGTTAGTGTGTACAGTAGTGTGTACATTAGTGTGTATATTATCTGTACATTAGTGTGTACATTAGTGTGTACAGTAGTGTGTACATTAGTGTGTACATTAGTGTGTACATTAGTGTGTACAGTAGTGTGTACAGTAGTGTGTACAGTAGTGTGTACAGTACATTAGTGTGTACATTAGTGTGTACAGTAGTGTGTACATTAGTGTATACAGTAGTGTGTACATTAGTGTGTACAGTAGTGTGTACATTAGTGTCTATATTATCTGTACATTAGTGTGTACAGTAGTGTGTACATTAGTGTGTATATTATCTGTACATTAGTGTGTACAGTAGTGTGTACAGTAGTGTGTACGTTAGTGTGTACAGTAGTGTGTACATTAGTGTGTACAGTAGTGTGTACATTAGTGTGTACAGTAGTGTGTACGTTAGTGTGTATATTTTCTGTACATTAGTGTGTACAGTAGTGTGTACGTTAGTGTGTACAGTAGTGTGTACATTAGTGTGTACAGTAGTGTGTACGTTAGTGTGTATATTTTCTGTACATTAGTGTGTACAGTAGTGTGTACATTAGTGTGTACAGTAGTGTGTACATTAGTGTCTATATTATCTGTACATTAGTGTGTACAGTAGTGTGTACATTAGTGTGTACAGTAGTGTGTACATTAGTGTGACCAGTAGTGTGTACGTTAGTGTGTGGGTCTGATCTCGGTCCCCGTCCACAGAGCTGCCGAGGGGCCCGGTGGGGCAGATCGTGTGCCTGGAGAAGGAGGTGCTGGTGCTGGACGGGCAGCGCCTGCTGCTGTGCCCGCTCTGGAGCTGCTGCTTCAGCTGGGGCTTCCCCGACAACAGCTGCGCCTTCGGGAACTACGCCACGGACAAGGTGCGCCACGGGGCTCCGTGAGGGCGATGAGGGGGGTACCCTACTGGGACTAGGGTCGTGGCAGTGTGCGCACGTCACGACGATGGGATCAGAAGGTATCGGCAGACACAATATGCAGCGTCCTCTCGCTAGATGGTGTGGAACCTTTACGATGATCATACAGAATATTCCCTTTTTTCTCTCTCTGTGTTTACGTTGGGAAGTGGAGAACTGTTTGTTGGCATCATGACGTCATCGCGTCACGAGGAGATATTTTTTTAATAATAATATTGATATTGACTCATCGATAGCTCATCATTATCAGCACCGGCCGGTGATATCATCTTCACATCAATGCATCCTGAATTATTCCCAACAGATGGATGAACAGAGAGAGACAGATCTGGGCATGTCATCCCACTGTCCTACTGGTGCATTGTGGTCGTTCTTATGACTGACTGTGTGTGTGTGTGTGTGTGTGTGTGTGTGTGTCCCTCTCCCCAGACCTTTGCGGTGTGTGAGCGTCTGCGTGACTGGGGGGAGACCCTGTGTGCGGCCTGTCCGGACCCCGGCACGCTGGTCACGGCGGGCAGCAGCACGGTGGTGTGTGTGTGGGACCTGGGGCTCGCCAAGGACAAGCTCACACACATCAGGCTGCGGCAGGTGAGGCCCGCTCAGTGCACGCTTGGATCAGTGTGTGTGTGTGTGTGTGTGTGTGTGTGTGTGTGTGCGTGGACAAACTCTCACAAGAAGCTTCAGCAGGTCCGCACGTGTGTGCATGTGTGTGCGCCCGGGCACGTGTGTTTCTGCCTCGTCCTAACGTGCTCCGTGTGCCCCCCCCCCCCCCCCCCCAGCCGCTGTACGGCCACACGGACGCCGTCACCTGCCTGGCGGTGTCGCGGGGTCACGGGGTCATCGTCAGCGGGTCCCGGGACCGCACCGCCATCCTGTGGGACCTGGCCGAGCTGGGCTACGTGGCCCAGCTGGCCGGGCACGCCGCCGCGGTCACGGCGCTCGCCATCAACGACCTCACCGTGAGACCCGCCACCTCCCTCCCTCCCTCTGTCAGAGTCATGGTCTCTCTACCGCTCGCTCCCTCTGTCAGAGTCATGGTCTCTCTACCGCTCGCTCCCTCTGTCAGAGTCATGGTCTCTCTACCGCTCGCTCCCTCTGTCAGAGTCATGGTCTCTCTACCGCTCGCTCCCTCTGTCAGAGTCATGGTCTCTCTACCCCTCGCTCCCTCTGTCAGAGTCATGGTCTCTCTACCGCTCGCTCCCTCTGTCAGAGTCATGGTCTCTCTACCGCTCGTCTTCCACTCCTTCGTCTACACTTCTTGCTCACTCTCTTGTCGTCTCTCTCACTGTTATGTGTACTCTCTCTCTCTTTCTCTCACTCTTCCTCACTCCCTCTCTCACTCCCTCTCTCACTCCCTCTCTCTCTGTTATGTGTACTCTCTCTCTCTTTCTCTCACTCTTCCTCACTCCCTCTCTCACTCCCTCTCTCACTCCCTCTCTCACTCTTCCTCACTCCCTCTCTCACTCCCTCTCTCACTCCCTCTCTCTCTGTTATGTGTACTCTCTCTCTCTTTCTCTCACTCTTCCTCACTCCCTCTCTCACTCCCTCTCTCACTCCCTCTCTCACTCTTCCTCACTCCCTCTCTCACTCCCTCTCTCACTCCCTCTCTCACTCCCTCTCTCTCTGACACTCTCACTCCCTCTCTCACTCCCTCTCTCACTCCCTCTCTCACTCTCTGACACTCTCACTCCCTCTCTCTCTGACACTCTCACTCCCTCTCTCTCTGACACTCTCACTCCCTCTCTCACTCCCTCTCTCACTCCCTCTCTCTCTGACACTCTCACTCCCTCTCTCTCTGACATTCTCACTCCCTCTCTCACTCTTCCTCACTCCCTCTCTCACTCCCTCTCTCACTCCCTCTCTCACTCCCTCTCTCTCTGTTATGTGTACTCTCTCTCTCTTTCTCTCACTCTTCCTCACTCCCTCTCTCACTCCCTCTCTCACTCTTCCTCACTCCCTCTCTCACTCCCTCTCTCACTCCCTCTCTCACTCCCTCTCTCTCTGACACTCTCACTCCCTCTCTCACTCCCTCTCTCACTCCCTCTCTCACTCTTCCTCACTCCCTCTCTCACTCCCTCTCTCTCTGACACTCTCACTCCCTCTCTCACTCCCTCTCTCTCTGTTATGTGTACTCTCTCACTCCCTCTCTCACTCTTCCTCACTCCCTCTCTCACCCCCTCTCTCTCTCACTCTCTCACTCCCCTCCCCGTCTTCTGCCCTCCCTGTCTCCTCCGATCTTGTTGTTGTCGGCGACGACGATAATTGTGGTATGATTAAATAAAATATTGAATAGTTTCCGGGCGCTTCAGGTCGTCGTGTGACGGTGTGTGTTAGTGTGTGTGTGTGAACGATGCGTGTCCTAATGCGTTGGTCCTCCCCCCCCCCAGGGGGAGATAGCGTCCTGCTCCGGGGCCCAGCTCTACCTGTGGACCATGAAGGGACAGCTGCTGTCCCGCGTGGCCACGTCCTGCCGGCCCCTGGGGGACATCCTGTGTGTGGGCTTCACGCAGACGCAGGAGTGGGACGCGCGCAACGCCCTCGTCACCGGCAGCGCCGACGGCGTTGTGCGGGTGCGTGTGTGTGTGTGTGTGTGTGTGTGTGTGTGACCACGCGAGCGTGCGTGTGCGTCTGTCTGCTGTGGCCATTTGCGTGTGTGTGTCTGTGTGAGTGCTTGTGTGTGTGTGTATGTGTGTGCGCCTGCGTGAGTGAGTGTGTGCGTGTGTGAGTGAGTGGGTGCTTGTTTGTCTTAGGAGGAGGTTGTTAAAGTTTGTCCTGGATCCTGTTTTGCTGAACGAATCCATTTTCCCTCTGAGCAGATCGGTGCCGCCGCGTCCGAACTGACCTCATTATATCTGTATTAGTCTTCAGGTCCCCATTTGAATGTCCACCAAGATATAAATAGCAGCGTATGGATTGTGGAGATACGAATGTGGGCACTCATGCTGTGTGTGTGTGTGTGTGTGTGTGTGTGTGTGTGTGTGTGTGTGTGTGTGTGTGTGTGTGTGTGTGTGTGTGTGTGTGTGTGTGTGTGTGTGTGTGTGTGTGTGTGTGCACCTGCTTGCAACACCACTGTTTATAATAAGTATGCAACTATGCCTCAAACACAGAATGCTTACAAATGGGATAATTGTCTATGTTATTATTGAGATGTATTGTGTGTGTGTGTTTGTTTCTGTATGCGTGTGTTGGTTAAAGTGTGCGTACGTGCATGCGTTCCCTCAAACACGTGTGTGTGTGTGTGTGTGGGCTCACATGTCCACATGTGTGTGTGTGTGATCACGCGTGTTGTGCTACATCTTCATTTCCCGGCCTGCTGTTGTGTGATCGTCATATAGATGTGGAGGACGGAATACACCAGAACACCACCACCACCCCCACCACCGGCCGGAGCTGAGGCGCGTGCGTTCCCCGGGTCGGACCTCCACCCTCCGCAGCCGGATGGAGCCGGTAAAACCAAGCCCCGCACACACAGCGCGCACGGACACACACACACACACACACACACACACACACACACACACACACACACACACACACACACACACACACACACACACACACACACACACACACACACACACACACACACACACACACACACAGACACACACACACAGACACACAAATACAGACACGCATGCGCGCGCACACAGACACACACACACACACACACACACACACAAATACAGACACACACGCATGCACGCGCGTGCGCGCACACAGACATGCACACACACACAGACATACACGTGTTTCATTTATTGTTTTTGTAGTTAGCAATAGTGCATTCATACTAGATGTGGAAAGCAGTTTTTTTTTCTTCTGCTAATAAAAGGGGGGCATGTTTTTATGTGAAATCCAGAATCCATCACGTGTCATTGCGTTTATTTAGAGACGCAAAGTATAACAACGCAGGAGGTTTGTTCTTTGGCTGTCTCTGACGACTTTTTGCTGCTGTTGTTGTTGTTGTTGTGGCGGTGCTAGATGGATCTTTTTAATGCTTGCAACATCCCTCGCTAGCATTAGGGCTACCAGGAATTATGCTGTTATAAAGTTATTAAACATAGAGGCAGTAAACACTGATGAGTAATTCTGCTGACGTGTGTGTGTTTGCGAGTGTGCACTTGTGTGTGTGTGTGTGTGTGTGTGTGTGTGTGTGTGTGTGTGTGTGTGTGTTTGTGAGTGTGCACTTTTGTGTGTGTGTGTGTGTGTGTGTGTGTGTGTGTGTGTGTGTGTGTGTGTGTGTGTGTGTGTGTGTGTGTGTGTGTGTGTGTGTGTGTGTGTGTGTGTGTGTGTAATTTAGAAAGCAATAATACCCAGATCCAATTTGGCATACATTGGTTCCAGCCCCACGTCACCTCACCAGAGTATTACACTTGGCAAATTACATTGGGACGCGTGGTTTGCGCAAAACCACCGCTCGTATATTGGAAGGATTTTTCTCTCTTAAACTGGCGGGCTGACCAACTGATAAACACGTTTAATTGGCATAATTGTGAGGTGTTTCCGGGGGGGGGGGGCTTTTGCCTCTGTAACGGGCTAGGGGTCACGTCTGACGGGGGGAGACTTGAAATGCTTATCTTTGACAGAAGTGGATGTGTGTGTCAGAGTTTTTTTTCTTGGTGTGTGCGTGTGTGTTTCTCTGTGCGTGTGTGTGTGTGTTTCTCTGTGTGTGTGTGTATGTGTGTGTATGTTTGTCTGTGCGTGTGTGTGTGTGTGTTTCTCTGTGCGTGCGTGCATGTGTGTGTGTGTGTGTGTTTCTCTGTGCGTGTCTGTGTGTGTGTCTGTGTGTGTGTGTTTCTCTGTGCGTGCGTGCATGTGTGTGTGTGTGTGTGGGTGTTTCTCTGTGTGTGTGTGTGTGCGTTTCTCTGTGTGTGTGTGTGTGTGTGTGTGTGTGTGTCTGTGCGTGTCTGTGTGTGTGTTTGTGTGTGTTTCTCTGTGTGCGTGCATGTGTGTGTGTGTGTGTGTCTCTGTGTGTGTGTGTGTGTGTTTCTCTGTGTGTGTGTGTGTGTGTGTGTGTGTGTGTGTGTGTGTGTGTGTGTGTGTGTGTGTGTGTGTGTGTGTTTCTCTGTGTGTGTGTGTGTGTGTTCCTCTATGTGTGAGCCTGTCCCTAAGTCCCCTCTCTCTGCCGTTGGTTCCCCAGGGTGCTGTCCTGGCCGGGGCGGCGTCTGGAGCAGACAGCTGGTTCTGTGTCGGGAGCTCAACCGCAATCAGACCGCCACGAGGCGCCGGAACAAACCCAACCCGGCCATCACCGCCCTGGCCATGTCCAGGTACACACACCCCCACCGTACACACATCCTCACCGTACACACACCCTCACCGTACACACACCCTCACCGCACACACACCCTCACCGCACAGCGCACACACCCTCACCGCACACACACCCTCACCGCACACACACCCTCACCACACACACACCCTCACCACACACACACCCTCACCGTACACACACCCTCACCGTACACACACCCTCACCGTACACACATCCTCACCGTACACACATCCTCACCGTACACACACCCCCACCGTACACACACCCCCACCGTACACACATCCTCACCGTACACACACCCCCACCGTACACACACCCTCACCGTACACACACCCTCACCGTACACACACCCCCACCGTACACACACCCTCACCGTACACACACCCTCACCGTACACACACCCTCACCGTGCACACACCCTCACCGTACACACACCCTCACCGTGCACACACCCTCACCGCACAGCGCACACACCCTCACCGTACACACACCCTCCCCGCGCACACACCCTCACCGTACACACACCCTCACCGCGCACACACCCTCACCGCACACACACCCTCACCGTACACACATCCTCACCATACACACACCCTCACCGTACACACACCCTCACTGTACACACACCCTCACCGCACACACACCCTCACCGTACACACACCCTCACCGTGCACACACCCCCACCGCACACACCCTCACCGCACACACACCCCCACCTATCTGGCCCTGTCCAGGTTCACCCTCACCCTCTCTTATTGCTGAGTCAGATCGCTGACGGGATGGGGGTGTACTACATAACTAGAGAGGCGAGGGGGGCACATCGAGATGGATTCATCAAGCCGAGAAAAAGACTGATCTCGTTGTGATCCATGTTATTTTACTGTATTATTGATAATAATAATAGTCGTTCATGTATATTTTATATAAAGATACATGAATATTGCTAATATTCCATTCATTTACCATTCATGTTATCATGTTTGCAATGAATTTTTACATTTGCTCCTGAATTTCTCCGGGAACGGAGCAGTAGTATCTTTTTTTTATAAATTTTCCAATTTTCCTGTGAATTTTAGAGACTTAAATAATTAAGTTTGAACTGTTGTTGAAAATGTTTTGAAGGACTGCTCTGATTATGACGGTGATGATGGTTATTATGCTGATCGTTATGATGGTCTTAATTAACCTGATGCAGGAGCCACGCCACCCTGTTGGTCGGGGACGCGTGGGGGAGGGTCTTCACCTGGATCTGCTCCTGAGAGGAGGAAGAGGCTGATCCGTCCGCCTTTATCGACCCCCCCCCCCCATCTCTCCACACGCCGGGCGGGAGGAGAGACCGTCCCGCAAATCATCACAATATCAGTGTTCTCAGGATCGTGTGTGTGTATGTGTGTCTTTGTGTTTGTGCGTGTGTGTGTGTTTCGTGTGCGTGTTTCTTTGTTTTGTGTGTGTGTGTGTGTTTCGTGTGCGTGTTTCTGTGTTTTGTGTGTGTGTGCTTGTGTGTGTGTTTTGTGTGCGTGTTTCTGTGTTTTGTGTGTGTGTGTGTGTGCGTGTGTGTTTCGTGTGCGTGTTTCTGAGTTTTGTGTGTGTGTGCGTGTGCGTGTGTTTTGTGTGCGTGTTTCTGTGTTTTGTGTGTGTGTGTGTGTGTGTGACGTCCAATGAGGGCTTTTATATTATTATATTGTTTTATATTGGATGCATTTAAATGTGAATCCCTGAAACGATGCTGTGCAATCAGGGCTTTCAAGCAGAGGATATTATGTAATATTAAGCACAGTATATTTTCTATGTACAGATAACAAGAACAATACAGAATATCTGTAGTGTCTTATATTTTAATTCTTAAATGAAAAGTGTATCACACAAGTATTGTGCTCACGGTGATATTTAATTCTGTTTATATGTTTGTAAATAATGCATTTTAACAAATTGTAATAAATCTGAATGAACTTTACTTAATCTGCTTTAGTGACTCAAGTGTTACAGATTTTTCAATAATTAAATCTTTTTACCCAAATCTAGGTTCTCCTGAAACAAGGTTTGATGAATCGAACTGAAGCTAAAATAGTACATTGAAACCCTCTCCTATGATAACACATGACCCATATTCAGACAGCTGGCTAGCATATGACACTAACTCACTGTGTACTTCTACACCCTCTGTTTTTATCACAGACTTAGCACAGTTAGCATAACCTATGATAGATTGTCGTCACAGTGTCGTCTCATGACCTCCCCATTCATCATGTTTTTCCTATATACCTCTCCTCTCTAAGTTCCTGTACCACAGAACACTTAACTGAACGTACTGCTCTCAGAATCAGACTTGTACATCACAACCTCACTTCGCACCGCCTGCCTTTTGGTAGGATGCGTTGGGACGCTATTATTGTGTTGGTGGTAAGGTTTTTTTTTGGCATCGTTTGGTAATTAATCGTGAAATGAGTTGTCATTATGAGAAGACATTGTTGTGTGTGCTTGTTTCCCATGCGAGACATTGCAAAACCACTTTTTTATAAGCCTAGGTTAATTTAGGAATTAACAGTACTGCAACTCTCATGAGTCCTCTCAAATGGACGGAGTGTCGCCAAACAACAAATCCCATGATGCATTCTGATGGGACTACGAATAACCTAGTAATTGCTGGTCCTGGGGCTGCATTATCTTATTTTTCATCTTGTAAAATCCTGACCATTCCTGGACAAAAGGCCTCCGTGTCTTGGCATGTCATGGCGTGAGGGTTCTAGCTTGTAGTTGTCATCACATGATGTGACTCACATGTGGCACAACAGAGTCAGGAGATGTTTATACCCTCCAGCTCTTGTTTTCCGCAACATGTTTTTCATTTTAGTCCTTGGAGGTCATTTGGAGTAAATCGACTTCTCATGAAATGTGCTTCAAACTACTTGTTGGTCTTTGTTGTTGATATTTCACAAACATGTCTTTAACAAGGCCGCCCCCCTTCTCCCCCCCCCCCCTTGTTTTCTGGGTGGTTTTGCTGACCACAAAAAACAACCCAAACCCCACCGAAACTAAATCAAACATGATCCCCTAATCACCGCCGTTGCCGCGGTAACACATTCTTGTGGCCTTTCTGAAGACAAGCATCCACTTCCTTCCTTTTTTTCCCCTTTTTATTTTCTTCTTGCTAATCTCGTTAACCGCTTTACCGAACGAAGTCCAAACACTCATCTGTGCATCAGTATGAGTAAATACGAGGCGGGATAGTTTGGTACTAAGTCATCTGACGCCCCCCTCTCTCTCTCTCTCTCTGTTTATGTGCACCATTGCTCGCTCTCTCATGGAGGCAGAGGTCCCTCTCTTTAACCTCTGTGTGTGCGGCTAATTGTGCTAAGTGGAGTGGCTTAATAGACTGGAAAATGGTGCTCATAATTTTCCCGGAGAGCGAGCTGTGACCTTCTCTAAAGACAACGGCCGTCTCCATTCTCTCCACATGGCCGCTCTTTACGATATGAAATGTCAAGCCGTCGGGGCTGCCCGGAATAATTAAATCAAATAAATTATTGCACCTAGGCAGAACCATCTTGTAGCCTAACCCAATTATAATACACTGTAAAGCTAATTATTAAGCACAATTACAATTAGTCTAATTTGAGTAAATGCAGTCATTAGCGAGTTCATCCTAGTCAGTGAGTTTGAAGTGTGTGTGTGTGTGTGTGTGTGTGTGTGTGTGTGTGTGTGTGTGTGTGTGTGTGTGTGTGGTTAATGATAGCGTCTCTCTGTCTCCCCCCCCCCCCCCTCTTTCTCTCTCTCTCCCCTCTCTTTACCTCTCTCTATCCTCCCACTACCATAAGGAGTGTGCAATGGACAAACATCATTCTCCTCTCCTCTGTGCACACCTTTCAACATCATTCCATTTTTCACAAACTGACCTTCACAGAATGGCTTCGACCCCTGACCTTTGGCGGGCGGCTGAGCGGGACGCCCCCGCCTGCAGAATTCTAATTCTCCTGAAGCCTCGTCTCTCCACTGTCGTGATGTTGACACATCTTTTCCCTACATGCAGTTCACTTTGCAAAGGGATAACAACAGTTTGTTTTGCTCATGTAGATATATATATGATATATATATTTATATATATATCATATATGTATACAACCAATAATATTTCTTTATTCGCTTTAGTGTTAAAGTTATGTACACAATTCAAGAGGTTTCAAAATAAAAATAAAAAAGGCTTTGGGGGCTGCGACAGGGGCGATGAGTCCGGCGTCTGGCCTGGCTCCCAGCAGCCACGTTCTACTGGAACTAATCAAGCATTCCCCAGCATCCAAGCATCTGGCACGCAGGCTGGAGGGACGACTACTGGTACCCCCCCAAAACAATGGACTTATAAAACCAACTCAAACTGCAGCGACTGAAGGGGCGGCCGCAGAGCGACGAAGCTCTGGCCAGGCAGAGCTTCAGCCCTAAAGGTTACTGCGCTTTCAGAAGGAGGGAAAAGTGGACAGAAATGAAAGACATATATAAAGGGAGGGAGGGAGGGAGGGAGGGAGGGAGGGAGGGAGGGAGGGAGGGAGGGAGAGGGGAGGAGGGAGGGAGGGAGGGAGGGAGGAGGGAGAGAGGAGAGGGAGGAGGGAGGGAGGGAGGGAGGTAGGAGGGAGAGAGGAGAGGGAGGGAGGGAAGTGAGGAAGACAGGAAGGATGTAAAGCGAGAAAGAATGAAGGGAGGAAAGCCAAATGCTGTATTATTTCATAAATAGTCTTTTGAGTGTCAGCAGGTTCCGCGGTGTGGATCTATAGGAGCAGTGGCCTCACCAGGAGAACCACAGACACCAGACCCCTATCTCCCCCTTCATGACGAGGAGGACCACACAGGAGCAGGTGGTTACAGCTGCTTCTCCTGGAAGAGGATCTGAGCGTACACAGTGTCTGCGTTGGTGTCCATGGTGGTGATGATGGTGGAGGTGGTGCTGCAGGGGGCGGGGGTGGGGGTGGGGGTCTCGGCCGGGCCTGTCGGGGGGGCGACTGGGGGCTCAGGGCGCGGTCTGACCAGCTCCAACTCTGCGTACGTCAGACTGTCCTCCTGGTAGTAGTCTCTCTGCTGGGGGGGGGGGGGGCATATAGAGAGAGAGAGAGAGAGAGAGAGAGAGAGAGAGAGAGAGAGAGAGAGAGAGAGAGAGAGAGAGAGAGAGAGAGAGAGAGAGAGAGAGAGAGAGAGAGAGAGAGAGGGGAATGGGAGATAGACAGAGAGAGAGAGACAAAGGGTCAGAGAGAGAGAGAGAGAGAGAGAGAGAGAGAGAGAGAGAGCAGACAGAGAGAGAGAGAGAGAGAGAGAGGGGAATGGGAGATAGACAGAGAGAGAGAGACAAAGGGTCAGAGAGAGAGAGAGAGGGAGTGAGACAGAGAGAATGTGAGAAAGAGAGATATATTAAAAGAGAGATAGGAGATAGAGGGAGAAGGAGAGAGAGATAAAGGAAAGAGATAGGAGAGAGGAGTGGGAGAGAGGGAAAAGGAGAGAGATAGAACCAGAGAGCCAGAGAAAGGAGAGAGAGGGAGGGAGAGGGAGAGAGACAGAAACAGAGAGAGAAGGTCACGGTGATAAGAAGAGACGGGGGAGAAATGTTCAACATCAGAACATAAACATTTATTCTGTCCCTGTGGAAAGAATGTTCATAATGATAGTCTTGTTTTCAGACCTTTCTGTTTTACCACTGCTGCCTTCAATATAACAGGGGTGTTACTTCATTATGTTCCAGTACTTGCAGAGAAAGAGTTCTTTGAGAAGAAGCGCGTGCCCAACGGGTTACAATTAAACAGTGAACCAACATGCATGTGGTGGGAGAAGAGAATTCTAACCACATACAATCAGAGCCCTTGATTTAAAAGACAATGAGAGGGTACTTCAACACAACTCCTTGTGTGACAAATTCATCGCATTGAGTTCCCCAATGCTACATGAAACTAAATCGTTCGCATAAGAAACATATCGTATCATACATTTATAGCCCAGAGATTGAATCCTGAATCTGCGTTGTTTAAAGTGTGCAACTTAGTGAGCAGTCCTATGCAGGCATCGTTTCGTGCAGAGGTTTCCGATTGGCTGATGGTGTGGGTGAAGGATGGTCTTACAGGGGTGGACCTCCTGGTTTGGTTCTTTAGTCTTCTGGGCTTGCGAGGTTTCTGTTGAGCCTCAGGAACTGGAACACACAGAACCCACGTCAACATACAAACAGCCGCCTTCAGGGGATGACTGCGGCGGAGTGAAATGCCAACCGTCATTTGCTTGTGTTGAATAGAATATGCAATAATATATAAGGTTACGCGTCAATGCACTTCATTCCACCTTCTGGAGCCTGTGTTGACTTTAATCCTCTCAGTTGTTCTGCTGTATTATTCTAACAGTTTCTCTCCCATTCAAACATTCCAGCAGCTCACTGCCAATCTGGACTTTTCCATAACCATACTGTCTGGGTGGAGGACTACAATTACATTAGGCTGGGGATATTGCATGTCATTCCATTCCTCCTATGGACCACTTGAGTCGACGTTCAGTCGTTTCCCTTGGACGAGCAGCGCAGAATATAAAACCACTGTGTTTCTTTTAGCCTTATCGACAGCTACGTTGACCTCTCGGGCCGTAACCTCGGACACCCGATCCCTGCTTCTACTCCAGCCGCCATCAATCAGACGAGCGGCGGCGCTCACTGCTATCGGAGTTAAGATGAAACCAGCGTCGGACGGTGAAGTGCATTTGACCCTTTGACCTTTGGGCAGCCTGTGTGGCGGGGGCGGCGGGGGGTCCTCCGCCTTGGGGGGCATCTGTCCCGCGGCTGCTTTGGGCCGCGCCCGGCTGCGGGGAGGGCGTAGCGACTCCTTCCTCTGGGCTCGGGGAGAGGAGCTGGAGGAGCAGGTGGAGTCAGTCACCGTCTCCCCGGAGCTGCGGAGACAGAGGCGGGAGGCCGTCAGCGAGGGGGACGCAGCGCAGCAGGGTGGGGTTGAGTCGACGCTTCAGGTGGAACACCTGGATGGATTGACGGGGCCACTCACCTGCTCTCTGGGCACTTGACCAGTAGGTAGCTGGCTGTAGGGGGAGAGGAGAGGGGGCGGTCAACAACGGTCAGCATAAGGCACCTTTTATTAGCAGCCAGACTTAAGTCAGTTGCTTTGGATAGAAGTGCATGTTTAATCACCACATCTGAACGCCTTTCCCCTGTCCCCTTCAACCCAAGTGTCTGTCTTCAGCGTCCGTAAAACAAACCAAAAGGTCCCATCAAATATAATAAGTAACGCAGGGAGTGGGATGGTCCAGTCAGCAGGAGGAGAGGAGAGGAGGAGATGAGGAGAGGAGGAGGAGGAGAGGAGGAGGAGGAGAGGAGGAGAGGAGGAGGAGAGGAGGAGAGGAGGAGAGGAGGAGAGGAGGAGGAGGAGAGGAGGAGGAGGAGAGGAGGAGAGGAGGAGGAGAGGAGGAGAGGAGGAGGAGAGGAGGAGGAGAGGAGGAGAGGAGGAGGAGAGGAGGAGGAAGAGGAGGAGAGGAGGAGGAGGAGAGGAGGAGGAGAGGAGAGGAGAGGAGGAGGAGAGGAGGAGGAGGAGGAGGAGGAGGAGGAGAGGAGGAGGAGAAGAGGAGGAGGAGGAGGAGAGGAGGAGGAGGAGGAGGAGGAGGAGGAGGAGGAGGAGGAGGGGAGGAGAGGAGGAGAGGAGAGGAGGAGAGGAGGAGGAGAGGAGGGGAGGAGGAGCCGTACCTTTGAGTCTATGCCTCCTCCTAAGGAGGTGCTGGCATCCCAGGACCAGCGTGAACAGGAAGATGGAGAGGAGCCCCAGGCAGCATATCAGCACGGCACACAGATACAAGTCTGAAGTACACACACACACACACACACACACACACACACACACACACACACACACACACACACACACACACACACACACACACACACACACACCACACACACACACACACTCAGGTCAACGGCCACGCCACACTATGCAGTTCATCCTGAATGCACCAACACACACAGCGGTCTAAGACGTGGGTGTTCAATGAAGCAGGTGTGGGAGGGCGAGCCGGGTCCTACCTGAGACCAGGCGCAGCATCCCGTCTCCACTGCCCTCCTCCTGGGGGGGGCGCACTGTGGACCAACCATCCGATCAGTGGTTACACGTTACAGTGAAGGGCTGATTATGGTTCCGCGTTCACGCAACGCAACGACCGCGCAGACGCTTCGGCGCAGTCCAGAACCTTTGTGGTTCTGCGTCGGGTTTTAGCGAGCGGCCCAATCACAGCCCTCGCTGCTGCGTCGCCTCGACGGAAGGTTACAATTTTTGGGAGCCGCATGTCCGGCCCTTGCGCTGGACGCAAGAAGGGTCCGCAAGGGCGTAAGGGGTCCGTCACCCCCTTAGGTTGCGTGAACGTGGGACCATAATCATCCCTCATTCGTTTACATTAGGTCATGCAGTGATAGGCATCCACAAACAGTTGATTAACAGTGAGATAATGTGTCTAGTAATCACGTTCTAATGGTGTTACTGTTGACTCATTGTGCTCATGTAATTTATACATTATTTAATAGGGTTAGGCCTAACCCTCACCCTAACCTACCAACCCGTACCACTACACAGATGCTAAATAATAATGCTTACATCTGCATTAACTTGTGTTAACTAATTGACCCTTGTTGTAAAGTGTTACCGATT
The DNA here is from genome assembly GCF_902167405.1 of Gadus morhua. Lineage (NCBI taxonomy): Eukaryota > Metazoa > Chordata > Actinopteri > Gadiformes > Gadidae > Gadus > Gadus morhua. Next base: position 1,373,927 of record NC_044062.1, read on the forward strand.
AAATGTATAACAGCATGTCAGGGACAGAAGAAGAGCATCCAAGTTAAGGTTTCTTTTTGTAAATGAGTGATTTATGGCAAAAACAAACATAAACTAACCAGACAACCCCACCCCATAGGTTAACATGAATACCATGGATACCACAACTGTACATAAAGCATAGGCTCACACACACACGAATGTACCCACACACACACACACACACACACGCACACGCACACAGCACACACGCACACATACACACACACACACACACACACACACACACACACACACACACACACACACACACACACACACACACACACACACACACACACACACAGTCTTGTTCCTATTACAAAAAAATGTTTGCATTGTCCAATTTCTGTTTGTTGTTAGCACATTAATATAGTATATGATAAGCATGTAATCAGGTGAGGCCGGAGACTGACTGATGACTTGGTTTTGAGTCAGGGGCATTTGGAGGTTGAGGAGACAGAACATAAAATCCTATACTTAACCCTTTGCCCCCCATAATGAGCTTTTAATGCAGGAATGAAATATTAATTTATATTTAATATTAAAATTAGTGATGATTTTCCACAGTAGCTTGTATTGGCAATATAATGTAATTCAGTACCCAAGTGATTGAAAATGTTGTTACTTGATATTTGGAACACAATTGAATCTACTTTTTTGTGAAACATTGTTTCGCATTCTACAACTCTTGAAGCCGTATTCTCTCACATTCTTTATGGCTGAAGCAATATCTCTCTCTTGCTATCTGGTCCATCCACTATCTCTCTCTGGCTCTGTGGTTCATCCAGTATCTCTCTCTCTGGCTCTGTGGTTCATCCAGTATCTCTCTCTGGCTCTGTGGTTCATCCACTATCTCTCTCTGGTTCATCCAGTATCTCTCTCTGGCTATGTGGTTCATCCAGTATCTCTCGCTGGCTCTGTGATTCCAACATGTTAATGCTTGTTTGATCTTCTCAGGTTACTGCTCTCAATCCCGTCAGACAGATGGATGGATACATTGTGCTTATCATGGTTTCTTATACATAAGACCAGTGACAACAACAGATTTATGCAACAAATAAAAGCTAGCTAGATCAAATGACCTCAGCTCCTCATTTATCTTCTAAAACGTTCAGCAATAGGAACAGAAATGGACACGTTCTTCTTAAAGCCATGGCGAGGTACGGAAAGTCATAAAAACTAAAGATAGAGGGCAGTTTCTTAGAGGTCTCTACAGTCTGTCTTTGTTGGAAGAATTCATAAACCAGAGCTAGCGGACTGCTCTGTGGTCCACTAATAAGGAAAAATGAGCAAAGGATGGCTCATCCATTAGGAGGCGCGATCGGCTTCGAGTTCATGCATCGGAGATCAGCTGTATCCACGGAAACTAGAGGGGCCGTCCGCAGCAAAGACTGTGTCGCCCTCGTTTGGGGAACTCCAGACAGGATGGGCTCCATGGCGGACAGTTTTAGCTTTGTTTCGTAGTGTGTTTTGGCCACACAGTCTTGTGTTTCTGCGTCTGTGGTCCATGCATGTCGGAGATGCCTGAGGTTGTGGGGCTTCCAGAGTGAGACACTGCCTTGTATTTGCCAGACAAGGCGATTTTTTAAATTGTGGTTGCGAGGCAAACACTGTTGTTTTATTATTGTATTTGTATTATTCTGCCTGATTTGTGGAATATATCTCCCACAGTTTTATCGTTGGGGTATTGTCCCGGTATGCGTGCCTGTAGGCCTATTTTGCTTTTCCAAATGCCTTACGGTTTCTGAGTAATTTACGAGAATATACGTTTTGCCGGGAAAAGTGAAAGTAGTTCACTTTCAATGGAAAGATGACATGGCTCAGAGGTCACAGTATTTGCCATACACATATAGGCAGGTGTTCTTTTAGTCACAGGGGGCACTAGGAAAGTCACACAGCCAAAATAGACAAACCATTTAGGAATTTGGTATCCAAGTTTTGCCTTGCTGAAATCATTTGCATCTTGGATGAATGAGGTCAGTCCAAATCAATATTTCTCTACCCTGATGGTTTTGTTATATCAAACTCTAATACCTTCCCTAAAACCAAACTTTAAACCCTAACCCGGAAACCAAACCTGAAATACCCAACCTAACCCTAATACCAAACACTAAAACCAAACCATAAGGCCTAGCTGTTTATATCTCGACGTATATTAGACTATTCTATATTTAGATGTTTTTAGACCTGATCTGTATTTGTTCCCATGCAAAGTTAAATTACCTTTTCTTACAGATACCAAGGTTCATACCAAGGTATGTAATATATACAAAATATATGACAAAGTCTACTAAACACATGTGTAGTGTTTGACTCCAAGCACAAAGGTATTAAATTGTATCCAAATCAAACTTAAAATTAAGTGCACTACACATGTCGCTAGATAAATAAATTAAGTAGATCTCATGGTAATCTGATACTTAGAAGAGAATTGAATTGGTCATGTGAAGACATTAGACACAACATATTAAAGTAACTGACATTGGGAATTAAACTCGGGACCGTTGGGCAGTGGAACGGAAAACACCAGCACTACGCCATACAAGAAACACACAATATACTCCTCCCCCTCCACTCCTAATATCACCTCAAATAGCTTTTTCGTCCCTGTCACCGTCAGGCCTGAAGCCAGGTCCTCGTGCTCATGAGAGCTCCTCACATGCTTCCTGAGAACATCGCCACCTTTAACTCTTCAGTGGCCAAAACATGTGTATTTGTATCAGGGCTTCCCAGGGTCACCCCTCAACATGTCTCTCCAAGCTTTACATTGTCGTTGTACATCATTCATCACAGCGGGTGTTGGATTCTAGTGAATTGCATAAAACCAAATCCCAGTGCGGCTGCAACTTGGAGTCAATCCTGAAGGTGGTTTAAAAGTAAAAACAGAATGCTGATGTAATGTGTTTGGGATTTTTTTTTGAACGTCGCCAACTCAGCAGCATTGCACCTTTTTCCTTCACACACTCACACACACACACACACACACACACACACACTCACACACAGAGACAGACAGACACCCACACAGACACACACACAGACACACGCATGCTGACACACACACACACACACACACACACACACACACACACACACACACACACACACACACACACACACACACACACACACACACACACACACACACACACACACACACACACACACACAGAGACAGACAGACACCCACACAGACACAGACACACACACGCTGACACACACACACACACACACACACACACAGGGTGATATTGTTGAGAGTGGCTTGGCTGAGTGAGCTCATTGTTTTGAGCTGGAAATGCCAGATCTGGAACGGTCTGAGGCGCAGACCGGCAGCATTTGTTGCAAAGGCTAGGGATGGGAGGGGGGGGGGGGGTGGTAGACATTTCTATTAGTTTTGCCTGGCTGGGCGACTCCTCTATATTCACACTGCCAGATGACAACCGAAGCCGTGGCCCGGTTCCCTCGCTGCGTAGAGCTGTTCTCTGGGAGTTTCCAAACAGAAATGAAGCAACACCAGAGAACTCGGCTTCCCCCCTCGGCAGAAGTCATGCTGAACGACTGGCCGGGCCAGTCGTTCAGCATGACTTCTGCCGAGAGGGAAAGCCGATAAAACCTGCGTCCATCCTTCAAAGGCCTTTTATACACGCTTCATCTGGGGGTTATGTAACTGCTGGCACGGGGATCGCTGTCCAGGAGGAAGCACAAGTGTGTCCTCCTGACCTCCTCGCTACAACCCCGCCCTGTGTTCACTCACTGCCCCTCCCCCCCACACACACACACACACACACACACACACACACCCCGGGACGGCAGCCAATCACCGACCGTCCTCCCCTCGGTGGGCCCGACCCCTGGACGGCCGTCCGGAGACGGTTACAGGACAACAACGCGGCGCAACGTCGCCCGTACCTGCCAGGGTGGTGCTGCCGGTGCCGTTGGACGAGGCCCTCCAGATGTTCCTGTGCCTCCGTATCTCCTGCACCCTGCAGCTGTAGACGCCCTGGTCGCCCGCCGTCACGTTGAGGACGAGCAGCCGGAACACCTCCCCCCCCGCCGGCTCCTCCTGCAGGAGGAACTTGGGCTGCGGGAAGCGGCGGGAGTAGTTCCCGTACTGCTTCATCTTCTTGATGCCCATCCGCACGATCAGCACCTCGGAGGAGGAGGAGGGGGAGGAGGGGGAGGGCTGGGGGGAGGGGGGAGGAGGGGGAGGAGGTGATGGCGACGAGGAGGAGGGGGGGGGGACGGCGCCGGCGGGGGAGAAGAACCATCGCAGCACCAGGACGCCGCTGGCCCTCTTCCGCTGGGAGACCCGGCAGGACAGCGTGAGGTTGTCTCTCTCCGTCACCATGGCGACGGGCCCGGGGACCACCGTCACGTTGAGCGCGTCGCACACCTCTGCCGGGGCAAACGCGCACGCGTGCAGACACTCGTGACGAAGGGTTTGTGTTTGTGTGTGCATGCACATGCACGCACACACGCACACACACATACACAAAGAAACACGTTGAGTGACGCGCACGCCGAGACGCGTGGATATAGTTCACACTCGCACACCAACACACACACATACACACACACAAACACACACACAAACACACACACACACACATACAAACACACAGACACACACACGTACACACACAGACACAACACGACTAATGGATCTATCGTATACAGTAGGAAGCGAGAGCTTGAACCAAACTATTATTATTCTTTTTAAAGCAATAAATTGCATTATGGTTGCATGCCCTTTATTGAAAATGCTTTGTCTGCAAAGAGTTTATTTTTTCAAGATGCTTGATATCTTGCCAGTCATGGCTTCACATGCACTCAAAATGAATACATCGATTTATATATATTTCTGGGTGATCCTCATCGAATGCTGTCTTTTATACTATTTGTGATTCCTCTGAGAATAGATTGTTTTACCACAAAAAGAAAAGAAGAAAGGAGGAGGAGATTTTTTCAGGTCCCTTTGATGTGAAACCTTTTTGAGACCATGGCAAAAAGAAACTAGAACAGACCCATCAACGGTGTGTGTGCGTGCGCGCGCGTGTTTGTGTGTGTGTGTGTGTGTGTACATTTGATTCAGCATTTTGCAACCTGGGTTTGAGAGAGAGAGAGAGAGAGAGAGAGAGAGAGAGAGAGAGAGAGAGAGAGAGAGAGAGAGAGAGAGAGAGAGAGAGAGAGAGTGTGTGTGTGTCTGGCCACAACATGGGCGATTTTACTGGAAAATACACTCCACAGGTGGAAGACATTCATCCGTAGAAAGACATGCTCTTCAAGATGCACAAACACACAACTAACATAGCACAGACCATCTGGCCTGTGGTGCCCATTACTTGCTCTTTTTTTGGGGACTCCCTCTGGGAGCGTCCTGTATGATTGAATGTGACAGATTGTACACCAGGGAGACATGGGGAGGCAAAGGCAAGTAAACAATGCCTCCCAGATAGGCTGTGTGGAAAACAGATCAAGCCTGCCATTTAAAAATGTTACCATTTTGTATTCATTGTCGGCTCTAAATACATACGCCATGTGCTTAAATGCCACTTAATTTTCACTTTTTAATGTTTCAAGGAGAATTTAAAGTTTATTTGAAACTTATTCAAGTGTTTATGGCAATTGATCTTCAAAGTATTTGTGAAACAGTTCCCATAAATAATAACTGCAAGAATAAGCATTATAGAGATGACCATAATATTCAGTTTAGCTAAGGCTTTGTAATGGGTTCCCAAACTTTTGTATCATTACGTATATCAAACTTGGCAAGTTATTGCAGTATTTCCTCCGAATCATAATAATGGTTATTTTATCTGGAGTTCATTTGTCAACTTATTTGTAACTTCTTTGTGCTTTTCTAGCCTACTTCTCTGCAGCCTTTACCAATTAAATGAGTTGTGAGCTCCTCTTCTTTCTATCTGTGCAGACGGTAAACTTACCTGTGAGTAGAGCCTTAGTCAGGACAAGGGCCACTAAAGAGAAGTACATTGTCCTCCGTCAGTGGATCCATAAACCCACACGACTGTACATCACTTACACGATCAACCCCGGTCCAAACACAAACTGGGGCTATACACAGCCTACCAGCACAGTCAGCCGCTACTTTTCTCTCTTTCTCCTCTTTCTCCTCTTCCCTGTGTAATATGAAACAGTACAGTCTCTGTTCCCACTTAGAAACTCCCACTACTCTCCCCCCCCCCTCTCTCTCTCTCCCTCTCTCTCTCTCTCTCTCTCTCTCTCTCTCTCTCTCTCTCTCTCTCTCTCTCTCTCTCTCTCTCTCTCTCTCTCTCTCTGTCTCTCTCTCTCTCTCTCTCTATTCTGCAATATGTAGGAAATGTCATTTCCTGCGTTCCAGTGAGAAGTCCTGGAACATGGCCTAAACGCTGAAGCTAAACTGGTCCAGTCTGGTGGGTTTGTGTTGACGAGTGCGTCTTCCTTGTAGAAGCTTTCATTCACAGTATCAAAATATAGAATCACGTCTGAAAACAAAGTACACACGTGTCGTTCTCCTGCTAATCCTCCTCTGTGTGGCTCTCACGAAAGAATCTACTGAGAAGGATGCAAACAGACTCAAACTATTAAGTATGACTGCAGCTCAGTGTATACATTGTGTGTTAATGTATACACATATGTGATGTGTGTGATTGTTGCATGTGCACAGACCATGTGCACATGTTGTAGTTTAGTTGTAGGAACAATGGGGGGATGGAGGAGCGGCCCGGTGGGCACGTGTCAATGTGTACGAGCACGCACGGTGGCGCGTTGGAAGGGACCTGGGTCTGTCGGACGGACCGAGCGGCCCGGCTCTGGGCTGTGGTTGTCAGCCTGTCCCAGTGGTATGGAGCCTGGTGCTTTATTGGGTACGCTAAAGTGCTGAGGCAAGGGCTTCTGCTCGCGCTCAGAGCGCTGCCAAAGCCAAATGGAATCACACAACACATCTGACCCTCTGGGTCGTACACAGGATTGTCTTCAGAAAAAAAAGAATTCAGCTTAAAAGGAAAATAAACCACAGTGGATAAATCTGTGACTTCATATTTTCCCTTGCAGCAAAAAAAACCCAAACAAAACCCAACAATATTTTTTAAAAGACTGTAATTATACTTTATATTTATGCACAAGCTACAAGTAAGAGCCTCTAAATTAGATAGGTTTTATCACAAAGTTTGATGGGACAATTCCCTAATTTCTTTCAAAAAGACACAAAAAACGTTTGAATTGGTTTCGAACCTGAGCAGTGCTTGTACAGTCTCTTGTCTGCCATGCAGTGGTCAAAGCAGGCTACTGCTTCTGAGAAGGAAACAATTAAAGTGTGCTGTGAAACTTGGGAGCGTTGAAGTAATTCACAATGACAGTCGTGGGCTTTTGATCCGCACTTGAGAAGCAGAGGAAATTAAGAGAAAGCGCTGGAAATTTCATCAGATCTACCGGTAGACCTCTGAGGGGTCCTAGATTTTAATTTCATTTGGATTAGTTCTAACAGCAGGGCACACACGCGCTTGCACGTGCACACAAACAAACACACACACACACACACACACACTCAAGTCAGATAATATATTTCACTGTATACAAACAGCAAAAACCTTATTCCAACTATTTTCACCCATCTTTGTTGTCAGATAAAGACGGATACACAAAGAACAATAATGCAAAGAGACATGAAAAGATTAATCTTTTAAAGTATTTTGTTTATTTTTAACCTTTATTTTTAAGGTGCACATACAGCATTTGCTGAAAAGGGGGGGGGGGCTTAATTGTTTTGCCTACAAACGTCAATCTACACTGTTCCACCGCACGGCCGAAGCACCTCAGACGACTCCCGCTTGAGAAACAGACAATATCTTTGTGAAATGAAACATTAAAACAGCCTTGATTAACTCCTTTCATCACCGTGTCGTCTCGACTGAAGAAGCAAACCATCCGGCGCCTCTGCGCGTCTGCGATGGTTTCACAAGGCGTTCAGCACAACGCCTGCATCTGAACGTGACACCAGATCAGACGGTCGGCGATGACGGAGCACATGTACCTACAGGAGCAGGTCATTAAAGCCCCGGTCAGGGTCTAGGAGCGCTGTGCCCGTGACTATCCTTCTGAGTGAACACTGTACACAGATTACATCCCATTTGTCCGCGGTGGTTTCACGACAGACTTGTTCTCGGGGGCGTCGACACACCGTGTTCGTATGTATGAGAGAAATGCTGAGTGTCTCAAGTGGAACACAAACACAAAAAAAAGAAATCAAATGGAATGGTAAACATTTCTGTAACACAATTTATACACTTTAGCCATCCAAACTGTATAACAGCAGCAGTTTGACGGTTTACGGGACCTTTCATTCAAAGTAAAAGAGAAACAATCAAAGAGGCCCTTTGCAACTACAGATGTCACATATAAAACCATATGACAAATCAAATATTTATTCAAAATACATACTCGTATGTGTTTTACTTACTCTTAAATATTTTAGCATATATCTTTATATTTGTTCAGCCGTGGTGAAGGTGCTGTGTATACTACTCTATTTGAAAAATACTTTATGTTTTATATATTTTAATAACTCTTTCTCCTTTAAACAAAGTTAACCCCCCCGCAACCTAGCCTGTCTATTGCCTCCTCTCACCAATCAGACACATCCATGAAGTCCTCCAGCTCACTCATGGCTATGATGTCACGCTGTTCTTGGCTGGACCGGGCCGGTATCGTATCGTTCTCGTAGCTGACGGACCCCCCCTGGAGACGGCTGTCTGTGCGCGTCTCGGGTTGCTTCTCGTAGCCCCCACGGTGGACTTTGTTTGTGTCACATATCGTGTCCGTCTCATAGGCCGTGTCCATATAAGGAGTTTCCTCCGCGTTGTACCCATGGTAGCTATCGTTCTGCCCCCCCCTGGCGGACTGCCCCGGGGGGGGCAGGGTCTCAGGGAGAGACATCCCCGAGTACGACCTCTGGGGGGGCAGCGTGGACACGGGCACGGCCTGCCGCCCCGGGGGGTACCCCGGGTACACCACAAAGGACTTCCCGGGCGTGGCCACCTGGGGGTACGCCTGCGGCAGCGCCTGGACGTGCATCTGCGGCTGGGCGATCCGAGGCTGCTGATAGGCCGCGTGCTGGGCCGGGGCCTGGAAGCCCCCCCGGGCCGACTGACGCACGTTCAGCTGGACGTACTTGCCCGTCTCGGGGTCGAAGAAGGTCTTGGTCTGGACCTCGACGGGCATCTCCACCACGTAGTACTGGCCGGAGCCCGGGTCCTGCAGCACCTTGGGCTGGGTGAGCGGGTAGGACGGGGCGTAGCCGGGCTCCACGTGGTACTGCCTCACCGGGGTCACCACCGCGCGCCTGCGGAGAACAGGGGAAGAGGGGGTACTAGCCATGGGTTTAGGGGCCACGGGGGGAGGGGCGGCGGGGGCGCGGCGAGGGGAGGCCACTGGGGGGTACGCAGGGGCGCTGACATGCGGGGTGGCGGCGCTGGTGTGAGCGGAGGCGAATGGGGTGGAGACAGGGAGGGTAGCGTGAGGGGAGTGGACGGGGCCAGCGGCGTGAGGGGTGCTGATGGAGCCAGCGGCGTGAGGGGTGCTGATGGAGCCAGCGGCGTGAGGGGTGCTGTTGGAGCCAGCGGCGTGAGGGGTGCTGATGGAGCCAGCGGCGTGAGGGGTGCTGATGGAGCCAGTGGCGTGCGGCGAGGCGTGGGAGTAGCGGTAAGCGGCGGGCGTTTCGGCGTAGGAGGAGGGCGTGCTAGAGGCCGGTGGCGGGGCGTGGGGGAGGGAGAAAGGAGCAGAGAAGTGAGGAGAAGCCCGGGCGTGGTGGTAGGAGGACCGGAGCTCACTGGCGCTGGAGGAGGAACTACGGGCTGAGCGGAGGGGGTCCTCCTCTGGGGCCGGGGCCTCCTCAGGCGTCTTCATCAAGCCCTTCTTCATCCTGCGCGTGGTGAGCCGTAGCGCCCGCCTCAGCGCCTTGTCGCTCTTGGGCGGCACAGACGGAGGCTTCCCCAGGGAGCGGGACACGTCGCTGCTGAAGCTGCACGCCGACTCGGGCCTGTCGTAGTCGCAGAAGCCCCTGAAATCAGACATGTCCCCCACACTGGTGGCGAAGCTCTCCACGTCCTCGGACACGTTACTGACGCAGGAGCGAGAGTCGTCCTCGTCCGGGGCCGTGCTCCTCCGGGAGTAGGGCCGGTGATCTGCCCGAGCGGCGCGGGGCTCCGGCTCCGACGGCGGCGCCATTGACTCCTTCACACTGGGCGGTCTGTAGGACCTGCTGACGGTGTCTTGGTGGACGGGGGTTCCAGCGCTGCGTCTCGCTCCGTCCCGCTCCTCCTCGGCTCTGTCCGGCCCCCTGCGCTCGGCCAGCGGGGAGCCCACCCTGAAGTCCTCGCCGAAGCTCTTGTGCAGGCGCGGCTTGACCGACTTGGTCAGCGAGGACGCCCTCAGGGTGTTGTCCTTCACCCTGAACATGGTGGGCTTGGGTCCCGGGGCGGGGGACGAGGCCGTGGAGCGGGGGGGAACCGGAGCCGGAGAGGACGGGGCTGGAGGACTACTGAGAGACTCGTCCGGGGTGGACCCCTGCTTGGTGGGCTCCCCTCGTCTCCGGGGGGACACGGGGGAGAGCGGTTGTTTCTCCTTGGAGTTTGCCGAGGAGCTGATGGCGTAGTACTGCAGAGCGTCCATCAACGGAGCTGCTCTCCTCGCCTCCATCCGTGGAGAAGGTGGTGCTCCCTCCGTCCCCACCTGTTGTCCCTCCCGCTCCTCCATCGGAGCAGGCAGCTCTCCCTCCTCTCTGGTTTCTCCTCGTCTTTCCTGCTGCCTGTGAGCCTCTTCTTGCTTTCTGTTCATTCTGTCCTCCTCCAGCTTGGCAGCTCTCCTTTCCTCGTGCTCCTTTATCCTCTGTTCTATCTCTCGGTGTTTCGCCCTCCTCTCTTCCTCTGCTCGGGCCATCTCCTCCTCCCTCTCTCTCCTCTCCTCCTCCCTCTCTCTCCTCTGCTCCTCCCTCTCTCTCCTCTGCTCCTCCCTCTCTCTCCTCTGCTCCTCTACCTGAGAGGCCCTCCGCTCCTCCTGTATCTGAGCCACTCTTCTGTCCTCCTCTCGCCGCCTGTCCCTCCTCTTGTCCTCCACCTCCTTTGCTACTCGTGCCTCTTCCTCAAGCGCGCGTCTCTCCTCCTCCCGCTGTTTGGCCCTCCTCATCTCCTCCTGGATCTGGGCGGCGATCCTCTCTTCCGTCTCCTTCTTCCTCCTTTCTTCTTCTCTCCTTTTCTTCCTCCCCTCCTCCTCAACCACTCTAGTCTCCTCCTCTCTTTTCTTCTCCATCTCCTCCTGAGCAGCTTTCTCTTTGAGCAGCTGTGCCATCCTTTCTTCGTCTGCTACTCTATCTGCTTCTCTCTGGGTCTCCCTCCTTTCCTCCTCTGCTACTCTTTCTGCTTCTCTCTGGGTCTCCCTCCTTTCCTCCTCTGCCATTCTTTCTGCTTCTCTCTGGGTCTCCCTCCTTTCCTCCTCTGCCATTCTTTCTGCTTCTCTCTGGGTCTCCCTCCTTTCCTCCTCTGCCATTCTTTCTGCTTCTCTCTGGGTCTCCCTCCTTTCCTCCTCTGCCATTCTTTCTGCTTCTCTCTGGGTTTCCCTCCTATCCTCCTCGATCCTAGCAGCTCTGGCCTCTCTCTCTCTGGCTCTCCTCGCTTCTCTTTTCTGGGTCTCCAGAGTAGCTCTCCTCTCCTCGTTAATCTGTTGAATGATTTTATTTTCCTGTCTCTGTTTGGCTGCCATTGCCTCCTCATTCTCTTTGGATTTTGCCTCGCTCACTATTGCATTGCTTCTGTCCCCTCTGTTCTTGCCTTTGTTGAACATTTTCCCAAACATGGCTTGTTGATGTGAATTGTGATCCACCTGTGGCCCTGTCCTTGGTTCAGTAAATACCTCACCACCTTGGGGTCTTTCGGTCGTGGTGGAGTTGTCAGGCTGAGCCGAGTGCTGTGATAAAGATGTATTTGTTTGGTTGATATTGGCAGAGGAACTCAACGTTGGACCTGCAGGTTTGGCCGTGTCCCGTGACCAATACTGGAAGTCTTCAGACCCTGCCTGGGGAGTCCCTGTAGGATCTTGTGTACGCATTTTATCATCATCTGCCTTGTCTTTTGTTTTGACATCTGAAAGCACATTTTCTTTTTCTCTCAGTTTGAACATTCCAGTCCTTTTGTGGTCTTGCTCCATGGTTGAAAACACTAGATGTTTGGGCTCCTTTTCCACTTTGAGGCTTGGTTCTGGCTCCCTCAACACTGTCTTCTTACTCACCGTCTTTCGCTCTGGTGTCTCTGCAGTGAAGACTGGGCGCCTGCTGTGTCGAGACTGTATCATGGGGAAAAAGCCTTCCTTTTTGTTCGGAGGGAATTCCTGTATTGTATCTGGCTCGTCTTCTGCAGCGATCACTTTCAATCTGGCGTAGTCCGCAATAGCCGAAATCTCTGGTATTGTGGAGGCCCTAGGTTTGGATTTGGCTTCTTGTTTGTCATAAGGCTGGTCCTTGGATGCACTTACTCTATTATTCCTGGTTGAATGAGAATCCCTTACACTCTGCTTTTCCTTTCCTGATGCATGAAATGTATTCTGCGTGGCCTGTTTTAAAATCGGAACGTCCTGCCCGGTCTCTGTATTATGTAACCTTTGATTGCTTTGTCTCTCTGGGAATAGACGGCTGTTCTTTGTATCTTGCCCACTTTTATCACTTTGACTCATATTTTCAGAGGCTGCTGAATCAGATTCCATAGTGGTCTTGCTGGTGTTGTCCAAAACCTTATCTTCATTTGTCACTTGCTCTGCTTTCGGCTGCGAGGACGGTTCTGTTTTCACAGAAGTTTTGTCCGATTGCAAACCGGTAACATCTCCACTTGTAGACGTTCTCGTTTCACTTAATTCTTCTGTGTGTTCCTTGGGCAAACCTGGCACACCTGTGCTGTCTAGCATAGCGTCATCTGGTTCCTGGCTTCTTTCTGTTACCCCCTGAAACTGGAAATACTCTTCCTTTGTTGCCTGGACCGTGGTATTGCTTTCACCCACTGCTTTGGCTGAAGCCATCTTAGATTGTTCATCTTCATCGCGTTTTGCCTCACTGCTGTCGGTGACCTTGCGGCTCTGGTTAGTGGATCCCATGTGTTGGACTTGGTGGACAACGTTTTCAGCAGACGGTTTGATTGCTGGTGTTAAGGGTAGGGCTCCGTCCCTGTTTCTTTCTGTGTTCATTGTTTCAGCAAGACTTTGAATTGCAACTACTTCCTTGCCTGCTTTCTCTTTGTCGTCTTGTACAATTACCCCTTGCACTACTCGAACAGCAATACAGCCTATGTGCACATTTCCATCTTCTTGATGATTCTCTTCACTAGGTGTCCTTGCACCTTGCTGACCTATAGATATATGCACATTTTCGGGTCCTTTTAATTCAGGAGAGGTGCTGTTTTTGTTCTGAGGTTCTGCTTCCGGTAGGGATGGGTGTGTTCTCTCGTCTACCAGGAGGGGCACAGTTCCTCCATCTTGTACTTTGTCAGTTTTCGTTAAAGGGATAGGATCGGCCATTTTGTATTTTTCTGATGCTGGGTGGCTCTGCATTTTGGAACTCTTGATGTCACTTTTCAAAGAAGACGTTTGGGAGTCAAACCCTATTTCCATTGCTTTTGCCAGTGAGGGATCATTGCCCACTTCAACATTACCTTTGACGTTGCTTTTCACCTCACTGCTATTTTTATTTGTGTAGATCTTTGCCTTTTCAGTTATTTTCCCCTGCTTGAAGAGGATGGGTTGAGTTTTCCCTGGTTTATTAGGAGCAGGTTTCATACTTGTAGAGGAATTCTCTTTATCGGCCACAGGGTCTCCTCGATGGACAGCGTGACTGTGCGATGTTTTTCTCATTAAAGAGCTTTCTTTTTGTGCAGTCAGCCTTTTATAAGTGAGGTCAGCCATCTTGTTTTCCAGATGATCTGTTGTTTCTCCTGGTTCATTTTCAGGGTGGTTCTTTGCACCCACTTTAGTGTACTGCATTCCGACAGTGGGCTGAGATGCGTGTACAAATTGTTTTTGCTCCTCTGCTCTACCGTTAGAAACATCTTGTGCAATATTTTCTTTTGTTGTTTCCAGACACAGGATGCCAGGCGGTTTAATGTCATCATTAATTTCAGAATCAATCTTTGCTTTCTCTCGGGCTTCCTTTATAGCACCTCCATCTTCATCGTTAGTGCCCACTGTTTCAGCTTTTGCTCTAACAGTAACCATTATTCCCATGATCTGCAAACTGTCGTCATTGGCTGGGGCCTCATCCTGACCGAACCCAAGTTTTACCATCGGTGCCCCTTCAGGACGTTGTAGTGTTTCCCCTATCGCTGCGTCTGAGCTTTGAGGAGTCTCATTTTGAGGACTTTCTTCCGGCTTTGATGGTGGTGGATGTGCTTTGGTCTTCTGAGGTGTGGTGACGTCCTCGGCGGCCTGATGGATAACGTTTACATTCATCACTTCTTCTTTTCCAAGGCTGATAGGATTCTCCTCCTTGATCTGAGATGTTGCCTTTGTTGCAGATTTCTTCTCTCTCGCCTTCAATTCTTCATTTCTGTTATTGATATTTTTTGTTTCTTTTAATGCCATGGGTTGCGGTACAACAGTGTCTTGAACACGTTTTAAAGGTTCTTGCTTTTGTGTTGCATTTGAGGGCATTACAGGTGGTGTGGTTTCACTGTCGGGGATAGAGGTTTTCAATGGTGCTGTAGCATGCTTTTCCCTTGGTGCAATGCTGTGAGGGATATTTTTGTCAAGCGGCTTAGTGACCTCTTGCGATGGCAGCCTCTGCTGTACACTCTTTCCACTTGCGAAATGCTTTTCCTTTATCGCCGAAATCTCCTTTTCAGCATGAGCTTTTATCTTAGACGTCAGTATTTCCTGCTTGGTCTGGGTCCTCTCTTTATGGCTCAAAGTCCGTGAAGGAGTTGAATGTGAATATTTATTTGGATTTAGTTGTCTCTCATGTGTGTTCATGTTCATGTGAGATTTAGTTGGATTAATGTTGGATCCTCCTGGCTGCGAAACGTCTATGTTGGCACTCACAGGCCCTGGTTTGGTATTTAACACCTTGTCCTTCGTGTTTTTAACAACACCTATTTCCCTATCCATTTGTTGAGTTACAAGTGAAGAAGAAGAATCATATGGGCTTGTTAATTTAAACTCTTTGGAGGTTTCACTGTAAACATATCGGTTCTCCCTGAATTCCTCGCCTTTAGCGTTTGGTCTCTTGGCCTCGTCCTCAGTGGCAATCTGGGGATTCTCTGCATCCCTTGGTTTGCTGATACCTGATGCCTCTTCACCTTTAGCACTATGCGGTCGTGACATTTCCATGTCCTGGCTTGGGGAGGCGACATCGTTGGCACTGGCCAGGTTTTTATTGGCTAAAGCTGTTTCACTGAAACCATATTTCTCCCTCACACGTTCATACTCATCAACCAGAACTATGACAGGTGTCTCCTCGGTTGGTTGGTATGGGGGCGGGTGTTTTTCCTTCTGGAGAATGTTTTTGTCGACTTCCTTTGACACGATGGCATTGGTCTGTTTTACTTTTTGCTCCTCTTTCATTTTCTCCTTAAATTCGGCTAACTCAGCTCTGGCTTTGGCTAGCTCCGTCTTAACCTTCTCCATCCGGCCTGGCTCCTGTTTGAGCTTATCCTTTTCTGCCTTTCTTATCAATAGTGATTCAACAGAATGCTCCATCCTTTTCTCAGATAGTGCTTTTGCGTGTTCTCGTTTTTCTTTTGCATGTTCTATTTTTGCATGTTCCATCCTCGCCCGGCCTTGCTCTGTGCTGGGCGGCTCATCCTCTGCTGTCACTACTTTGTTCGGTTCTTCTTTGGCCTTCTCTATTTTCACTTTGGCGTGTTCTGCCGGTGCCGGATTTGTTCTAAATGGATCTTTGACCTTTTCCACTTTAGGTGGATCTGCATTGATCTTCTCTGCTCTAAGTAGCTCATCCTTGCCTTTCACATTAATGTCATCGTCAATTTTAATGTAGACAGCTTTTGTTTCATCCATTTTAGGCAGCTTTGCTTTTTCTATTCCTGTTTTGCTAAGCTGCGCTTTTATAGGTTCAACTGGGGCCCCGCTGACTGTTTGAACTTGTTCCGACTGTTTCATTTTGAGAACTCCGGCTGGAATTGTCCCTGCTGGTTCCTGCCCTTCTTTAGCTTGTTCTGCTCCCGGTTCTCTCCCAGCTAGCACCTCTCCCTTTGCTTTTCCATCGGGGCTGATTCTTATTGTTTCAATACATTCTTTTTGGGCTACCTCAACCTCGTCCTCCTCAGCCGTTGACCTCTCTTTCAGCTCCGCCGTTGAACGATCGTCTTTGTTTCGTTGTGATTTCATTCCCTGGTCTACTTCTGCTGGGTGTGCTCTGACCTGCTTGTCCTCTTGCTCTGTAATGTTTACATCTTTACTTTGCACAACGTGTACCTTGTCCGTTATGGTTTCCTCTCCATGTGGCTGACCCTCTACCAAGACTGGTTCTGTAGTCGGTTCTGTTGGGCCTTCTGTGGCTCTGTGTGTTACCAGCTCCTCGGTCAACCCTGCTCTGAACGATTCTAATTTTGTCTGCAATGTTTGAGCCCATTCTAGTTGTTTAGACAACTCTGTTTGAATATGTTTTTCGTTTATTTTCCCCTTTGCTTTTTCTTTGACATCAACAAGTTGTATTTCTCGATCTTGATTTTTCGAAAACTGTGGTTTGGCCATACTTTGCATTTGGTTAGCTGTTAATGTTTTTTCCTTCAAATTGAGCTCACACTGCTGTTTTACGGCATCTTGTGGATCCCTGAGTTTGTTCGTCGTCTCAAGCACTTCAATATCCTTTTGTATCTGAGAAGATTCCTGCGTGAACATGTAGTTGTCATGGCCATCAGCACCATATGACTTTTGCTTTGTGTGTTCTTGCTCTGTACCCCTAATTTGAGGGTATTTTTCAGTTGACTGGATTTCCTTTATTCCATCTTGCTGATTGTGAACTCGATATTCCTGTAATGTTCTACTGGGCTGTTTTTCATTGGCTGCAGCATCTCCAGGTGTAGACTGAGTACTACATGCAGTATATTGCTGCACTTGGTTTGTCTGGTTTGAAAGGTAAGGGTTCACCGATGTGTGATAAGGAGGATGCAAGCCATCCTTTTGTGGATAAACAGGGAATCCCTCGGCTTTGCTCTCATCAAACTCCAAGTTGTCTTGCGTTTTAGTGCTACTCATATTCCAATCTTCGCTAGATCCATATTCCGGTGGTGGTAAAAGTAACATATCTGTCAACATATCCATTTCTGGGTAAAATTGTGCATTTGGGTCATTTTCTGTCAAGGGAGGGGCTTCTGTTGGCAATTGAACGTTCAATTTGTCCATCACATAGGGAGTCTCTTTTTCCTGACACTGGTGTGTCCAGCTGTCTGTTGAGGACAGGTCACTGAAAGCGTATTTGTTGTCTTTCACTTGCTCATATCTATCGACATGAGTCAGATCTCCCCGCGTTGATTCTTTCAAATACTGCTTAGCACTTGCCGTTTTCATTTGATATGCTGTTTGATTTGTATAATCAACATGTAATCTAGGCTCCTCTGTTGCTGAGTAAATAGCATCTGGTTGGGGAGAGGCAGCCATGCTTATCGTATTAGAGATGCCTGATTGATTGTCTTTTTCCTGTCGGTATTGGTGGCCTACTGAAGTTGCGGTCTTACTCATATTGTTTGCATGCATTTTGTTAGCAAATGACGGGACGCATTCTTGCTGCTGAACATGTCCATGAGCGAGCGGAGTGCTTGTGTGCTCGTCCTGAGAGTAACTATTGACTCCAGCGTGATGAAACATCTCACTTTGTGTGAGAGGCTTCAGGTAATCCCCGGAAACGTAGTCCTTCCGTTGGACCTGGTACGCTGCGGGGAGATGGGGATTGAATGCCGTTACCCCAGGACTATGATAGCCTGTTAACGGAGGGTGTGAGGGGGTGTGTGGGTCCACACTGGGTCCCTGCTGCATCACCACCTGGGGAAGGTCTGAATCCTGGAACTCGGGTATGTCTATAACCGTGTCCCTGGGCTCCATGCCGTCCTTCTTGATAACCTGCTTGTTCCTGTCACAGTTCTCCAGACCTATGAACTTAGGAGGGCTGTATGTGCTCTTCACGCTCTTCCTGTTGTCCCTGAGGTTGAAGAGGAGGCTCGTGGCCCTGGCTTTGTAGCCCGACAGCCTGACGTCGGGCGTCGCTCCGCGGCTCTCTGCCCGCACTGGGGCATGTTCCATGGCGGGGGGGGAGAGGGCACACTGATTGACCTCTGATGCCCTCACCTCTTGGGGGGCGCAGACACCCAGTGTGTGTGACTGGCCTGCGCTGAAGGGAGCGGGGTATGCGTTACTGCCGACAACCGCTGCCCCCGCCACAGCGGTGGCGCTGTTGCAGTTCGCGAATTGAATGAAGCCATCGTTTCCGGGGAGCGCACCGTGCGGATCCCCCATCACCTCCGCTGTGACGCCGCGCTCCGAGGTCATCGTTCTGAACTTCTGCTGCAGGTCGGTGATGGAGTTCAGAGTGGTGGCCCGCCCCCGCCGCCGCATCTCGGTGGTGGGGGAGACGGTGGAGGGCCGCTGGGACGGGGGCTTGTTGTTCCCGAGGCTCTGCGTCCGTTTCCTCATGGTGTGGAACTCGGCCAGCTCTGACTCACAGCGCTTCTGCACGGCGGAGGCTGTGTGCAGCACGGTGGACGTCGAGCTGGAGCGCGGCGCCGGGGGCAGCGCCACGTGCTCCAGGGGTTTCCTCGGGGGCGGCTCGGCGGCCCACTGCTCCTGCATGGGCACGCGCTGTGTTTCCGGTCCTAGAGATAGCTCCTTGTACAGAGGTGTCTCGTACCACGTCTGGAAACCCGAGCGGTCCATGTACCCGGAGACGTCCCCGTGCTGGTAGGGGTAGCGGTCGTGCGTCCGCCGCCACACCCTGAACGGGCTGTACTCGCTGTGGATGAAGACGTTGGGGACGCTGGAGCTGTACAGGGAGGTCACACTGTGCTGACTGTGGGAGGACCTCATGAAGGAAGAGGACGAGGAGGAGTCGAGGTGAGCCGTGGCGACCTGGGAGGAGTAGAAGCTCGCCTGTGAGGAACACGGGCCGGAGGGAGAGAAGGGGGTGCTGTTCACGTTTTGGCCATAGGCTGTAGAAATCTCTGAAACGTCCCTCTGGATGCTCATCAGAGCCGACCTATCCCAGTTTCCCTCGTTCCCTCCATCCCTGACGCCGTCGGAGTTAAAGGCCTTGATGAGAGAGGAGACTCTGGAGCGACTGCGGCGCTCCTGGGTGCTGAACTCCGGCGCTCCGTTGCTAAGAGGAGACACCGGCTCTCTGTTCAGAGACCTCTGGTGAAGT
Source organism: Gadus morhua (assembly GCF_902167405.1). Taxonomy (NCBI): domain Eukaryota; kingdom Metazoa; phylum Chordata; class Actinopteri; order Gadiformes; family Gadidae; genus Gadus; species Gadus morhua. Next base: position 1,393,347 of record NC_044062.1, read on the forward strand.
GACCCATCCATGAGGGCATGCTGGAACGTTTCAGACACCCGCCCCCCCGTCCTCCCGTCCAGGGTTCCCGCCCAACCTGGGTCCCCCTGGCTCTCGGCTCCAGGCAGCCACTCCAGGCCGTAGCGCTCCTGGGCCGCTCTCTTGGCGTCCTCCCTCTTCCAGCCCCGGCCGCCCTGGCAGAAGGCCTGCTGTCTCTCTGTCCGCCCGGAGGGCGAGGCGGCCGAGAGGTCTGAGTCGTTGTAGACGGCCTCGTCTCCGATGCACAGACTCCTGAAGGCGCGGTCCGTCAGGTTACTGACCTCGCGGTCCGTCTCGTCCGGGAACGACCCGGCACTGGAGCTGTCGCTGTAGCCGCCGTCGCTGTGCTTCCGGTGGCCGCTGCTCCGCCGACCCGAGTGGCGCTTCTCCACCGAGTTCATGATGCCAACGCACAGATCACGGTCCCCGGGGTCGGCAACAAGTCATTCATGCGAATTCAACCCTTTGCACACAGGTCGCCAAAGTCCAGGCGAATGTCGCGGTGGGATGTGCACGCTGCAGACAGGGGCAGTGGCTTGGTGCGGGAAGCTGCTGGGGTTTTCCTAAGACATTGTAGATCTCGGGCGTCGTCTGTTCGGAAAACTTGAACTGTTGAAATCTGTGATGTCCTGCAAGACAAGAGACAATCACATTGGTATCTTAACAATAAACAAAAAATAGACGTATTTCAAATTGTCTTGAATATAATTGTATTATATTTTTCTGTTTTAGTCTTTTGTATGAGACGTATTCGGTTTGGAACAGACTTGTACACATCCCAGGCCCAGAGCTGTGACGTCCAGCTATTAGAGCTGCCCAGAGCTGCTGTTGCTGGGCACAGACATTTTTCAACTCACGAGAGTTAGATACTCGTGTAATGGTGGCCTATAAATAGACATCTAAGAGGTGAGATCATAATCAAGCAAGAGACATATGGTATTGCTGTTAATGATTGGTTTCAGAAGCCAAAGAGTAAAGGAGCAAAATACGTATTTAAATTAACCTGAATTATTTTATTTTCTAATTAGGAATTGTTATGAAAAGAATATGAATATTTTATAATAGTGTTATTATCATTCTTATGCTGATACTATATATTATGTAAATGTATTATTATATTTTTTCTTCATTTTTATAGAATATTGTAATATTCAATATTCAATATTCAATTAATAATATTCAATATTCAATTAATAATATTGTAATTTGTGCCCAGTTGTCTGAATATAGGCCAACATCCTGCACGCTTTAACAAAGCTTGGCTAACTAGATAACTACATAACTACATAATGCATAAACACCAGTTAAATTTACTGCAGCTGCCGGGCAGTATTCACCTAACCCAGAATATCTATTGGTCCATTTATACTGCCTGAGCGGTCGCCATTCATCTCTCACAGCCAAGACAGAACAAGGGACTCATACGACACAGCTGAACCAGCTGATTACATCACCGACCAAGTTAGAGAATGGTGGTGAGTACAGTAAGAGAGGGCGCAGACAGCCAGGGTAAACTAGAAGGCCACACATAACACATGGACAAGGATTCCCTCTCTGTTCAAACCCTGACTTTGAGCGTGTTCGAACATTGAATCTATTTCTCGTGGTCCTGAATATTGAGTCCACACTGAACAAAGAAAACCATAAAATACATGTGGCCTGTGATTTCTAATTTTGCGTGAATCCCATTACCCGAGCATATTTTATTCAAAATGATGTGACTTAAGCTACGACACCAGCTGACCACACCCAACCTAAGAGTTTACTGGTCCGGTTTATGTTTTGACCCCACAGACGGAGACCTCGATGATGATAAGTCTCTGTAATCCAGGTTCCTCTCCATGTGCCAATAAGCTAGCATGTGGCGCTGTCAGGGTGATTGGTGTTCTAGTGCATAGGTGGCAGGGGTATTTTTGGTCCAATGAAGGGACCCCAGGAATAAAATCTGACACCAAGGAGGTGATGTTGCCACCCCGAGTGCTGCAACAAAAGAAATCCTGGATACTTTGTCTATCACAGAATCAAATAGTCTAAATTATTTTTGTATTATATAATGAAAACTGGCAAATACACTAAATGGTGGCATTTTGATTGCCTGAAAGCTGAGAAAATCACTGTGCAGAGACTTCAAATCATCCGGGTTCCATTTTTCAGTAAGTGATATTTAGACCTATTTACAGATAGGCAAATCCGTATGAGACATTCATAGGATGTTTGGCCAAATAGACACACTCTCTCTCTCTCTCTCTCTCTCTCTCTCTCTCTCTCTCTCTCTCTCTCTCTCTCTCTCTCTCTCTCTCTCTCTCTCTCTCTCTCTCTCTCTCTCTCTCTCTCTCTCTCTCTCTCTCTCTCTCTCTCTCTCTCACACACACACACACACACACACACACACACACACACAATCTAAACAATCTATTTGGATGAATCGCTTTGAGATCAGAATGGCAAATCTGAACCCCTGCAATATGATTATGCTTATTGAGGCCATATTTGGGAAACTGTCCCAGAATAGATTAACCTCCATTTGAAACTACTGTGTAGAAGCTCCTTGCATTCATCTAGCCTAAACGCATCTAATTGTGTAAGTATAGCTATCAAAATACTTTGCATGCAACTTAACCCTGTAACTTTTTTAACGATCCGATGGTTCATAAACATTTCCAACTAACTGTTTTTCAAATTACCTTATTTGCGTTTTCAACAATTTGAAATGTTAATAAGGTAGGCTATAATGATTTTGTTGCCAACCCTAAATCCCAGGTTTTCTATGGGACCATTGACTACAGTTTATATCAAAAAGGATTAATTTAAATGTTGCAATGTATGATGACAGTTATAGTCGGTTAGAATAATAACACCAAACAGTGTTTGTGAACTTGTACATTTGACAATATGATATTAAAAGTGCAGAAATATAACTCGCCAAATATGATATTTATCTCAAATGATGCAATCCAAACTTCGACACAATCAAA
>NC_044062.1:1401339-1413839 GCF_902167405.1 Gadus morhua
CATATTAAAGTGCACTTCTACTGTCAAATAATACATTAACTAAATTGGGGGTGAAAAGATAATGGGAGAATAGTTTTTATGGATTGTGGATGGATGGTGTAAATATTATGGGCAGGTTTGTAGTGAACCCTCGCGCCAGCGCCTACTGCTTGCGATCATGCATTACCATTCAGATTGACATGTCTAGCGTGGATTGAAATTGTGTGAAAACAATTGATACGTCCTCTTCATAAGAAAGATACAAATTGGACGAGGGTTATTGTTTAAATTGAAACAGTTCAACGTCGTCACATCGCACACGAAGCAAGGCCGTTTATTTTTCAAATATTGCCCACGAAGAGTCCAAGAAAAGTGTAAATAGTTCCACAACCACACTTGTGCTTTTTAAGGGGACACCACAGCCCCAAGTAGTAAGTATTCAACATAACAAACAATAATACTTTACATTCAAATAAATACTCTCAAAGTTTTAAATCCATACATTAACATGAGCAATAGTGTTTCAGTTCCCAGGCTGTTTCAGCAGTCAGTCAAAATGTTTTGTGCTTGGCTTGTAAGGAGCAGACTAGAGAGCGCAGGCACGATCACACGGAAAAACCTTTAGGCTATCGGTACATCCACAACGGCCACCATGTCCGCCGCAGTCTGACGCTGTCAGCTCCTCACTTCTTCTCCAGCGGGTCCTTGGGACAGTGAGGGTGTTTGTCAGGACTGTTGCCCTGCATGGAGCTCTTGTTCCCCAGGCCGGGGCTGGGGCCAGAGTCCCCTCCTCCACCTCTGCCCAGGGCCCCGGAGGAGACGTCGACGGGAGGCCCGACGGGAGGCCCGACGGCGGGCCTGGCCACCCCGCCGGAGGAGAGCCCAACCCCGGACAGGGCTCCTACTCCGGCCCCAGGCCCGGCGGACATGGCCCCCAGCAGGTTGGCCGACTGCATCACGGCCTCGGAGTGCTCGCGCGCCTTCATGCGCAGAGCGGCCACGCTCGCCGTGCGGTTCCCCTGGCAACCGTAGGGCGGCAGGAAGGACAGGCCCATCGGGTCGGGAACGCAGCAGGAGCACAGGCCACTTCCTGGGACGAAGGAGGACGACAAGGACATTCAGTCTCGGTTCTTTAGGAATATGAAAGAGACTTCCCTGTGAGACGTTGTCATGGATACAGACCGACCGTCGGAGGCTGGGATGGTCTTTACCTTTGAGAGTGGCGACCTGAGACAAGGCCTGGGCATAGGTGGCAGAGTTGAGGAGGGTTCCCGGCAGGCAGGAGGGGAAGAAGGGCCCCCCGGGAGCCACTGTGCGGTTGATGCTGATTCAAGAAATAAAACGAGAACATTAACATTTACGTTTCGTCGTTTAGCGAACCCTTTTTATCCCAAGCGACCCACATGCGAGTGGTCGAGAACAATCAAAGCATGATTTAAAATTGGAGCTGCGGCCAAAGCATTCAGAGCGCCGCACAACCTGCGTAGTACGGAGTAGCTACTGGGATCGCAACGTCGAGGTCTGCGGGTCCTTTTTTAAGTCTTGTATAAAAATGACTGATGATTTTTAATTCCACAAAAAAATAAAACAAAAGAGTTTCGAGATATATTTGTCATTTTGAAGCAACATCTCAAATCTAGAAATTCAACCAAAATGTTCTTTGATTCATGTTCTGATTCTGGGTCTGATTTATGGATTTCTACGACATGTGTTCTGCAGCAGAACATCCAGAGCGAGTTCCCCCTGAGGTCACCCCTTAGCCCCGGAACGGGTTGGGGATCACACTGGCGTTCCACAGCGCTGAGGACATTTTCAGCTGATGTGCTGAGATGTACAGCAGCTCACTGTATATACTTGTGTGGTTTAACCAATGCTTGGCTCAGAGATGCTTGTCATTTACTTTCTCTGCCCCTGCAATACCTCTTCTTCAATTTTCACACTGCCACCTTTCATATAGCACAATCTCATCTCAACATTACAATCAAACTCCTCAATACACAATACTCAAAAATACAATAAAAGCAATGAGCATTGAGCAAAAGCAATAAACAAACAATGAGCATATCTTTGTTGATGTTTTGCTGTGTGTGTGTCTGTGTGTATGTGCATGTGTGCATGTGCGAGTGAATAAATGTGTGTGTGTGTGTGTGTGTGTGTGTGTGTGTGTGTGTGTGTGTGTGTGTGTGTGTGTGTGTGTGTGTGTGTGTGTGTGTGTGTGTGTGTGTGTGTGTGTGTGTGTGTGTGTGTGACACCTACCTCTGCTGCATTTCGAGGGATTCTTTCTGCTTGCGCCCCGGGTCCCCGGGGGACTGGGAGTTGAGGCCGCGTGACGGGGGGGTCCCCTCCCTCATCTGCTCCTTGCCCCCGTCGGGCTCCGCGCTGCCCCTCTCTGTCTTCCTCCACTTGGCCCTTCGGTTCTGGAACCAGACCTGGTCGGGGGGGGGGGGGGGGGGGGGGGGGTCCACGGGCAGACGGGGAAACAGAAGGAGGCAGAAGGATGAGTACAGGAGAGTCCCAAAACAAGAATAGTTTAATCAAAGTAAATACATTTACAATCAGAAAGATAACTATAGAAATACATTTATATAAAGATTCATTTTGGTTTCAAATTTTATATTATTACGAGGATGGCTTGACGGTTTTTTGCTTATGTTTCTTCTCTTTATTTTCTGTATTATATATTTTCCTTCAATATTTGACAACATTTTGACAAATCTTGTTAACAAATCGATCCAACTTATTATCTGTAGTGGCGTTTGTCTGTGAATGTGTCAAATCGATGGTGCTGCTGCATTAAGTTTTTACCTCACTTGACATATTTAAAACTGCCATAGTGTTACTAAAAAAAAACATACAGCAAAGTTCTTGTATCTTAATTGAATGAAGGTCATTGCCTATAACAACATTTAATTGAGCAATTTTTCATTATCATATTTTAATGACTTCCAACTGACAGTCGAGCTATACTCTAAGAGAGAGCGCGCTATGATGAAGTCGTTTATTTCCCTATTTAGTGATTGTTTGACAACATCAGATTCGATTAAGACTCAGCTCTCGTGCGCATTAATCATGATGTGTGTGCGTGTGTGTGTGCGTGTTCGTGTGTGTGTGTGTGTGTGTGTGGGGGGGGGGGGGGGGGGGGGGGGGGGGGGGGGGGGGGGGGGTGTGGGGGTGTGAATGGAGGTTATAGAATCGGTCTGCAATGTGGCTCGGTGGCGCGCGAGATGGAAGGGACCAATTGGTCGCCCTATTGTATAGGCCCGCGCGAGGTGTAAATGATGTCAACAGCCAAACAAAACATGTCCATTCATTGAAAATAAAGAAAGGACAACAGTTTAGTGGCAGGATAACCACACAACGAGCGGACTTATCTCACCCCTGCACCTTACAGCTAGAAGTCGCGGCCCCCGTCTCTGAATGGCCTATAATTGCTCCATTAATCTCAATTTGCCGCGTGCTCTTAATGCGGGGGGAGGCCCATTGACACTTTACAGAAGGGGGTGGGGGTTGGCGGGGGGGGGAGGGGGGGCAACACAACACTACAACAGAAAGGAAATTTATTTTCTAATAATAATGCAAGTTTAATATCCCTGCATACGTGGTGGATTCGTGTTCAGATTTAATAATAGGAATGTGGTAATCGGATTAGGAGGGAATAATTTGTTTACAATCCCTAATTTACAGCGCCGGATTCCATTATCAACCCCGCCATTGGGTTTAAGCGATAGTAAAATGACCCAGGGGAACAAAAGCCAAACTATTATATTCGTCACAATTAGATCTGTTCGCACACAAAACCCAAAAGCAAATCTGGAATGCAGGAAATTACATACAGGACACATAACTTAATTACATCTGGCCAAGTTTATAACGCCGTATATGTGCAGGGGTAGAAGCAGAATATAAATTGGCAAATTTGAGGTAAGGTGTTTTTGAGTGTGCATGTTTGTGTTTGTGTCTGTATATATATGTATGTGTGCGTTTGCGTTTGCGTGTGTGTGTGTGTGTGTGTGTGTGTGTGTGTGTGTGTGTGTGTGTGTGTGTGTGTGTGTGTGTGTGTGTGTGTGTGTGTGTGTGTGTGTGTGTGTGTGTGTGTTTTTGTGCAGCTGCGACCATGCTTTGGGTGCCAGCGAGCACGCGCATGTGTGCGTGTGTGTGAGTGTGTGTGTGTGTGTGTGTGTGTGTGTGTGTGTGTGTGTGTGTGTGTGTGTGTGTGTGTGTGTGTGTGTGTGTGTGTGTGTGTGTGTGTGTGTGTTTTGCAGCGCTGCTTAATATTTAGTCTTTTGTGAAGTACTAGGTCTATATATTTTCTTTCTGTCCTGCGTTACACCGGTTCCGCATCGGTGACGTATATCCCCTACCTTCGAGACGCGGACAAATTAGTGAAGAACATTATCACTGGTTAATTATGAATGACCGATTAATCAAGCTAATCTAATATTCACCATTATGATGATGTTGTTAAAGTGCATCGCCAGAATGACAAAGTGGCTTAATTTACCCTCTCTGGTCAAACCATGCTCTGAACACTTTATGTGTGCCGTCCGCGGGAGGGTTTCTATAGCGCTCTGAAAGGGGTCTCACCTGCACACGCGCCTCGGTCAGGTTGATCTTCATGGCCAGCTCCTCGCGCGTGAACACGTCAGGGTAGTGCGTCTGGGAGAACACAGCCTCCAGGGCCTCCAACTGCAACAAACACAAAGTTTCAAATAAGTTTTGTTCCCCGGGGTTCGGTTATTTGGTTGACGCCAATAGAGTTCACAAATAGTGAAAAACAGACTCTGTTGGGTCTGCATTCAAATCTGAAAGTATTCTATTCCATAATAAAACGAATAGAATATAATGAGGGAATAATTAAACAACCACAATAAAGTAATAACTAACATACAATAATTATAATAATCACTTGACTATAGAGTCTTTAGTAGGCTATAATTATATATACAATTTGAATCTAAGCCTGCAACATTAATTTTGTTTTGTAACATTTCTATAAATTGTCATAACTCTATATGGCATCGCCTGACAAATCATTTTGTATTTACTGAACTTGCGTGTGGATATATATATATACCTAATATCTAGACCTGAACAAATAATAAATATATATATCAACAATATTTTGCATAATAAATACATTTCATTTAGACTTTAGTCTCATTGTGAATGTGATCATATTTCCCTAGGCTTATAATCGGCAATACACTTTGTTTCGTTCCAACAATTTTGATGTTTAAAAATGTATATTACGCATTGTAGAAGGTTATATTTACCTGTTGCAGTGTGAAAGTTGTTCTGTTTCTGCGTTGTTTTCTGCGGAGGAACCCATCATCAAAATCAGCTGGGGCGTGGTTGGCAAAGCCGCTGGAGTTCACTGAGAAAAGATTTAAACACTCTTTAGAATTGTTCCGATGAAATTCGATAGGCTTATGTTTATATAATTTAATAGGATTTTATTTAAAAAAATATATATATATGGTCTAACACTGGTCTCATACAAAAAATATATAGTCCTTAAAAGGTAGCCTATAAGTTAGTAGGCCTACATAAATAACGCGTATATTTATTTGCACTAATCAACATTAGTCTCATATGAATAGTCCCTTCTTATTTGGCTGAAATGAATGGGGGATTGATTTAGATAATAGTCGGTCACGGTGCTCCTCAGACCTAAGAGCCATGACACGTAACATCTGTGCCCGGGACAAAACACCCGTCCCTGCCTCGGGGCCAAACACACACCCTCACACACACTCTCTCACACACACACACACACACACACACACACACACACACACACACACACACACACACACACACACACACACACACACACACACACACACACACACACACACACACACACACACACATCAAATCATGCAAGAAATCTTTCGACCTGATGCGATCTGCACATTTCTAGTAAAGGGACTTTAGACTTTTTTAGTCCGAAAAGATTTTGGCTGTGGTTCACGTCTATAAACAAGAGAGAGCTGCGACCTGCAAGACTGCAGCCTAACTTTCACACACACATGCACAACTGCACTGTAAAAAATACATATAAGACGTGTTTTAACACACAAAACACATGCTTATAAAATGCTTAAATAACAGAAATAACGACATTGCAATGAGCCTAGACCAGATTTTCTCCGACCTGGCTTGAAAACTATCAACTAAAGCGGAACAACGAGTAGAGAGAGATGTTATCCAATTACGTCAATTACACAAAAAATATTACTTACATGTATTGGTGCGACAGCACTCTCCGTCAAGTTGGGGCGGACAGTGGAAGTAGAACATGGCTTCACCGTCTGTATTTAAAACGAAAAGTTTGAAGAAAGCCCGTGAATAGACTACAGCGGGTGGACAGCCGGGACACAGTAAGACGAGTCAGAACGGCGCATCAGAGTGTTTTCTGATTAAAGAGACCGAACAGGAAGGACGGCTGTACCTCTGCAACAAAACAACTGTCCTCTGTCGTTTACAAGAGGCTACAGAGGGAGCGTGGAGGTCCTGTTCTGGAGAGACCTGCACTTGTACTTCCACTCGTTCTTTGCTCTGTTTGGGAGTGTCTAGTTCTCTCTCTCTATCTCTCTCCCCCTCTCTATCTCTCTCCCTCTCCTCCGCTCTCGCTCTCTCTCTCTCTCTCTCTCTCTCTCTCTCTCTCTCTCTCTCTCTCTCTCTCTCTCTCTCTCCTCCCTCTCCTCCGCTCTCTCTCTCTCTCTCTCTCTCTCTCTCTCTCTCTCTCTCTCTCTCTCTCTCTCTCTCTCTCTCTCTCTCTCTCTCTCTCTCTCTCTCTCTCTCTCTTTCGCCTTGTCACTCACCGCCTCTGTCTCTATATCTGCCTTCGTTCTCTCCCTCAACGTCTCTCTCTCTCGCTCCCTCTCTCTCTCTCTCTCTCTCTCTCTCTCTCCTCTCTCTCTCTCTCTCTCTCTCTCTCTCTCTCTCTCTCTCTCTCTCTCTCTCTCTCTCTCTCTCTCTCTCTCTCTCTCTCTCTCTCTCTCTCTCTCTCTCTCTCTCTCTCTCTCTCTCTCTCTCTCTCTCTCTCTCTCTCTCTCTCTCTCTCTCTCTCTCTCTCTCTCCCCTTCTCTGTCTCTCTCGCTCATGTCCAGATGTCTCTATAACTGTATAACTGTCTACAATGTTAAGGCTTTCAGCTCGTGCCGCAAAATCTCACGTCTAATTGGTCCTAATCGGATTATCATGGCTTTGTCTCTGTCACCCCAACCCCCTGGTCCGTACGTGTGTGTGTGTGTGTGTGTGTGTGTGTGTGTGTGTGTGTGTGTGTGTGTGTGTGTGTGTGTGTGTGTGTGTGTGTGTGTGTGTGTGTGTGTGTGTGTGTGGTGGTGTGTGTGCGTGTGTGAGAAGAGAAAGATGGATGTGTACAAGAGGTAGACTGAGAAAGAGAGAGATGGAGAGCGAGAGAGAGAGAGAGAGAGAGAAGGAGGAAAGAGAGATAGATTCGGAAAGCACTACCGCGGGTGCAAAACGACCAGCCTAGTGCCAAAAAATTCATCACAAGTGATTGTTATTCGAGAGTCAGGCTTATTCCCTAACCATAAACATGCACACATATTGGTGCACTTTTTATTTGGTTCTTTCATATATTAAAAAAGAGGATGACTGCTTTTGGGTTTTAGATTGACTGTCGGGTGGGTTAATTGCTCGTTAGGTGTGTGAGGGGGTCCACTTTACAACGGGTTGCGCGTGCAGAACACTCACAAGGCCAAAATTTTGATTTTGTTCACAGCGAGGGGTCCGGCGATTTATTTCGCTTCCTCAGATAAATGATCTGCTGCGGGACCCTTTCAATTAGTTTTAAAGCGCATCTGGGACGGGAGAGCGCAGACGCCACGCGTCTCTGAGGTAGGAGCAAAATGAGGCTACGAGAAGCAGCTGAAATTTAGAAGAGGATAGCGGGATTGGACTAAACCACATAAAGTGCAGAAAATCCCTTCTAATGGCGCGTAATTGGTTCTGTAATATCATTACAGGCGGATAATGGCCAGTTACAGGGCCCCGCGCTATTAAGGCTTTCCCTCGCGTGCAGCGTTTATGTTATTAAAGGGGGAATATAATGATATTTTAGTTATTAAATGCGCGTAATTAATTTATGCACCACTGAAAATAAAGTTGTTATTATGACCTCGGCGAGATGCGTGGAGAAAATTGAAATCAAATAACGGCTGATAACTTTGCCCCAATACTCGGTCTAGACACTCTGACATGAGTACACGAGGCCTATTAGACAAGACCACTTGCTATCTGTCACGGCGTGATCCCACGCCATAGTTAGTTAAATAGATAAATCAGCATGCCTGCAACGCTCACGTTCGTGTATTGTCTTTTAACTGTATTGACTTACTTTTTTTTGCTTCGCGTTTATGGGCCTATAATGTGGAGATGCGGTGGTGGTGGGGAACCGTTTCAGGACCCCGGTCAGAGCCAGACTTGAGAGCGCATGCTTAAAAACAAATGAGAAAGGGCTGAAACTGCACTATTTTAAAGTAGTTAAAAACTTGAGCTCATGTGTACTTGTGTTACCACGCTGCACAAATGTTGGGGTTTAAATGGCATGTAATTAGTTTACCTGCACTTCGGGCAAGGAAGACCGTCCCATAAAATGCTAATTAGAAAATAAGACGCGATTGTTCCTCGACTCTTTTTTTTTCCCTCGGAGATTAAAAAACGGCGATCGAATGAGAAGAAAGACGTCCGCTGGAACGATACGTTCATACATGATGCACCATTAATATTGTTTCGACAATATTGGGAGAGGAACAATATAACTTTTGTATTATTTGAATATTTTTCAAGAACATAAGGAGGTAGATTATTTTATTATGGGTCTACAGTATCAACCCCATCAACATCGATCCGTACAAAACATTTTTTTCTTACAGTGAACTTTTTAAATTGGTCATAAATAACACATTGCATGGATAGTATTACAAAAGACATTCATGAGGCAGTTTTTGTTGCAATTTATCTTTTTTGCTGCAAAGGTATAACATAATCATTACTTAAAGCATATCATCAGCACAATGTCCTAGATCAATACAAAAAATTGTCAAGTACTTCCAGTTAAAAAAGACCAAAAAATGTTCCCAAGAAAACGTCAGTTCGATGAGGCTCGACTCCTATGCAATTATCAACAGGCGGACAATAACAGTTTGTTCAAATATACCGGATGGCATATACTGGAAAAGGTTAAGCTCTTTGTGACTTCATTGTAGAATGATCTTCCAATTCAAGAATTGTACATTTAAAAATGTATTGCAAATGTTAAAAAATCGGATCGATACAGTACGGTAATCCACCATGTGACCGATCTTCAGCCAATGGCTGTCAGACTAACAGAGTGCGGTGATCTGGAGCTACAGTGAGAGCCGTCCGCGCCCACGAGCTACCCGCCGCGTTCACCTAGCCACCGTTTGTTCATTTCAGGATCCGCTCGTTCCCCCCCCACCCAGCTAGCGTTAGCCATGTAGCCTGAGCCCCCAGCACCGTGGGGGGGGGGGCCCTCTCCCCCTCAGCGGTAGCTCCCACCCAGCTAGCGTTAGCCATGTAGCCTGAGCCCCCAGCACCGTGGGGGGGGGGGCCCTCTCCCCCTCAGCGGTAGCTCCCACCCAGCTAGCGTTAGCCATGTAGCCTGAGCCCCCAGCACCGTGGGGGGGGGGGCCCTCTCCCCCTCAGCGGTAGCTCTCCTTCAGCCTCCACATGCCCCCCTGGCCCGAGGCGCGCTGGAAGTCACAGAGGCTCCGCAGCAGCTCCCTGAACACCGGGGCCTGCTGCTGGGAGAGCCGCGGCGTGAAGTGCCCCAGCACCTCCTGGGTGGAGGCCTGGCCGTCCACCGCCGCCTGGAACGCCACGAAGTTCCTCAGCTCCACCAGGAGCTCGTCGTGCTCCGTGGGGGGGGGCGGGGGTCCGGCGGCCTCCCCGGCCCCGCCCCCTCCCCCTCCCCCCTCCTCCTCCTCCTCTTCGTCGTCGGGGGCCGAGGGACGGCTGACGTGGTTCCTCTCCCTCATCTTAGCCAGCAGGGAGGAAGAGGAGAGAGGGGTGGCGCCCGACTCCGCCCCCTCCACCCCCTCACCGCTGAAGTGCCCCCCCCCCCTCGCCGGGCTTCTTGGGGGCGGACCTCTTGATGAAGGCCGCGTCCTGCGGGTTGAACACACACGGGTCACATTTCAGTTCAGACAAAACACTGTGCCCCCCCCCCCCCCCCATGACGTTCAACACGTCAGGAACCGTTACCTTGCACTTCTCCGCGCTGGGCGGGGCCACGGGGGTTGCCGTGGCGAGGAGCGGGTTCTTCTTCTGGCCGAAGCGTTTCCTGGGAACGCAAAGGAGACAACCACTGTAAGGCCTAAAAAAAAAAATTGTTTGGTTCCAGTTTCCGACCGACCCGGTCAATATATGTGCAACCAAAAATTATTTTATGAGCTTTATAAAAAAAAAAAGAAAAAAAAAAAAGAATTGATGCAAACTACGATTACGTTTTTGTGCAGCACCTCTTCATTCTGTACAAGGATGAGCGAATTTTCTCGTTTTTAAATGAAAACAACCTACCTATCATTCGCTGCCGCTGGAAAAAAATAAATAAATAAATAAAAAAAAAAAAAAATTCCCTACCTACCCATGACCTCAACTGACAACCAACAGGAACCAAACTTTTTTTTTTTTAGGCCTAAGCAAAGGTCCCACTGGTGTGTGTGGGTGGGGCGCTGCCGCTCTGGAGCCGCCCCAGTGACAGGAGAGTGTGTGAGGGCGTACCGGGCGGGGGGCTGGGGCGCCGGCCGGTTGTAGGACGGCCGGCAGCGCTGCCGGGACACCTTCAGGGCCTTCAGGGCGTCCCGGGCCACGCGGTTAGCCTCCGCCTCCACCAGCACGTAGTCCGGGTTGGACGCCTCGATGATGCTGTCGTGTTGCATGACGCTGTGGATTCCTGCGGACGCACGACGGCCACGACACACCTCAGGTCAGGTCAGGGCCCAACGGTTTGGGGAAGGGACCGGATCGCCATGGTCTCGACCAATATTGCGATTGCGATTTAGAATGCGCTTTTTCTATTTAAAGCTCCTTATGTTCTGTATTCTAAACAAGCAATAAATCATTCTATGGTATGACCAACACAACATTGGAAGCAGCAAACATACGAACCGCTGTTTCTGTTGATGTGTTGAGATGAATTGATGCATGAATTGCTATTATAACATCTTTATTGGACTATTGAATTTTAAAATAATAATAAAAAAAAGAATCTTCCTGATCTGCAGTCAGTAACAAATGTGGGTTTGAAAAAAAGTGGGTTTGAATTTGATTAATGGTTCAGCCCTCGTGCCGGTCGCTCTCCGAGCCGCAACGGAAGCACAGCTGACGCGCTCGCGGGACGCCTCACCTGACTGCTTGAAGAGCTTGGCCAGCACGTAGTCGTCGTTCCTCCTCAGGTCGTCCTTGTGGTCGTCCTCCTTCCTGAAGGTCCTCTTCTTCACCAGGTGGGGGATGTGCTGGCCCTCCACCTGGGCCTCGCGACGCCCTTTCTTCTTGTGTTTGCGTTGGTCCGTGCGGCAGTGCTTCCTCTTCTCGCTGTGTTTGTGCGGAGCCGTGGCGGCGTGGTGGTCTGTGACCGGTGGTCTGAGGTTCGCTCCGTCCGAGTGTGACCCCGACGGAGAGGCGGACGCCGTGTTCGCCCCGTCGGCGAGTCCATTTGGAAGACCCTGAGAGAGTCTATGGCTAGTGTTCTCTTCCTTTACAGCAGCACTGGGGGTCAGGGATGGGCTTTGGGCTGAGGCAGCGCCGTTTGAGTCAGCCTGGGAGTGTTTGTGGGAATGTCTGGAGTGTTTCGACCGGTGCGATGACCTCGGCCTCTCTGGTTTTATCGGCGCCTTGACGTCCGAGCCCGTGCCTGTCCAAAGAAAACGTAGATGTTTTACCAAGAGCTGACTTTGATATCGGCTGTTGTTATACAGGGTGAGACGGACACAACGTGAAGTTCGCTGACCTGCGAATATGGCGCTGGTCTCCGTCCCCTGGTCGCCGTCGGGGTTGGACAGCGTGAAGAGCTCGTAGACGTCGTTGGACTTGAAGAAGCGCCGCTGCTTCGGGTCCTTCAGGACGCGGTTGGTCAAAAACTGTTTGAAGATTTGCCTGAACAAAAACAACAATAAAGAGGTCACTGGACATGTCATTCATGAGTGAAGTTCTACCGTTGGAACGAAAAACACCAACTCTCACAAATTTTTGTACGTGGAATATTGGTATCAATTAAACAACACAAATTGAACAATTATAATCAGTACAGCAATCTACCCGTGGGGTGACCTCCGCCTGAATCACCACTCAATCAAAACAGAAGTGCAGTGGATGGAGAAAGTTGCCATGTTGAAAGCACTTAAAACGAAACAAGCAACAGCATCGAAATCCTAGACCGACCGTTTAATAATGCTGGGAAGCTTTTCAATTACTGAGTTCTGGGATGAGTGCAGTAATATGGCAGTGATGTGAGCAATTAGCAAATG
>NC_044062.1:1421339-1424614 GCF_902167405.1 Gadus morhua
GAACCGGTGGGGGGTCCGGAACTAGAAGAGGGGGAGGAGAGGAGACACGTGCATGACTCACTTTGTCCAACGGTGTCGGGGAGGGTTGTGTCACAGGAAAGCATTGTGTCTGAACGTTGAAGACAAAGCGAACAACGTCTAGGAAGAGCCAGAGCAACAGAAACACGTCAGGCCATCATGACGCTACAAATCAGTGTTGTTGTCCTCAACATTTCTGCCTGGAGGGACAATAGATCTGTTCCATTAATCCGTTCCACATTAACATAGATCCCATGCAGTGCAGCGTGTCTCTGCTCCGTGTGATGAATCCTCCGCACTACGGCGTTGGTGTCGGGCTCTCTGCCCGCTGCCACTACACAGCTGCGGCTCTCGCTGTGCCCGTGTGTACGTCTGCGCCCTCCCACCGCGGGTCACCTGCTGGTGACCCCTGACCCTTGACAGTGACCCCTGGTGGTGACCCCTGACCCCTGCGTGGCTCTACCTGCTTGCAGGCGGTGGTGACCCCTGGTGATGACCCCTGACCCCTGGCGGTGACCCCTACGTGGCTCTACCTGCTTGCAGGCGGTGGTGACCCCTGCGTTGGGGTTCCTGATCTTGTGGCCCTCGTCCAGGATGACGTAGTGCCAGTCGTAGCGCTGCAGCGCCTCCTGCAGGTTCCTCACGGCGTTGTAGGAGGTGATGAGCACCCCGTGGCACGCCGCGATCTCCGGGATCAGCTTCTCCTGTGACACGCACACACGTGCACACACACACACACACACACACACACACACACACACACACACACACACACACACACACACACACACACACACACACACACACACACAGCTTCCTCAGTGACAGTGCTCTGCTCCCTGCCCCTTGCCAGCTGGGTGTGGGGAGAGAAGAGTAACATCTGTGGAGGGGGGGGGGGGGGGGGGGGGGGGGGGGGAGGGAGGGAGGGGGGGAGGGAGTGGAGCGCATGCTGGCAATAAGCAGTCCTCTGGTGCCCCCCAGAGGATAGAGGGGCTCTGTGTGCCCCAGTGTGTGTGTGTGTGTGTGTGTGTGTGTGTGTGTGTGTTTAGGTTTTAGAGAGTGTGTGTGTTTGTGTGTGTGTGTGTGTGTGTGTGTGTGTGTGTGTGTGTGTGTGTGTGTGTGTGTGTGTGTGTGTGTGTGCGCGCTTCAGTGTTAGTGTGTGTGTGTGCCTCAGTGAGTGGGTGAGTGAGTGAGTGACTCAGTGAGTGAGTGAGTGACTCAGTGAGTGAGTGAGTGACTCAGTGAGTGAGTGACTCAGTAAATGAGTGAGTGACTCAGTAAATGACTCAGTGAGTGAGTGAGTGACTCAGTGGGTGATTGAGAGAGTGAGGGCCCTACCTTCTTGTAGGTGTAGGAGCCGGTTTCGTGGAGGACGGCCACTCTGAAGGGGGGCCACCATGTGTGGAACTCCTTCACCCACTGGTGCATGACTGTGGCTGGGCACACGATCACTGTGGGACCCAGACCCTGGTACCTACAGGAACACACGCACACAAACTATAGCAACGTAGCGGTGTACAGCACAACAGGGCAAATAAATCGGACATGATCATGAACACAAACACACAAAGAACAAAAGATTGTCAAGCCGGTTAAACAGGCTGCAACGATTCTACTTTTGCTCATAGCAAGCCTTATTTTTCAAACAACCAAACAACCTATCTCAGACACATCAAGTCAGACTTGCTCCGTTGCGTCGGTCTGCAGAATCCCTCTTTGAGAATAACTTAACCATCATATAATCTGTGTAGTCCCTTCCTCATCAGCCTTGCTAAACACCAACAAAACATATATACCAGTCAATGGCAAAGATGGATCCTACATTTAGCGTCTATATCCAACCAGTGCGTGTACTCAGCTGAGTTCCAACAATGTCTCTGCCTGTCTTTGTGTGTGTGTAATGTGTGCGCACATTCATAAAATGAATGACTATGATTGCTGTGACCGAGTCAAGCGGTGGTTTGTTTTGGCGTGCTGGGATTGAAGGGTAGGAGAGCATGATTAGCATCACAAATGCAAATGTTCATACAGAGACAAGAGTTACTAAGGTTTAACTCTTCAGGGCCATGCCATCTATCTAACTCAATTAGTCAATGAGAACGAGCACAAGCCGTTCCACACACACACACACACACACACACACACACACACACACACACACACACACACACACACACACACACACACACACACACACACACACACACACACACACACACACACACACACACACACACACCTTGCGTGCCCTCTCTCTCCCTCTAATGGGCTGGTATGATGCTCTGCTCTGTGGAAGCTATTGATACTCGGCCATAATTGAGTTTGCAAGCAATCAATTTGTGGGCGTCTGTAGCAGACACGGTATCGACCGAAGAGGCCCCACCTCCAGGAAACCGGCACGCCACGGTAAGCCCTGCTTCCACAGTGTCATGAGTTCAGTACAGGCCACTGTAAGCCCTGCTTCCACAGTGTCATGAATTCAGTGCAGGCCACTGTCAGCCCTGCATCCACAGTGTCATGAGTTCAGTGCACATCTATGGGAAAACTGCAGAGCTTGATTAGCGTTGAATGTTGGCCAGGAAAGATCGGTGCCTCTTCTCTGGACATGTACACACATACACACAACGTCATATCAGTGTTTCCTCTGTTTTCTGCCGTAAGAAAGTGAGGAGTCTGATAATTGAAACATGTTTAATAATTCAACAGAACACTCTTAAGCAGATATCCCCCTAATCAAATATTCATACAACACAGACACACAGTCGCAGGCCCCATGGTTTACTGTGCGCATTATCGCCTGTGTGTGTGTGTGTGTGTGTGTGTGTGTGTGTGTGTGTGTGTGTGTGTGTGTGTGTGTGTGTGTGTGTGTTGCAGTGTTTGTCTACCTGTAGTTGGAGCCTCTGGTCCTTAGTTTGCTGTAGCTCAGGCCGGCCAGGAAGCCGATGACTTGGATGGTTTTGCCCAGTCCCATTTCATCTCCCAGAATGCCCCCTGCCTGCTGGCAGTGGAGCTCCCACAACCAGCGCACACCTGTCTGCTGGTACCTG
Organism: Gadus morhua; assembly: GCF_902167405.1. Classification (NCBI taxonomy): domain Eukaryota; kingdom Metazoa; phylum Chordata; class Actinopteri; order Gadiformes; family Gadidae; genus Gadus; species Gadus morhua. The sequence goes on from NC_044062.1 coordinate 1,424,405, forward strand.
TGACGGGTGTCACATGTTTGAGTGTGTATGCACAGTATGACATAAATAACACACTTGGGCAAACGCATGACAAGAAAATGAAAAGGTATTTGAATCCCCAATTTTCCCCTCTTATGAGAGGGAACGTATTTTGAATGGTAAATATAGTTAAACAGAAAGTGGCTTATTAATTATTACTCAACTCAACTCTGGACTTTAAAGATCTAATCA